>NC_069503.1:883168190-883768190 GCF_027579735.1 Bombina bombina | reverse complement strand
CGTGGTATGGAAAACTATCTGCGATTAAGATGAATCTGCTACCTAGACTGCTGTACCTCTTTAGGACGTTACCGATTAGAGTACCCAAAAAAGACTTAGAAGCTTTACAAGCCACTTTCCTTACTTACTTACGTGGTAATAAACATGCTAGAATACCCGGCCAAATTCTCACACGACATAGACAGTTAGGGGGGGGTGGGGTTCCCCAATTTATGGGATTATTATCAAGCCTCCAGACTGGCCCAGAATTCAATTTTAGGAAGACGAAATTGCGACATAGTATGGCCCACCTTAGAAGCTTCTATGGGAGGATTCACCTCCCAAGAGGATATCCTCTGGAGGAAGGATATAGGTATGACTAGGAAGGTATACAGACCACGAGCTCTTGTGCTCACACTTCAGCAGTGGCATAACTCTATACTTGACAGATTGATCCCAGAGTACACTGGCATACGACCACTGAAATATATTCTCCCAAAAGATAGCCATGCTCTCCTGGATAAATGGGAAAACAAGGGCCTATATAGGGTAGCTGACATCTTACATGGAGGACTCCCACTTACATTTACCCAATTACAGGAGAGGATACATCCAATTCCATTACATTGGTTTTTATACTTACAGATACTATCCACGGTCCGTACTTACATACTAAAAGGAACTAAAAGTCAGACAACAACACTTGAAAAGCAGTGTAGCGCAAAGATTAGGCCCAAAAAAGCAATTTCCAGCATGTATCTAGCCATCCAGTCATCTAAAATCAAGAGCAAACCACCTATTATCAGTAGGTGGGAGACAGATCTAGGGCTGGCCATATCGGTGGAAGATTGGGACTCATTGACAAGTGAGGCTTACAGGGGATTATTGAGCGCAGATTTGAGGGAAAACAGCATTAAATCAGTGTTTCGATGGTATTTGACACATGAAAGGACAGCACACTCTGTGACAGGTAACTCAAATGCATGTTATAGAGGGTTTAAGGTCAAGGGAACCTATATACACATGTGGTGGGAGTGCCCCAAGGTAGAGATGGTGTGGAGGCGGGTGTCAGATCTCTTGTCAGGACTGTTGGGGGATCCAGTTATAGTTTCAGCATCACAGGCTCTATTGAATACTAGAAACAAAACTTACAATAAATATATCAATACATTTTTTAGGATTATATTCACTATTGTTAGGACTTCCATCGCCAAATACTGGAAGACAGGGGTTCCGGAATGGTCTGAGATTATTCTCAAAATTAAGAACACATATGCAATGTATGAGACAGCTGCTCATTTACAAAATACCACAGAGACATTTGGTAAGATCTGGTTTTATTGGGTGATGGAGGGGGCCAGGTACAATAACAACTAGATGCAGGGCTCAAGTGGTATATGCAAAATCAATTGGACAGGGAAAAGTGAGATTCAGTATATGTTGGGATTGGGGGCTGTGGCCACAGTGACCCATATTGTTTAATATTGTTTTTTTAATTTTTTTTATCCATTTACTCTGCACTTATAAGAGGTTTTATTTGGAAAATGTTATGGATGGTTAATAACAAAAAGACTTGAAAAAGGAGTTACAAGAGACTAAACCAACAGGATCCTACTCTGCACTTGGGACTTTATAAGATCACAGAAAGACTTTTGTTCCAAGCTATCCAGTGTGGGGGTGGTGGATCATGTCATGGTTATTGGAATTGTTTGCATTATTTCTTCATTTTGAATTGTACTCAATAAAAAATATTTCAACTAAAATTGACCAAGTTGCTGCATGGTGAATGAAAATATATAGAGAATTATGCTACCAAAATGTTGTAAGTACTATTTAGAAATGTAAAATTATTATGAAAAAATGGCTTACCTTTGCTTCAATTTGTTTTGTATCTTGTTCTGAAACAAAAATTTAATTTTACTTTTTCCATCATCTGAAGAGCCTTTCAGTTGAGAGAACTTATATCTCCAGAGGATAGCCTTTAAAATATAAAAAATAAAAATGTAGATCACAGCACACACAGAAAAATCAGTGTTTAATTGATAAAACGTATGCACTTTGACATAGTAACCACAGATGTTGTGGGGGGAAAAAAATATTTGGATGGTATGTTAAAAATGGTCTTCATTCTCTTGGTATCTTTTGTTGAAAAGCAGGGATGAAAGCTCAGGAGCTTGCCCATGTCTAGAGCACTATATGACAGCAGTTTTCCAAGAATATGATCCATTTGCAAGAGCACTAGATAGCAGCACTATTTTCTGCCATGTAGTACTCCAGGGTATCTCTTCAACAAAGAATACCATGTGAACTAAGCAAATCTGATTTTAGAAGCAAATTGTCATACCCATTTAACTTTCTCGGAAAACCCCCCAAACAATTTAAGATATGGGGGCCGATTAATTAACGGCCGAATGCATCTTTATGCATCGGTTTCCACACGAGCCTTCAGGCTAACCAGAAACAGGAGTTAGGAAGCAGCTGTCTTATGATCGCTGCTCCTTAACTCATTCGCTACGTCTGAGGCTGCGGACACTAATCTGCCCTTTCGTATACGATTGGGTTGGTTGACATCCCTTGCTAGTGGTCGATTGGCCGTGAATCTGCAGCGGCAGATTCACGAGAACTGCTTGTGCAATGATAAATGCAGACAGCGTATGCTGTCGGCATTTATCAATCTGCGGCGGAAATGATACGCTACAGCGGATCATGTCCATCTGCAGGATAATAAATCGGCCCCATGGAGTGTAAGGAGTATGACTATTCTAGACAAACACACAGAAATATAGGGATAGATGAGAAATATCTGAAAATAAGAAAAATACTTTTAAATGGATATTAATATTTAATAATGTGTTTTATGGTGTATTTGCTGTATTTAAGAAGATTTCATAGGGGGAAATGTTGTAAGTATTTTTACATTTCTATTCCTATATATATCTGTATATAGCTATACATATATATATATATATATACATATATTTATATTTATTTATATATAAATATATATTTAAAAAAAATAATTAGAACATTTTCTGCTTTGTGAAGAAAATTGAAATGTAAAATATGCCTAACTACCTTTGGGTATAGCACACTTGGTTAAACGTGGTGTTGGGTTATCATGTGATGTGTTAAGTTAAGACTGTCGCGGTATCAAAAGTCCTGAAGTTAATTTAAATTAATTTAAATATTTCACATATTAAATTCTCAAAAGACAAGCTTTTAAAGTGCATTAAACTGAATATAATTGTATTGTTTCTGTTTTGAAACAAAACCAATGACCTTTTTAATAAAGTGCATTTAGTCTAACTACATATTTTCGGCTAGATTACGAGTTTTACGTTATGAGGGGTGCGGTGCTAACTTGCACGTTATTGTCACCGCTCACTTCCCACAGCGCTGGTATGACAGGTTTTCATAAACCCGGCGTTATTAGGCAAAAAGTGAGCGTAGAGCAAAATTGAGCTCCATACCGCACTCCAATACCAGCGCTGCTGAAAGCCGCAGTGAGCTGGTTTTACGTGCTCATGCACAATTTCCCCATATTGGGGGGGGGGGGGGGGGTTATTTTGATAGGGCAATTAGATTAGGTGTAATTAGTTTAAATATCTGATCATTTCTTTTTTTTTTTTTTTGTATAATTTAGTGTTTGTTTTTTTTTTTTGTCATTTTTGGTAATTGTATTTAATTTATTTAATTGTAGTGTAAGGTTTAATTTAGTGTAACTCAGGTTAGGTTTATTTTACAAGTAAATTTGTATTTATTTTAGCTAGGTGGATAGTAAATACTTAATAACTATTTACTAACTAATCTACCTAGTTAAAATAAATACAAACTTGCCTGTAAAATAAAAGGAGCGACAGATTAGTGGTTAATAAATTTAGGTAGGTGGCAGCGATGTTAGGGGAGGCAGATTAGGGATTAATAATATTCAACTAGTGTTTGTGGTGCGGGAGTGCGATGGTTTAGGGGTTAATATGTTTATTATAGCGGTGGCGATATCGGGAGCGGCAGATTAGGGGTCAATAAGTTTATTTTACTGTTTGCAATACGGGAGGGCCTCAGTTTAGGGGTTAATAGGTAGTTAATAGGTAGTTTATGGGTGTTAGTGTACTTTTTAGCACTTTAGTTATAAGTTTTATGCTACAGCTTTGTAGTGTAAAACTCATAACTACTGACTTAAGATTGCGTGTACAGCTCACTTTTTGGCCGCCCAGAAAAAGCTTGTAATATTGGCACTATGGAAGTTCCATTGCTTTTTTACTCATACCACAAAACTCGTAATCTAGCCGCTTGTTATTTCTTGTAGATTGTGCCTAAAAAACCCTTGCTGTTTTTATAGGTTTTTTTTAGACTTAACTGTTAGGTGCCAGAAAAAAAAGTGTTTCACATACTTGCTATAAGATTGAATGATTAATGAATCTTGCCTATGCAACTTTTCATAAATAACAAGTGACAGCCATGTTTGAAAGAATTCCCAAAAAACAATACACTGTTTTAACTGAATAGAGAAAATGTAAGCAATATTTGTATTCAATTCCTGTCATCTGACATAACATTATAGAGAATACAACACTTAAAGGGACATAAAACCCACATTTTTTTCTTTCATGATTTAGAAAGAGAATGCAATTTTAAACATATTTCTAATTTACTTCTATTATCTAATTTGTTTTATTCTCTTGATATTCTTTGCTGAAAAGCATATCTAGATATGCTCAGTAGCTGCTGATTGGTTGATGCACATAGAAGCCTCATGTGATTGGCTCACCCATGTGCATTGCTTTTTCTTCAAATAAGGATATATAAAAAATGAAGCAAAATAAATAATAGAAATAAATTCTAATGTTGTTTAAATTTGTATGTTCTGTCTGAATCATGAAAGAAAGATTTTGGGTTTAGTGGCCCTTTAATTAACATTTATACAAAAAAAAAGACAAACAATACTCAGCGTGACATGCAAGATGTGCTGAGTATGTTTTTAACAGTATATCCAAACTAATATATTTTTTTTAGGATTTTTTACTTACATGGTAACATTACTATTTAAACTGTTAATCACACACGGCTAGATTTGGAGTTTTGTCGGTAACGACCCACATAGCTAATGCTGGCTTTTTTCTAGCCGCACCTTTTAAATAACTCTGGTATTGAGAGTTCAGAGAATGGCTGCATTAGGCTCCAAAAAGGGAGCGTACAGGCATATTTAACGCCACTGCAACTCTCGATACCAGAGTTGATTACGGACGCGGCCAGCTTAAAAAACGTGCTTGTGCACGATATCCCCATAGGAAACAATGGGGCTGTTTGAGCTGAAAAAAAACCTAACACCTGCAAAAAAGCCGCGTTCAGCTCCTAACGCAGCCCCATTGTTTCCTATGGGGGAAACACTTCCTACGTCTGCACCTAACACTCTAACATGTACCCCGAGTCTAAACACCCCTAACCTTACACTTATTAACCCCTAATCTGCCGCCCCCGCTATCGCTGACCCCTGCATATTATTTTTAACCCCTAATCTGCCGCTCCGTACAACCCCCGCCACCTACATTATCCCTATGTACCCCTAATCTGCTGCCCTAACATCGCCGACCCCTATATTATATTTATTAACCCCTAATCTGCCGCCCACAAAGTCGCCTCCACCTAACTACACTTATTAACCCCTAATCTACCGACAGGACCTGAGCGCTACTATAATAAATGTATTAACCCCTAATCCGCCTCACTCCCGCCTCAATAACCCTATAATAAATAGTATTAACCCCTAATCTGCCCTCCCTAACATCGCCGACACCTAACTTCAAACATTAACCCCTAATCTGCCGACTGGAGCTCACCGCTATTTTAATAAATGTATTAACCCCTAAAGCTAAGTCTAACCCTAACACTAACATCCCCCTAAATTAAATATAATTTAAATCTAACTAAATAAATTAACTCTTATTAAATAAATTAATCCTATTTAAAGCTAAATACTTACCTGTAAAATAAACCCTAATATAGCTACAATATAAATTATAATTATATTGTAGGTATTTTAGGATTAATATTTATTTTACAGGTAACTTTGTATTTATTTTAACCAGGTACAATAGCTATTAATAGTTAAGAACTATTTAATAGCTAAAATAGTTAAAATAATTACAAAATTACCTGTAAAATAAATCCTAACCTAAGTTACAATTAAACCTAACACTACACTATCAATAAATAAATTAAATAAAATACCTACAATTATCTACAATTAAACCAAACACTACACTATCAATAAATAAATTAAATACAATTCCTACAAATAAATACAATGAAATAAACTAACTAAAGTACAAAAAATAAAAAAGAACTAAGTTACTAAAAATAAAAAAATATTTACAAACATTAGAAAAATATTACAACAATTTTAAACTAATTATACCTACTCTAAGCCCCCTAATAAAATAACAAAGCCCCCCAAAATAAAAAAATGCCCTACACTATTCTAAATTACAAAAGTTCAAAGCACTTTTACCTTACCAGCCCTGAACAGGGCCCTTTGCGGGGCATGCCCCAAGAAATTCAGCTCTTTTGCCTGTAAAAAAAACACATACAATACCCCCCAACATTAAGACCCACCACCCACATACCCCTAATCTAACCCAAACCCCCCTTAAATAAACCTAACACTAAGCCCCTGAAGATCTTCCTACCTTATCTTCACCCTGCCAGGTTCACTGATCCGTCCTTGGAAGTGTTGATCCAAGCCCAAGCGGGGGGCTGAAGAGTGACGTCCATCTTCGGGCTGAAGTCTGGATCCAAGCGGCGAATGAAGAAATCCATCATCGGGCTGAAGTCGGAAGTCCATCATCGGGCTGAAGTCGGAAGTCCATCATCGGGATGAAGTCTTCTATCAAGCCGCATCTTCAATCTTCTTTCTTCTGGAGCGGAGCGGAACCATCTCTCTTCCAAGCCGACGCGGAACATCCTCTTCAACCGACGACTAGACGACGAATGACGGTTCCTTTAAATGACGTCATCCAAGATGGCGTCCCTTGAATTCCGATTGGCTGATAGGATTCTATCAGCCAATCGGAATTAAGGTAGGAATATTCTGATTGGCTGATGGAATCAGCCAATCAGAATCAAGTTCAATCCGATTGGCTGATCCAATCAGCCAATCAGATTGAGCTCACATTCTATTGGCTGTTCCGATCAGCCAATAGAATGTGAGCTCAATCTGATTAGATCAGCCAATCGGATTGAACTTGATTCTGATTGGCTGATTCCATCAGCCAATCAGAATATTCCTACCTTAATTCCGATTAGTGTTAGGTTTGTTTAAGGGGGGTTTGGGTTAGATTAGGGGTATGTGGGTGGTGGGTTGTAATGTTGGGGGGGGGTATTGTATGTGTTTTTTTTACAGGCAAAAGAGCTGAATTTCTTGGGGCATGCCCCGCAAAGGGCCCTGTTCAGGGCTGGTAAGGTAAAAAAGCTTTGAACTTTTGTAATTTAGAATAGGGTAGGGCATTTTTTTATTTTGGGGGGCTTTGTTATTTTATTAGGGGGCTTAGAGTAGGTGTAATTAGTTTAAAATTGTTGTAATATTTTTTCTAATGTTTGTAAATATTTTTTTTATTTTTTTGTAACTTAGTTCTTTTTTATTTTTTGTACTTTAGTTAGTTTATTTAATTGTATTTATTTGTAGATATTGTATTTAATTAATTTATTGATAGTGTAGTGTTAGGTTTAATTGTAGATAATTGTAAGTATTGTATTTAATTAATTTATTGATAGTGGAGTGTTAGGTTTAATTGTAGATAATTGTAGGTAGTTTATTTAATTAATTTATTAATATTGTAGTGTTAGGTTTAATTGTAACATAGGTTAGGATTTATTTTACAGGTAATTTTGTAATTATTTTAACTATTTTAGCTATTAAATAGATCTTAACTATTTAATAGCTATTGTACCTGGTTAAAATAAATACAAAGTTGCCTGTAAAATAAATATTAATCCTAAAATAGCTATAATATAATTATAATTTATGTTGTAGCTATATTAGGGTTTATTTTACAGGTAAGTATTTAGCTTTAAATAGGAATAATTTATTTAATAAGAGTTAATTTATTTTGTTAGAATAAAATTATATTTAACCTAGGGGGGTGTTAGGGTTAGGGTTAAAATTAGCTTTAGGGGTTAAAAAAATTATTAGAGTAGCGGTGATCTCCGATCGGCAGATTAGCGGTTAATACTATTTATTATAGGGTTATTGAGGCGGGAGTGAGGCGGATTAGGGGTTAATACATTTATTATAGTAGCGATGAGATCCGCTCGGCAGATTAGGGGTTAATAAGTGTAGGCAGGTGGAGGCGACATTGAGGGGGGCAGGTTAGGGGTTAATAAATATAATATAGGGGTCGGCGATGTTAGGGGCAGCAGATTAGGGGTACATAAGGATAAGGTAAGTAGCGGCGCTTTGCGGTCGGCAGATTAGGGGTTAATTATTGTAAGTAGCTGGCGGCGACGTTGTGGGGGGCAGGTTAGGGGTTAATAAATATAATATAGGGGTCGGCGGTGTTAGGGCAGCAGATTAGGGGTACATAAGTATAACGTAGGTGGGCGGTCGGCAGATTAGGGGTTAAAAAAATTTAATCGAGTGGCGGCGATGTGGGGGGACCTCGGTTTAGGGGTACATAGGTAAGTTTATGGGTGTTAGTGTATTTTAGAGCACAGTAGTTAAGAGCTTTATAAACCGGGGTGTTAGCCCAGAAAGCTCTTAACTACTGACTTTTTTCTGCGGCTGGAGTTTTGGTCGTTAGATTTCTAACGCTCACTTCAGCCACGACTCTAAATACCGGGAGTTAGAAAGATCCCATTGAAAAGATAGGATACGCAATTGACGTAAGGGGATCTGAGGTATGGAAAAGTCGCGGCTGAAAAAGTGAGCGTTAGACCCTTTCCTGACTGACTCCAAATACCGGTGGTAGACTAAAACCAGCGTTAG
This sequence comes from Bombina bombina, assembly GCF_027579735.1. NCBI lineage: Eukaryota > Metazoa > Chordata > Amphibia > Anura > Bombinatoridae > Bombina > Bombina bombina. Next base: position 883,759,231 of record NC_069503.1, on the reverse strand, counting down.
GAGACTCTAATGCTGGTTTTCATGGCTACCGCCCAACTCTAACATCTAGATTTAGAGTTTTGTTGGTAACGACCCGCGTTAGCTAACGCTGGCTTTTTTCTGGCCGCACCTTTTAAATAACTCCTGGTATTGAGAGTCCCACAGAATGGCTGCGTTAGGCTCAAAAAAAAGGAGCGTAGAGCATATTTAACGCAACTTCAACTCTTGATACTAGAGTTGCTTATGGACGCGGCAGCTTCAAAAAACGTTCTCGTGCACGATTCCCCCATAGGAAACAATGGGGCTGTTTGACCTGAAAAAAAACCTAACACCTGCAAAAAAGCCGCGTTCAGCTCCTAACGCAGCCCCATTGTTTGCTATGGGGAAATACTTCCTACGTCTGCACCTAACACTCTAACATGTACCCCCCGAGTCTAAACACCCCTAGCCTTACACTTATTAACCCCTATTCTGCAGCCCCCGCTATCCCTGACCCTGCATATTATTATTAACCCTAATCTGCTGCTCCGTAAACCGCCGCAACTTACATTATCCCTATGTACCCCTAATCTGCTGTCTCAAACACCACCGACCCCTATATTATATTTATTAACCCCTAATCTGCCCTCCACAACGTCGCCTCCACCTGCCTACACTTATTAACCCCCTAATCTGCCGACCGGACCGCACGCTATTATAATAAAGTTATTAACCCCTAATCCGCCGCACTAACCCTATAATAAATAGTATTAACCCCTAATCTGCCCTCCCTAACATCGCCGACACCTAACTTTCAAACATTAACCCCTAATCTGCCGACTGGAACTCACCGCTATTCTAATAAATGTATTAACCCCTAAAGCTAAGTCTAACCCCAACACTAACACCCCCCTAACTTAAATATAATTTAAATCTAACAAAATTAATTAACTCTTATTAAATAAATTATTCCCATTTAAAGCTAAATACTTACCAGTAAAATAAATCCTAATATAGCTACAATATAAATTATAATTATATTATAGCTATTTTAGGATTAATATTTATTTTACAGGTAACTTGTGTATTTATTTTAACCAGGTACAATAGCTATTATATAGTTAAGAACTATTTAATAGCCTAAAATAGTTAAAATAATTACTAAATTACCTGTAAAATAAATCCTAACCTAAGTTACAATTAAACCTAACACTACACTATCAATAAATTAATTAAATAAAATACCTAAAATTACCTACAATTAAACCTAACACTACACTATCAATAAATTAATTAAATACAATATCTACAAATAAATACAATGAAATAAACTAACTAAAGTACAAAAAATAAAAAAGAAACTAAGTTACAAAAAATAAAAAAATATTTACAAACATCAGAAAAATATTACAACAATTTTAAAACTAATTACACCTACTCTAAGCCCCCTACTAAGACCCCCAAAATAAAAAAATGCCCTACCCTATTCTAAATTACTAAAGTTCAAAGCTCTTTTACCTTACCAGCCCTGAACAGGGCCCTTTGCGGGGCATGCCCCAAAGAATTCAGCTCTTTTGCCTGTAAAAAAAGACATACAATACCCCCCCCAACATTACAACCCACAACCCACATACCCCTAATCTAACCCAAACCCCCTTAAATAAACCTAACACTAAGCCCCTGAAGATCTTCCTACCTTGTCTTCACCATGCCAGGTATCACCGATCGTTCCAGGCTCCGAAATCTTCATCTAAGCCCAAGCGGGGGCTAGACATCCATCATCCGATGGCTGAAGAAGTCCAGAAGAGGCTCCAAAGTCTTCATCCTATCCGGGAAGAAGAGTAGATCCGGACCGGCAACCATCTTCTTCCAAGCGGCATCTTCTATCTTCATCCAATGAGGACATGCTCCATCTTGAAGACCTCCACCGCGGACCCATCTTCTTCCTACGACGACTTCCTGACGAATGACGGTTCCTTTAAGGGACGTCATCCAAGATGGCGTCCCTCGAATTCCGATTGTCTGAGAGGATTCTATCAGCCACTCGGAATTAAGGTAGGAAAATTCTGATTGGCTGATGGAATCAGCCAATCAGAATCAAGTTCAATCCGATTGGCTGATTCAATCAGCCAATCAGATTGAGCTCGCATTCTATTGGCTGTTCCGATCAGCCAATAGAATTCAAGCTCAATCTGACTGAAACGATCGGTGATACCTGGCATGGTGAAGACAAGGTAGGAAGATCTTCAGGGGCTTAGTGTTAGGTTTATTTAAGGGGGGTTTGGGTTAGATTAGGGGTATGTGGGTGGTGGGTTGTAATGTTGGGGGGGGGGTATTGTATGTGTTTTTTTTACAGGCAAAAGAGCTGAATTCTTTGGGGCGATGCCCGCAAAGGGCCCTGTTTCAGGGCTGGTAAGGTAAAAGAGCTTTGAACTTTAGTAATTTAGAATAGGGGTAGGGCATTTTTTTATTTTGGGGGGCTTTGTTATTTTATTAGGGGGCTTAGAGTAGGTGTAATTAGTTTAAAATTGTAATATTTTTCTGATGTTTGTAAATATTTTTATATTTTTTGTAACTTAGTTCTTTTTTATTTTTTGCACTTTAGTTAGTTTATTTCATTGTATTTATTTGTAGATATTGTATTTAATAATTTATTGATAGTGTAGTGTTAGGTTTAATTGTAGGTAATTGTAGGTATTTTATTTAAATAATTTATTGATAGTGTAGTGTTAGGTTTAATTGTAACTTAGGTTAGGATTTATTTTACAGGTAATGTTGTAATTATTTTAACTATTTTAGCTATTAAATAGTTCTTAACTATTTAATAGCTATTGTACCTGGTTAAAATAAATACAAAGTTACCTGTAAATAAAAAATATTAATCCTAAAATAGCTATAATATAATTATAATTTATATTGTAGCTATATTAGGATTTATTTTACAGGTAAGTATTTAGCTTTAAATAGGAATAATTTATTTAATAAGAGTTAATTTATTTCGTTAGATTTAAATTATATTTAACTTAGGGGGGTGTTAGTGTTAGGGTTAGACTTTAGGGGTTAATCCATTTATTAGAATAGCGGCGAGATTCTGTCGGCAGATTAGGGGTTAATAATTGAAGTTAGGTGTCGGCGATGTTAGGGAGGGCAGATTAGGGGTTAATACTATTTATTATAGGGTTATTGAGGCGGGAGTGAGGCGGATTAGGGGTTAATAACTTTATTATAGTAGCGGTGAGATCCGCTCGGCAGATTAGGGGTTAATATGTGTAGGCAGGTGGAGGCGACGTTGAGGGGGGCAGATTAGGGGTTAATAAATAAAATATAGGGGTCGGCGGTGTTAGGGGCAGCAGATTAGGGGTACATAGCTATAATGTAGGTGGCGGCTCTTTGCGGTAGGCAGATTAGGGGTTAATAATTGTAGGTAGCTGGCGGCGAAGTTGTGGGGGGCAGGTTAGGGGTTAATAAATATAATATAGGGGTCGGCGGTGTTAGGGGCAGCAGATTAGGGGTACATAAGTATAACGTAGGTGGCGGTCGGCAGATTAGGGGTTAAAAAAATTTAATCGAGTGGCAGCGATGTGGGGAGACCTCGGTTTAGGGGTGCATAGGTAGTTTATGGGTGGTTAGTGTACTTTAGAGCACAGTAGTTAAGAGCTTTATAAACCGGCGTTAGCCCAGAAAGCTCTTAACTACTGACTTTTTTCTGCGGCTGGAGTTTTGTCGTTAGATTTCTAACGCTCACTTCAGCCACGACTCTAAATACCGGAGTTAGAAAGATCCCATTGAAAAGATAGGATACGCAATTGACGTAAGGGGATCTGAGGTATGGAAAAGTCGCGGCTGAAAAGTGAGCGTTAGACCCTTTCCTGACTGACTCCAAATACCGGCGGTAGCCTAAAACCAGCGTTAGGAGCCTCTAACGCTGGTTTTCACGGCTACCGCCAAACTCTAAATCTAGGCCTAAATCTAGGCCACAGGAAATTAATGATAAACTGTTTGAGCAACTGCTACACTTTATTTTAAATTACCAGTCAAGCGAAGTGTTCTGAAACGGTCTATCACAAGATACTATTATCTGGCTTAAATTGGTTGATTTCCATTATTAACCCATAATAAGAGCATATAAAGGTATATACACAATGATTTTATAGGGATAATAGCTTTCATTTGGTTTGGATAACTCCCTGGATCATAACCAAGGGAAGTGCATGCAATAAGCAATTATAATAAGCTATCCCTAAACCACACAGTAGTTTTCCATATTAGTCCTACAGCCCTATTTTAATTTTGTGTGTTTTTAGATTCTATGGTGGACTTGTAAAGAGATACAATATGTAGTGGTAGTGATATACCCACTCATGAACAAGATCCACTTTAAGTCTGAGTATTGGTCTTTCTTGCATACATGTTAATAAAGTGTTGTATTCTCTCTAATATATTTATTTAATTAATGTCTAATTCAACATTTGTGTTCACAAGCCTGTAAATCCCCTGTTTTCCTTAAATAGATGATCATGTCACATAACAGAATAGTAGTTGTAAATATAAACACACACACCAAATGTACCACCAATCACAATAACACTTTAGATATTCAATAATGGTCCAAATCTATCAATTTATAAACTAATTGAATTATTAAAAGGCCATAAACCCCAAATTATTCTCTCATGATTTACATAGAGCATGCAATTTTAAACAACTTTAGAATTTACTTCTGGAATCTAGTTTGCATTGATCTCTTGGTATCCTTTGTTGAAAATCATACCTAGATAGGCTGAGGAGCAGCAATGCACTACTGGGAGCTAGCTGCCGATTGTTGGCTACAAGTATATGGCTCTTTTCATTGGCTAAACCAATTTATTCAGCTTGCTTCCAGCAGTGCATTTTGCACCTTTAACAAAGGATAGCAAGATAATGATCCAAATTTGACAATCAAAGTCAATTAGCAAGTAGTTAAATTTGTAATCCTCTATTTGAATCATGAAAGAAAAACTTATGGTGGCCTATTTGTGTGATCTCACAGTGATTTAATTTTTTTATCGACCTTCTGTTTGTAATTTCGGCAGCTATAAATTTATGTCAGCATATTGTTCAGCAGCTGGAATAAGATGACTGTTTCAATGTGTTTGCCTGTTAACTCTAATCTATAAAAAGAGAAATATGTCTTCTCTATAGTCAAATGGAGAGCACCACCTTAAGGGTGGTAAATTGTAATTTTGGTAATAAAGCTTTTAACAATAATATAGAACACAAGTGATGATCTTGGTACATGAGCTGAGAGCCTCTTGAATCTGCACCAAACTGACAGAGATTGTTATATAAAACCCACAGAAACAGTTTGTGTCCAGTGTGTGTCTAGGAGAGGGAGTTAAGAAAAAAAAAGAAAATGCAAGTATGAAGTAAAATTAAGATTGTGTTTTTTTCTGAGTCCAAAGAATGCACATTGCATACCTCTCAACTTCTATTAGAAAATACCCAGAATTTAAGCAGTACCATAGGCAGAATTGTGACAACTCACAAATGGAGTTCAAGTAGATGGGGCAGAGCATGTGTGCGATGCAGGCACATCTAGCAATCCAGTTTAATTTTGTGAAACAAGGGCATTTACAGAGAATTGAGCCTAGTGGGAAGAACAGTGTGTATTTGCAATATTAGTAACGCTTCTGCTCTCTACTGGGTCAATAATAATGCACTGTTCTGCACTATATATTTTTACTTTTGTTATAGTCTTTACTAACATAAGTGATACCTGTATGCTTGAAAACAAAGAGATTTACTCTATACATATTAGATTAACAATCAAAAAGCACATAATATTATTTATATATTTTGGATATTCAATCACACATGAATAAATAATGATATCTTATATTAATTCTAATTGCATTTGAAAACCTAAGAGAAATAATCGTAATCATTACCTTGGTTGCAGCATCAAAGCAGATGAATCCCATACCAAAGTCAATGGTAAGGCCCATTAGATGACTTTCAATCACACAAGCATATGTTTTGCACTGTAAAAATATGTCACACAAAAGTATAATTACTTACAGTTTACAGAATGGTAATAATATATTTCTAGAAGAGTAAATATTTTTATGACTCAAATTTTATAGTTTACTACATTAAGGAGTAGATTACTAGTGGTGCGGTATATTGCGTTTTCGCAATTGCGAAAACTCTGCTAGCGTTAAGCTTTGTGCACTAGTCTGGTTGCGCTCATATTACAAGTTAAAAAAAAATGTAATTTGCGCAAGCGGTAACCCGACTAGCGCAAAAATCTGAACATTACATATTGCGTGTGCGTTCACGAATTTCGCCATAGAAGTCAATGAAGAAACAAAAAATGGGGAGAAAAACACTAACACCTGACTATCATGCAAACATGATCACATTTTCACAATTGCGCTAACCCAACATGAACATATGAATATTTCATATTCCAATTTTCTTAACATAACGGAATATGTTCTATTTATTCATAATTAAAAAATTCTACATTAATCTGATGTTTTTTTTAAACAAATATATTTATACCTATATATATATATAAATTTCGAGAAATAGACAGAGGGGAAGCAAATGCTGTAGAGCTATATTATAATAACCTTAATTCGAAACAGATAAATGTCTACAAAGTAGCTATTTGGTGCAGACCCTTAATAATAAATGTCATGGAACAAATAAGAAAGAGTAAACAAGAACAACATCTTGTTATTAAAGACAGGGAAATCAGCACTCTTTTTTTAAAAAAAGATAGAAATGCTCAAAAATATGTTTCAATAAAAAATTGTATTTGTGAATCAGTAACGTCTCGCTCTGTGAGAACATCATCAATCCTTCAAAGTATGAAATTCTGAAAGACACATAAACTGTGTTGGTACACAAAGACATACATTTTAAAATACATATATATAAATAAGATTATATGTGCAAGATGCATCCTAAAAGAACATAAACCGGTCAGGGATGAACACAGGTGCAGAGTAATTCAAGCTGTTAAGAAGGAGAGTTTGCTTAACCAACTGCACCCTACTGCTCACAGAACCCCCAAACAATTGCAGCAAGGAGGTATGCCCTGGGCAGATACAAAATGGGATCTAAGAAGTTAAATGCAAAACTCTTGCTTAAATGCAGTTTATCATTGCAAGCATAAATATCAACATAAATACAGCTTAGCAGAGCTAATAGTGGAGAATACAGTAGCAAGCACAGAGGTATATTGTAGGAGGAAAGTTATCTAGACTGACTACACCCTGCTGCACACAGCACCCCTAGTTACAGAGGTATATACTGGGCAGGTTGAAAATTGGGATCTAAGTAGTCTTGTAATTGACCCACCTAAATATGTACATTGTTCATGAAATAGAAACACTTCAAGCATAGAAGGATTAGTAGGCAGGTTAGTGACAGTAATGCTGTAGTGTCAATTGTAAGCCTTTGCAATTATGCACTTGTAGGTAATAGATTCAATTTGAAGTAATCAGCAGGTAGTTTATACAAGTCACAGTTCCATATATATATATATATATATATATATATATATATATATATATATATATACAGCAAGCCCTCCACAGGGATATTTATGCCTTTCCTTTAGGGTTTACTCCTACTTTTTAAAGCCCATCTATTGTCTTCTATTTAAAGAGTACATACAACCTTGTTGTCAGCTGAGAAGGCGATGGAAGCCTTGCGTATCCTTCTTAGAAATGCTTTGCTTGTGTAATCCGTGCTTTGCAGGCAAGCAGCTCCGAAGAACGCCAAAATTTCAAAACGGGACTCTGCGATCCTGTGCATACATCACATGTACCGGTCGGCTAGCCAATGCTGGCACGCGTTTCACCCCCTTGTCTGGTTGTGAGACAGGGCTTCGTCATAATTAATGGATGTAATATGGGATTGTACATTTTGGCGTTCTTCGGAGCTGCTTGCCTGCAAAGCACGGATTACACAAGCAAAGCATTTCTAAGAAGGATACGCAAGGCTTCCATCGCCTTCTCAGCTGACAAAAGGTCATATGTACTCTTTAAATAGAAGACAATAGATGGGCTTTAAAAAGTAGGAGTAAACCCTAAAGGAAAGGCATAAATATCCCCGTTGAGGGCTTGCTGTATATATATATATACGGAACTGTGACTTGTATAAACTACCTTCTGATTACTTCAACTTGAATCTATTGCCTACAAGTGCATAATCGCAAAGGCTTACAATTGACACTACAGCATTACTGTCACTAACCTGCCTACTAATCCTTCTATGCTTGAACTGTTTCTATTTCATGAACAATGTACATATTTAGGTGGGTCGATTACTAGACTACTTTGATCCCAATATATATATATATATATATATATATATATATATAGATATATATTTCAAGGTAATTTGGAAATTTCTTTACTAAGCAGTTAGTATTTTTACACTGTTTCATTCGAGAGTGCACTATATATCTAATTACTATTAAAACCATGATTGTTGAAGCTGGTTGATAACATTGTTGGGTTTATTTTTTTCTCCACCTTCCGACTGCTTGAGGTTTGTTACAGTATGGCTTTCAAACTTTCTGATGACAGGTGGAAAACCAATATAAGTGAAGCCTTTAAACCAGTTATTAATATTGATGAAACAAACACTGACAAAAAAGCAGTGATGTATTTTCAGCCTTCAAAGAATATAAGAAGAAGGCACTTAAGGAGCTAAAAGTTAAATGGGAACTAGTCAGCTTACAGAATTATGTGAAAGATGATCTTATCCCGAGAGGGCTTAGAATACGGTTATATCCAGCGGTCAGTTTTAGAGAGGAAGATGCTAAAAATGAATTTAGCCTAAAATGGAATGCAATCCTTACAAGATGTGCATTAGAATTAATGCAATTGATGATTGATGAGGATGAGAAAAGACTAGAACAATGTAAATCTGAAACAATTGCCAAATATGAGAAAGTTAATTTGTATGCATTGTAACAGGACAATGGAGAAACAATACGATAAAAGACAACATTTTACAGACAAATAGAGGGGGAATTGAGGGCCCTATTCCCGTGTGAACTTACAATCTAGATGGGTAGGAGGATGGGAAACATGAGGTGGGGACTGCAGAGGTGAGAATAATATTAGTGAGGAGATAGAGGGCAACTGTTAGTTAAGTGAAGTTAGTATGTTAATAAGTCGGGTGATAAGCTTCCCTGAACAGAAAGGTCTTTAGGAAAGTTTAAAGGAGGAGAGGTTAAGGGCAAGTCTGACAGCTCAAGGACATGCGTTCCAGAGGGTTGGTGCCACACGAGAGAAGTCCTGTAGTCTAGAATGAGAGGAGGTTGTGGTAGAGGATGCAAGAAGCAGGTCATTGTTGGATCCTAAGGGACAGTCAGGAGTATCTGTTGAATTGTCTGTTCCCCAAATATTATGTCAGTAAAACGACAAGGGAACTGAAAAGTAGAGTATGGCAGCACAGAGATGATATAAAACATGAGGACAAAGACATTCCAATAGCGAGACCTAGAAGACGAGGTGGTAATTTGGATAACGTAATATTGCAACATGAATCAATGTGGATTTATAGACTAAACACCTTAAGTCCCATTGGTTTAAATAATAAAATTGAGTACTCTTGTTTTCTTTAAATAAATGTATGGTCAACTGTATTTATAATGGCTGGCTGTATATGCCACAACAACACAGGGGAACTGTCATTTCTTAATTACATATTTATATATATAGTTTCATTAATGTGATTTAAGATGACTGCTAAAACTTGTTACATTTCACTAACATCCTATTTTGTCGTGGTATATATAACTCTATAATTGTTTAAAATATACTTTATTTCATTTGTTTTATGTAAATATATGATACTTTCTTGCAGTTGGCTTCACAAGGCAACCTCTTACATTGTAACAAAACATAATTATGGGTAGCTTTATCATGCCCATTGACATCACATCTGATGAAACGCATCATGTTTAAATAATAGATGACAACGTAACCGCTACGTCAGATACAAGCTGTGTGTGAATCAACGCTGCATTCAAGAAGCAATGGTTTTTAGAATCGCAAGTGAAGCTGCCGACCAACCCACGCTGAGTGACCGCAGAAATAATAAGGTACTAAGAGTTTCCTCTTACCACGGCGGATCAAGCGTTTTTGAGGTGAGGTTAGGTACGGCTGTTTCAAGTCTTGCACATAATGCTCATAATTAATAGATGTAATATGAGATTGTACATTATCTCCACATATCCATAGATGTTAAAGGAGCTTAAAGTGGATAACAAGAAGTTTGTTCAAGTATGGTCACAGACTCTCTACAATTACAGTCTTTTTTTTACTTTTTTGGGGCCCCACAGCTACCCATCCCTTTGCACAGGACTTGCTATATTTATTAGGGTTGATATCATAAGTCGGCCGGCTGCACTATAAAGTATTCAGTTTTAAGTCTTACGTTGTACTATAACTTGGTACATCTATTTTTGGATTTGTGAATGAAATCTTAGCGTACCCACACAGCTTGCTCTGGTCACTGTTTTATGTGTTTTTTTGTGTGTAAGTCTGTTTGGTCTTGTGAAATAACAGGTGGAGGATTGATATCCCACTTGTGTTCAACCTACTTCATTTGTTTTTGTAATAAAGCGCAGTTTTATCTACAGTGCAGCCTGTTGTCCTTCTTTGACATAAAATTATTTAGTTTTTTGTCCTTTCTATCCTACTATGTTGAATATATATATATATATGTATATATAAATAAATATATGATTAAATAAATGTATAGATACAGATATATATATATATATATATATATATATATATATATATATATATATATATATATATATATATATATATATGAATATCTTTTTAAAAATACTTAGAACACAACTGTATTGGGTGGGCAACTTGGGCTGACGGGTCTATTTTACCTATCGCTGTTTTATGTTGCCTTATCCTATATTTATGCATTTTGTTGTTTCACTAACGTAGGCCAAGCCACATGGGCATTTGATTACGTAAAGAACAAATTGTGACTTGCAAGTTTAGTGACCTCTGATGGGTAAACGCTTCCCAGATCTAGTATGAGTTACAGTGTTGCCTGTTTGAATCAAATTGCACTGTGCACAATTATTACAAGGGAAGGTAAACTTGATCCGTCTGCCCTAGTTGCCCACCATTTTACACTGTATGGCCACAACAAGAGTCAATTGAAATTTCAGGTAGTGGATGGTGTAGGTCCTCTGAGAAGATGAGGTAATAGGCAAAAATTGCTATTTGAAAAAGAAGCACTATGGATCAAAAAATTGGACTCTATGATCCCCTATGGTCTAAATAGGGAGATTACATGGGGAACTTTCTTATAGGGACTGTGGTTCAACTGTAAATTCAGGTGGAGTTATCCCAAATATTTCTGCATTATTAATTTAGTACATTTTATCTCATTTGAGATTGATTGTGGGCTTTTTCGGTTAAATAGGAGTAATAAAATCACTATTTTTTTTTAATATAGATCCTATGGAATAGGTTTTTATATTACTAATATACAAGAATTATAAACTGAGTGGAGGTATTTGATTTGTGTACTCCTTTCTGTCCCCACTATTATTTTGTATTTTTTAAGATTTGTGCATAAACTTCTGGAGGACTGGGTGAGATTCCTCATAGAACGGAGTTTGTTCCTTTATCTCTAACCTATTGCTGCTGCATACTTACTGGCTGACTGTTGTCCTTAAGTGCCAGTATTACTCCTTACACCTTGCATGTGAAATTTATGCTGAAGACATCGGTACTCACATTTACCCTATGCTTCTAACAAGGCAATCTTCTGCATGAACTGCTTAATCAATCTGCTTAAAAGCTCTACATTTCTAACCGCTTGCATATAACCCTGCTACATCTGTAATCAAATTTACAGTTTACCTATACTCTGAAGGCACACTGGACACTCTAGATAAGGGCTTGGCTCAATTTATGTCATGGACTGACATCTATTAGAGTTCTATATGACTGGGGACGCCCAGTGATACTGTTTTTTTTTTTTACTGTGTTTTTGCATTCTTGCAGAATTGTGCATTATATATGTATTTTCACTACTGTATATTAAATAAATAATTTTTTCACTTCAGCATACATATGACTAGATATGACTTTTATTTGCATATTGACTCTTTGTTAGTGCGGGGACAATAACATTTATTTTCATTATTATCTGGAGGTGTCTATTCTGGAGTACACCTTGGTCCCGAGCATTATTACTTTTGTTTTATACATTTTTTAATTGAACCTTATACCTTAGTGCTTATCCATAATTTTGTGTATGTATGTATATATATATATATATATATATATATATATATACACACATATTGAGTCTTTCCTAGTCAAATATATTGAAACCTGCAATATCCTTTTTAATCAAGTGTAATATGTTTTTATGTTTGTTTTTTAAATAGAAATACTTTAATTTCCTATGTTTTTCAAGCGATGTCACACTGTCGGATCAGGTCCGACAGACCTTTGATAAATAGGCTTGCCCGTATGTATCATTACACACTCATCGGAGTGTGTAATGCCCACCCCTTCAATTGCGCGACTGAAGGGGCTGTCAATCACCGAGAGCGAGCGTGCTCTCTGTGATTTTGCTTCGCCACCTAAGAGGTGGCGTAGGGTGTAGGAAGCAGCGGTCTAATGACCGCTGCTTCTTACATTATGGGAAGCAGGCTCGCATATGCGAACCTGCCCCGCAAAGGCTCCAGAGCAGCTTTCGCTGCTTCGTACATGGAGCCCTTAATCTAGGCTAAAGATGCCCAAATTACAAATTGAAACAAACTACTTCCTAATATAGTGATATTTCCAGGACTATGACCTAATGCATCAGTAAAATTTAAAAAGTGAAATTTTGCTCTTTGAAAATATATATTCAATTTCACTATATCAAAATGAATTTTAATAACAATATCCAATTTAATAATTATTTTAAAATGGCAACTCACAGTAATATTAAGATCACCATAATATATTTTGTAATTCAAAATCATAACAGCACATTTTTTAGTCAACATCCCTATAACAATGTTCTGTTGTGTAAGTGGGATTTTTAAAGGGAAAAATTTACAGTATATAAGTTATTAGGTCATTTTGATTTTAAACTGGACTAACAATAATCATGAATGATTATTTAACAGGGTAGTAGTAAAAATAATAATCAAATTCATCATGATAAATAATATCACTGATCATAAGAATTTACAGTTGTGTACCCATGAACAAAATACCATTGAGACAACTTTAAAGTTATAAATCTCCAGATACATTGAATTAATTTATTTACTCATTAAAATAACAATTTTACCAATTGTTCAGCTTCAATTTCAACTGATACAGTTCAGAAAATATGGCTGCAAGCGTGACAAAGGATTCTCATACTGTATTGTGGGTAAAGTGTGCAGTCCTAATGAAATTTGCTACCCTTTAAATTCTTATCAGCTTCAAAAGTAGTTATATTTTCTATTATGTCCGAGGCGTTCTTATATGTATTGTTATTCTTTTATAAGAAAGGTAGCAATTTTCAACATATTAAATATGATTGAAATAGTTTATTTCTTTCTCGCTATGTTACAGTCGAATGATTCTCAGCTTGAAGATAAATTGAATTTTGGCATATTTATTTTAAGCTGAATGGACACAGTTATATTTATCGCATTTGTACTCTTGAACTCTCTTTGAATGCTGCACCTCATAGAAAAAACAGCGTGACATAAAATTATCCATATAAGAATATTAATTTTCAGTATTTCTTCTCACTATGAGACATTTTTTGAACATGCATGCCAGCTGTTCCTTTCATTAAAGCATATCCTATAACATGACGTCTGACAGTGATAAATTCTTATTAATTTTTATTCTCTCATCAGCATAAAGCTAACGCTCTTTCAATCTAATTTTGAACGTGTGGGAGATCGTCCTTGATGGATTGCAAATAGAATCATTTTATGGCATATTACTAAGTACTATCAATAAAGATGAATCGTTTCTCTTGTATAAATGTTGACATAAACATGCACTTTCAAACAAAATCTAAGCACACAGAATGTACACTCACAACTATGAAACTGTTAACTCCCAGTAAGTAAATTGTCTGACTCTACAGTTAATGTATTAAACCGATACATCATTTGACTCACATCTTAAATCTTTTAGGACTATAAAAGGTTTCCTATCTCCATATAATATGGTTCCATATTATCTGCAATATGTTCCTTTTTGGGATCTTTTAGTGACTGTTGTTTTATTAACATCTCTGAGAGAGATATTCAGTATACACAGATAGCACAGGCATGCAATAAATATCAATTTATGGCAAAAAACTCAAAGAAAATGGTTAACGGAAAATACATTCTCGAGATATTAGTAACTGAGGAATATGTAGCTATATATTGTACAATGTTCCAATAAATGATGATTGGATATAGATAATTGTTTTGCAACATACAGTATCTGCTGGGAGCAAAACACTCTGATGTGTCTGCATTATTGTATATACCTACACAGACACAAACAAGATGTCCTGCTGTCCATATCTCATTCAGTGCAGATTTACTGTTACTGTTCTGATAAATTATTCACTGGTCTAAACAAATACAGTTAATCAGTTACAATTCAGGAGAATTGTAGGGCTAGAAAAAAATGTTCAAGAATGTGGCTAATTATATTATATTCTGTGTATATATATATATATATATATATATATATATATATATATATATATATGATATTTTTTTTTTACTTATCTGGTAACTGTAATGGTAAGAAGCATACAAGCAAGTCTGCCTGTTGTGTAGATATCCCTTTCTTAAATAATCACATTTATAGGGAGCCACTTACTGTATTTGCCTTCTACTTATCACACTCATATTTTGATTTGATGTAATTGAGTTGACATCCTGTTAGTACTGTGATATATACTTGTCAGCAATGGTGTATTATTTCCCCTTATTATTATTATTATTGGTTATTTGTAGAACGCCAACAGATTCCGCAGTGCTATAAACAAAGAGGGAGTACAACAACACAATTATAGGGATCAAATGGGTAGAGGGCCCTGTTGCACTGTTGTAGTCAGCTCTTAAGAAGGTGATCTACAAACAGCTGGACTCTTAGGCTTACATGCTAAGGGGGTTCAGGGGATAGCAATGTAGGAGTGGAACTGGTATAAAGTAAGGTTAGCATAGGTTATATGAATCCCTGAACAGTACAGTCTTTAGGGAGCGCTTGGAACTTTCAAAACTAGGGGAGAGTCTTGTGGGGCGAGACAGAGAGTTCCACAAAATGGGAGCCATTTTGGAGAAGTCCTGTAAACAGGAGTGTGATGAGGTAACCAGAGAGGAGGAGAGTAGGAGGTCATGAGTAGAGCGAAGGGGACGGGAGGGAGAATATCTGGAGACAAGGTCTGAGATATAGGGGGGAGCAGTGCAGTTGAGGGCTTTGTATGTCAGAGTGGGAATTTTGTGTTTGATCCTAGAATCAAGAGGAAGCAAGTGAAGGGATTGGCAGAGAGGAGCAGCAGATGAAGAGCGACGTGTAAGGAAGATGGGTCTGGCAGAAGCATTCATTATGGATTGTAAAGGAGCTAGGCAGCAGGTGGGGAAACCAGAGAGGACAGAGTTGCAGTAATCGAGGCGGGAAAGAATGAGAGAGTGGATTAAAATCTTAGTTGTGTCTTGTGTAAGGAAGTGTCTAATTTTAGAGATATTTTTAAGGTGGAAGTGGCAGGCTTTAGCCAAGGACTGAATGTGAGGAGTGAAAGAAAGATCTGAGTCAAACGTGACCCCGAGACATTGGCATGCGGGGTAGGGGTAATGATGGAGTTATCGACAGTTATAGAGAGATTGGGGGTGGAGAAGGGGGGGAAATGAGGAGCTCAGTTTTGGAGAGATTTAGCTTGATGTAGTGAGAGGATATCCAGGAAGAGATGTGAGAAAAACATTAAATGACACAGGTTAGCAAGGAAGGAGATAGGTCTTGTGCAGAGAAGTAGATTTGGGTGTCATCGGCATACAAATGATATTGGAAACTGTGGGACTTTATTAGGGAACCTAGTGATGACGTGTAGATTGAGAAGAGAAAGGGACCGAGGACAGAGCCTTGCGGTACTCTGACAGAAAGTGGTGACGGGGCAGAGGAGGCCCCAGAGAAGGCTACACTAAAGGTATGGTTTGACAGGTAGGAAGAGAGCCACAGAAGGGCTGTGCCACAAATGCCGAAGGATTGGAGGGTTTCGAGCAAAAGAGGGTGGTCAACAGTGTCAAAGGCTGCAGACAGATCAAGGAGGATAGGCAGAGAGAAGTGGCTTTTGCTGTAAGTAGGTCATTGGTAACCTTAACAATAGCTGTCTCTGTGGTGTGATGGGGATGAAATCCAGATTGCAGTGGGTCAAGAAGGGAGTTTAACGTAAGGAAATGGGATAGGCATGCATATACTAGTTTTTCAAGAAGCTTTGAGGCAAGAGGGAGGAGGGAAACAGGGCAGTAGTTGGATGGGGAGGTAGGATCAAGGGAAGGTTTTTTGAGGATAGGTGTGACTAGTGCATGTTTCAGCGATGAGGGAAATATACCGGTGCTGAAGGAGAGGTTGAAAATGTGTAAAATTCAAAAGATGAGGCAGCAGTCGTTCCTTGTGTGGATAAAAGTCAAATCTTTATTCTTCAATTAAAACATCACAGGTTTATGTTTTATGAGGTTTATGATTACGGCACTGCCGAAACTAGTCAACCAGCCTGCATTCTTTTTACCCTTTGCTGTGATGTTTTAATTGAAGAATAAAGATTTGACTTTTATCCACACAAGGAACGACTGCTGCCTCATCTTTTGAATTTTATCCATTTTGGGGATGACAAGGAGTCCCCACTTTTGGCAGTCAGTCTCCTGAAGGATCCTCACACTCTGGCTACAATACAGTGAAGTTGCTTGAGAGTAAGTGCCGTGTATTCCTGATGGTGATAGGCTGAATGCGACATGCCCCCGATGACGTCATACACCACGCCATGGAGACCCAGCAGTCTAAAAGTGTAAGAGAACAGAGAGGAGCTGACCCTTGCAAGGGAACCGGTGTTTTTTGCCGAAATATAGGACTACACCTCTGAGGAGTTTGCACTGATAAACCTACCGGATACTAGTGACTTCTAACAGCAGAAGGGTGAGTTTTGTGATTTCATATATAGTATAGGGGCAAGGGTAGCAGAGAGGGAGGGGAGTAGCTGTGAGGGGAGTAGTAAGAAGCTACACATGTCGTCAAACTTAATTTGACAGGTACCTTGCCCCTTTTTATGTAAATTCCGGCCCCTTTTTTGCCCATATACTCGCCCCTGGAATCTGCCCCTTTTTAATATTGATAATGATTTTGATATGGTAATGATATAGTTGCGTAATAAATAAAATGTATTTTTATTCATTGTAATGATTTTGATATGGTAATTATATAGTTGTGGAATAAATAAAATGTATTTTTATTGATTGAATAATTGCTTTATGAATGAGCAAAATGTTTTTACTTTGCTGTGGTATATGTAATATCCAATATGTTTTGTAGTTAGTGAATATTTGTAACACCCTTTAAATATTTATACTTAAGGATATGGGCAAGATAAATCTGTAATAAACATGTTCGGACTTGCCCGCAGTACAGAATTCCGTACTAGGGGCATAAGACAAAGCTATATATTCACACAAAAAACTGAAAACAGACATGGCCTTAAACATGTATATTAAAAATATATATACTGAATGGGAAAAAATCATGAAAACTGTAGTTTAAAACACATTATCTTCACACATACTCAAGTATATATGTTTCTACTTTCTTCTGGCATTGTCTTCTGCTATATCACACAGGCTGAGGATTCAAAATGCCTGTGCAAGACGAAGTTATTTATATATACACACACACACAGAGAGAGAGAGAATTACAGACAACTAGAGAGAGATGTATTCATACACAAAAAATAAATAAATATATATATATATACACACACACACACACACACACACACACAGATGTATTCACAAAAACACTCAAAACAGGCACAACCTTAACAAATCATGAAAACTGTAGTTTAAAACACATTATCTTCACACATACTGAAGTATATACTTTTCTACATTTTTCCAGCACTGTCTTCTGCTATATCACACAGGCTGAGTACTCAAAATTAGTGATGTCGCAAATAGTTCGCCGGCAAATTTTTCCCGGTGAACATAGCTTGTTCGCGTTCGCCGTGGCGGGCGAACATATGCCATGTTCGATCCGCCCCCTATTCGTCATCATTGACTAAACTTTAACCCTGTATTTCACAGTCTGCAGACACATTTCAGCCAATCAGCAGCAGACACTCCCTCCCAGACCCTCCCAGCTCCTGGACAGCAGCAATTTTAGATTCATTCTGATCCTGCATTCTTAGTGAAAGGAGGGATAGTGTAGCTGCTGCTGATTTTTTTTTTTTTTTGCAAAACTTTATTTGAAGATTAAACATAGCATAACAAAGGCCAATAATTATTTGAGAGTGTGCACAAGTACAATATTGACAGTCCAAAGGACAATACATGAGAGTTTTTGGTGTGCAACCGGAAGGTCACGGAAACCTCCTGTGGTGAAATAATGTCCATGTTTGTCCGAAGGCAGGAACTGCCTCTAAGGTAATTATCAAGGCCACTGTGGGTTATGTCCGTTTCAATATTTGAACAGTAAACTTTGAATCATCAAATGCAAACAAGAATAAATTCAATCTAAATCTTTCACAGTCTGTGTTTCTTATGGTAAGAGTGGGGGGGGGGATAAGCCTCCCGGATAGAGGGAGTAGGGTGCAGGGGGGGTGTGGTAGGGTAGGAGCGGGAGGGGAGGGGTGGGCTTCATCTTTTTGGAGAGGGATAGAAATTAGGGGGGGTAAAAGGGGGAAGGAAGGTCGGTGTAGGTGGAAAGGGAAAGGTTTGGTGAAGGTCGCAAGCCGCCGCAGGTGGAGGGGGAAAAGTTCAGTATAAGAGGGTTATGATCTCACCCGTAGTTGTGGAAGGGGCATACAGAGTGTAGAAGGGTATAATTAAGGAGGGGTGTCCCTCCATGTTAGGGATATATATTCATATAGGTCTAGTCTCCCTATCTTGGTGTAGTGATATCTTTCGAGTTGTAGTTGTGTGGTTACTAGGTTTTCCCAGTCTTGTAGGTAAGGTATGGTCTCTGTTTTCCAATTTTTAGGGATCAGGGCCTTGGCGCTATTAAGCATTATGATATATAGGGTCTTGTTGTGTTGGCTGTTGAATTTCGGGGGGTCAAGGTAGAATAGGGTTGACGCGGTTGGATGTATGGAAAGTTGAAGCTTTTTGTTAATCTCTGTGAATATCCCTTCCCAAAAGTCTCTGATTTTGGGACAGTTCCACCACACATGTAGTACAGTGCCCTCCTCCCCACAGCCCCTCCAGCATTTCTCCAACGCATTAGGGTATATCTTTTTAATTCTGTGGGGGGTCATGTACCATCTGCTTAGAAATTTATATTGGGTTTCTTGTGTTCTAGCCGAGATTGAGCATTTTTTTGTTGTGTCAAAGACTTTGTGCCATTGGTCGGGGTCATACTCCTGACCCAGCTCCCTATGCCATCCCTGCACATATGCAGGGAGATTGTGGAGGCCGTTGCGGTGTAATAGTTCGTAAAGTCGAGAGATCACGTGTTTTGCTGGATTAGTCAGGATGCAGAGATTTTCAAAGGGTGTGAGTGGTCTAAAAATAGATGTTTTGTGTCGGTGTGTTGCTACATAGTGTGCTATTTGGGCATAGTGGAACCAGGATGTAAAAAGGTCCTGGTCCCATTCTCTGAGTTCTTGTTGTGTTTTGAGTTTATTGTTAGAAAGAGCGTTGTATATCGACAAATTATTTAAAGGTAAGGTGTGCTTGAGTTGTCCTTTGGGCATTTGGATATGCGTGTCTGGGTTACCTCTAATTGGCATGAGGGGAGAGGTAGGTGATGAGATATGGGTCTGGGTAGCTACTATTTTGTCCCATGTCAACATGGTCTCCTTGAGGAGCGGGTATGATTGTAAGGATGTTGGACGATGTTTCTGAGGGATCCACGCTAGGGATCCAACGTTATAACATTTGAGGATATCAGAGTCTAGTCCTATCCAAGCTTTATGTATTAAATTTTGACTCCACTCTATTATGCGCTGTAGTGTGATAGCCTGACTATAAGTGTGTAGGTTGGGAAGGCCTGTGCCCCCCGACGAGCGGGGTCTATATAAGGTGCTTTTGTTTATTCTAGGTTTGATTCCCTGCCATATATAATCCTCCATCGCTCTTTGAATGGTGTGAATGTGTGGAGTGGTTGATGTCAGTGGGATGGTTTGTAGGATGTATAAGACACGGGGTAAGACGTTCATTTTAATTATGTTAATCCTGCCTATCCACGAGAAAGATTTTTTCCGCCAACCGGATAGGTCTGTGATTATTTTGTCTTTAATTTTTTTAAAGTTGGATTCTATAATTTCCGATAGGGATGGTCTGATAATGATTCCCAGATACGAAAGTTCTTTACGTACTACTCTAAGTGGGCAGGTACTAGCTATTAGGTTGAATTTTTCATCTGTTTCGTTGATATTGAGGAGTTCAGATTTACTGAGATTTAAGTGAAAGTTGGATACAGTACCATATAACTCCATTTCTTTCAGTACTTCTGGTAAAGAGTGTAAGGTATCTGTGAGTGTGAGTAAAATGTCATCCGCGTACATGGCGAGTTTATGTTCTGTGTTGTGCACCTTGAGACCTGTGATAGAGGGATTCGCTCTTATTCTGCTAGCTAGGGGTTCTATTGATATGGCGAACAAAACAGGAGAGAGGGGACACCCCTGTCTCGTTCCGTTTGTGATTGGAAAGGTGTCTGACAGGACTCCGTTCACATATATTCTGGCATTTGGCGTGGAGTATAGTGACAATATCCATTTCACTAGGCCTGGACCGAAATTCATTCTCTTAAGGGTAGAAAGCATGAATGACCAGTTAACCCGATCAAATGCTTTCTCTGCGTCTGTCGAAAGGAGGGTGAGGGGGGTGGATGTTATTTTGGCATGTGAGATCAGTTGTATGACTTTAATTGTGTTATCCCTTGCTTCTCTGTACGGGATAAAGCCTGTTTGGTCAGTTGAGATTAGCTGCGGGAGATATTTATTAATTCTATTCGCGATTAATTTAGCTAGGATTTTAATATCAGAGTTTAGCAGGGAAATTGGGCGGAAGTTTTCCAGTTTTATGGGGGGTCTTCCGGGTTTGGGCAGCACCACTATGTGTGCTTCTAGCATGGAGCTTGGGAGGGAGGTTGTATCTAGAATGGCGTTATATATTTTCAGCAGATGAGGAGCTAGTATAGGAGCAAGTTTTTTATAATATTTAGAACTTAGGCCGTCTGGGCCTGGGCTTTTACCCGTTGGAAGGTCTTTTATAACTTGTAAAATTTTGGTGATCTTAAAGGGCTCATCTAATGTGTTCTTTTCCTCATCTGAAAGAGATGGCAACACGACCTTCGAGAGATAGGCTTGTGTCTGAGGTAGGTCATCCTCATAAGTCTGCGGGTTAGCCGATCCACTTTGGGTCGGGGTTATGTTATAAAGGTTCTTATAATATTCTCTGAAGGTGTTTGCTATGTTTTTCGCGTCATAATGTGTGGTATTTTTGGGGTCTCTAATCTCATGAATATATGTTTTGAGTTTTTTACGTGCCAAAGCCCTAGCCAGCATTTTATCTGCCTTATCTCCGTGTTCGTAATATACTTGTTAAATTAGGAGTGCTTTTTTTTGGTGCTCTTCACCCAAATGTGTCTTCAGCGCTAATCTAGTTTGTGTTAGTTCTGTTAGGAGGGTAGCATTTGCGGGGCTGGTCTTATGTTGATGTTCAAGGTGGGAGATCGAAGTCAGCAAAGAGTGAAGTCGTTCTCTTTTGAGTCTGTTTTGTCTAGCTCTTATCTTTATAAATTCCCCTCGTATTACGCACTTATGCGCTTCCCAGGTGGTAGTTAATGGGAGGGAGTCCGTTAGGTTGAGCTTAAAATATTCTTGGAGTGTCTTAGTAAGCCCTGTGACTGTAGTGGGGTTATCTAGTAATGTGTCATCCAACTTCCACACAAAAGCGGGAATCGGGATTTCTGTCCAATGGATCATACACGAGACAGGGGCATGGTCCGACCATGTGATATTTTGTATGGTGCAGTCTGAAATGGTAGTAAGGCCCGTCGTGTCTGTGTATATGTAATCTATCCTGGTGTATTTATTGTGGGGATGGGAATAGAAGGTAAAGTCTTTGGTATGTGGATGCGTTATTCGCCAAACATCATGGATCACCATATCCCTCAGGGATTGTGATATAATTTTAAGGGTCTTGGGCTCAACACTAGTGGAGCCATCTGAAGTATCAATTTGAGGGTCCATGGGAACATTGAAATCCCCACCAAGAAAAAGGATGCCTTTCTGGAATTCCAGGATTTTTTGTGTTATTCGTTTGAGGAAGGCAGCCTGTGCTGTGTTTGGGATGTATATGTTGACAAGTGTTACTGGTCTGTTATGTAAGAGGCCTAATATCATGATATAGCGGCCTTTGGGATCTTTTTCTATCTGTGTGAGGCTGAAGGGGATCTTCCTGTGGAACAGTACTCCTACTCCTCCTTTTTTAGCCGAGCCTGACGCAAAGTAAGCCTGAGTGTAGTGCTTTTGGAACCATTTAGGTTCATGTCCCTTTCTGAAGTGTGTCTCTTGGAGGAAGACAATGTCTCCTCTCATCCTTTGGAGGTCATTGAGTACTACTGATCTTTTATTTGGGTTGTTTATTCCCTTTACATTGACTGTGATCAGTTCTAATCCGTGTGTTTGGGAGTGTTTCTTGCGTGCAGTCATTGTGTTAGGTATAGACATTCGACAGATAGAAATTGTGTGATTGGTAGTGGGCGTTCGGGTGAACTAGGTCTGGGAGGGTTAAATTATGCTGTTCACCGGAAGTACTTTGAAGCGGTATCTACTGGCTAGTTCAGTGAGGGAGTGAGGGGGGGGGGGGTCTTACCTCCACCCGCAGCGGCCAAACCTGTAAGGGGGTAGTTCCTTGTAAGACTGGAAAATAGAGATATCAAAACGGTATATTAATTCAAAAATAACAATATAACAACAAACAGTAAGTTCACTAGGGGTGATGACCCTAGTTAATTGCCTATGAGGTTTTATCTTTGCGTGAGGTTATGAATGTGGTGGGTGTATGTGTGTGTGGGTTCAGCCGTGGCAATTTATGCGGTGTGAGTGTGGGTAAGTGTATTGTGTCATCTACTGCAATTGTGTGATTACTCTCGCAGCGTGCTTATTCGCTGCCACACTCCCCAAAATGTTCTGCAAAGGGTGCTAAAGGGTTTCTCCCAGTTGCCACGGCTGAGGTTGGGTTGATCAGTTATATTAGTTACCCATTATAGTCGGCATATAAACTTAGGGAGCCAGAGCTATGTCTTCACGCAGCCATATTCCTGTGCGGCCAAGCTCCGCCCCCGCTGCTGCTGATTTTATAGGGAAATTGATAGCTAGGCTAGTGTATTCAGTGTCCACTACAGTCCTGAAGGACTCATCTGATCTCTGCTGTAAGGACAGCACCCCAAAAAGCCCTTTTTAGGGCTAGAACATCAGTCTTTTTTTTTTTTGCCTGTGTAATTTTGACTGTGAAACATCAGTCTGCTAGTGTAATCTAATTGCAGTTGCCTGCCTGCAGTGCCATCACTCATATCTGTTGTAACAGTAGTGTAAATTTAAAAAAAACACCTTTTTTAACTGTGAGACATCAGTCTGCTAGTGTAATCTAATAGCAGTTGCCTGCCTGCCAGCATGTGTGCCAGGCTCACTTGCCAACTAGTGCCACCACTCATATCTGTTGTAACAGTAGTGTAAATTTTTTTTTAAAAAACTTTTTGACTGTAAAACATCAGTCTGCTAGTGTAATCTAATTGCAGTTGCCTGCCTGCCAGCGTGTGTGCCAGACCAACTTGCTAAGTGCCATCACTCATATCTGTTGTAACAGTAGTGTAAATTTAAAAAAAAAAACTTTTTTGACTGTGAAACATCAGTCTGCTAGTGTAATCTAATTGCAGTTGCATGCCTGCCAGCGTGTGTGCCAGGCCCACTTGCCAACTAGTGCCACCACTCATATCTGTTGTAAAAAGTAGTGTAAATTTTTTTTAAAAAACTTTTTTGACTGTGAAACATCAGTCTGCTAGTGTAATCTAATTGCAGTTGCCTGCCTGCCTGCCTGCCTGCCAGTGTGTGTGCCAGGCCCACTTGCTAAGTGCCACCATTCATATCTGTTGTAACAGTAGTGTAAATTTTTAAAAAAAAAACTTTTTTGACTGTGAAACATCAGTCTGCTAGTGTAATCTAAGTGCAGTTGCCTGCCTGCCAGCGTGTGTGCCAGGCCCACTTGCCAACTAGTGCCACCACTCATATCTGTTGTAACAGTAGTGTAAATATTTTTAAAAAAAAACTTTTTTGACTGTGAAACATCAGTCTGCTAGTGTAATCTAATTGTAGTTGTCTGCCTGCCAGCGTGTGTGCCAGGCCTACTTGCCAACTAGTGCCACCACTCATATCTGTTGTAAAAAGTAGTGTAAATTTAAAAAAAAAAATCTTTTTTGACTGTGAAACATCAGTCTGCTAGTGTAATCTAATTGTAGTTGCCTGCCTGCCAGCGAGTGTGCCAGGCCCACTTACCAACTAGTGCCACCACTCATATCTGTTGTAACAGTAGTGTAAATAATTAAAAAAAAAAACTTTTTGACTGTGAAACATCAGTCTGCTAGTGTAATTCTAATTGCAGTTGCCTGCCTGCCAACGTGTGTGCCCGGCCCACTTGCCCAGCGCAACTGCCTCTGGGAACCTTACCATGGGTCCCAGACCGCACGTCTTGTAATTCTCTGTCTGGGAAATTATATATCTATCAAATCTATCTATTTATCTATCAAATCTATCTAACTATCAATCGTATCTATCAAATGTATATTGCATCTATTGATCTATGTAATCTATGTATGTATCAATCAAATCTATCTCGTGACCGGACTGTTTTGTGACAGCCACTTGTGTTTCGGACAAATGTCCGTCGGCCAAATGGCAGATGGCTAAAAGTCCGGCCACGATTGCACGCGCAGTGCCCCAAATTTGAAGTAGGAGGACCGACCAAGCATCTTTCTCTTGTTAACTGTATCCAGTCCACGGATCATCCATTACTTGTGGGATATTCTCCTTCCCAACAGGAAGTTGCAAGAGGATCACCCACAGCAGAACTGCTATATAGCTCCTCCCCTAACTGCCATACCCAGTCATTCTCTTGCAACTCTCAACAAAGATGGACGTAGTAAGAGGAGAGTGGTGTATTATAGTTAGTTTCTTAACTTCAATCAAAAGTTTGTTATTTTTAAATGGTACCGGAGTATACTGTTTTATCAAAGGCAGCATTAGAAGAAGAATCTGCCTGTGATTTCTATGATCTTAGCAGAAGTAACTAAGATCCATTGCCGTTCTCACATATTCTGAGGAGTGAGGTAACTTCAGAGAGGGAATGGCGTGCAGGTTTTCCTGCAATAAGGTATGTGCAGTAAACATATTTCTAGGGATGGAACTTGCTAGAAAAATGCTGCTGATACCGGATTAATGTAAGTTTAGCCTAAATGCAGTGATTTAATAGCGACTGGTATCAGGCTTATTAACAGAGATACATACTCTTATAAAAGTGTAATATAAAACGTTTGCTGGCATGTTTAATCGTTTTTATATATGCTTTGGTGATAAAACTTATTGGGGCCTAGTTTTTTCCACATGGCTGGCTTTATTTTTGCTAGAAACAGTTTCCTGAGGCTTTCCACTGTTATAGAATAAAAGTTACAGTTGGTGCAGTTAAAATTACAAACTGTGACATTCAGCTTCCCTCAGCAGTCCCCTGCATGCTATAGGACATCTCTGATGGGCTCAAAAGGCTTCAAAAGTAGGAGCTGTGGCAGTTGTTATGACTGTTTAAAAAACATATTTTTCGTTTTGTTAATCTGTTTTTTGTATTAAGGGGTTAATCATCCATTTGCAAGTGGGTGCAATGCTCTGCTAACTTGTTACATACACTGTAAAAACTTTGTTAGTGTAACTGCCTTTTTTCACTGTTATTTCAGATTTTGCCAAAATGTGTTTCTCTTAAAGGCACAGTAACGTTTTTTATATTGCTTGTTAACTTTGTTTAAAGTGTTTTCCAAGCTTGCTAGTCTCATTGCTAGTCTGTACAAACATGTCTGACACAGAGGAAACTACTTGTTCATTATGTTTAAAAGCCATGGTGGATCCCCATAGGAGAATATGTACTAAATGTATTGATTTCACCTTAAACAGTAAAGATCAGTCTTTATCTATAAAAGAATTGTCACCAGAGGGGTCTGTCGAGGGGGAAGTTATGCCGACTAACTCTCCCCATGTGTCGGACCTTTCGCCTCCCGCTCGAGGGACGCACGCTAATATGGCGCCAAGTACATCAGGGATGCCCATAGCGATTACTTTGCAGGACATGGCTGCAATCATGAATAATACCCTGTCACAGGTATTAGCCAGATTGCCTGAATTGAGAGGCAAGCGCGATAGCTCTGGGGTTAGACGAGATACAGAGCGCGTAGATGCTGTAAGAGCCATGTCTGATACTGCGTCACAATATGCAGAACCTGAGGACGGAGAGCTTCAGTCTGTAGGTGACGTCTCTGAATCGGGGAGACCTGATTCAGAGATTTCTAATTTTAAATTTAAGCTTGAGAACCTCCGTGTGTTACTTGGGGAGGTATTAGCTGCTCTGAATGACTGTGACACAATTGCAGTGCCAGAGAAATTGTGAAGGCTGGATAAATACTATGCAGTGCCGGTGAGTACTGATGTTTTTCCAATACCTAAAAGGCTTACAGAAATTATTAGTAAGGAGTGGGATAGACCCGGTGTGCCCTTTTCCCCACCTCCTATATTTAAAAAAATGTTTCCAATAGATGCCACTACACGGGACTTATGGCAGACAGTCCCTAAGGTGGAGGGAGCAGTTTCTACTTTAGCAAAGCGTACCACTATCCCGGTTGAGGACAGTTGTGCTTTTTCAGATCCAATGGATAAAAAATTAGAGGGTTACCTTAAGAAAATGTTTATTCAACAAGGTTTTATTTTACAGCCCCTTGCATGCATTGCGCCTGTCACTGCTGCGGCGGTGTTCTGGTTTGAGGCCCTGGAAGAGGCCATCCATACAGCTCCATTGACTGAAATTATTTACAAGCTTAGAACACTTAAGCTAGCTAACTCATTTGTTTCTGATGCCATTGTTAATTTGACTAAACTAACAGCTAAGAATTCCAGATTCGCCATCCAGGCGCGTAGGGCGCTATGGCTTAAATCCTGGTCAGCTGATGTGACTTCAAAGTCTAAATTACTTAACATTCCTTTCAAGGGGCAGACCTTATTCGGGCCTGGTTTGAAAGAAATTATTGCTGACATTACTGGAGGTAAGGGTCATACGCTACCTCAGGACAGGGCCAAATCAAGGGCCAAACAGTCTAATTTTCGTGCCTTTTTAAATTTCAAGGCAGGTGCAGGATCAGCTCCGTCTACTTCAAAACAAGAGGGAACTTTTCCTCAATCTAAGCAGGCCTGGAAACCTACCCAGTCCTGGAACAAGGGCAAGCAGGCCAGAAAGCCTGCTGCTGCCTCCAAGACAGCATGAAATAGCGGCCCCCTATCCGACAACGGATCTACCTGGGCGTTGGAGATCATATCTCAGGGATATCTTCTGGACTTCAAAGCTTCTCACCCACAAGGGAGATTTCACCTTTCAAGATTATCTGCAAACCAGATTAAGAAAGAGGCATTCCTAAGCTGCGTGCAAGACCTCCTTGTAATGGGAGTGATCCATCCAGTTCCGCGGACGGAACAAGGACAGGGGTTTTATTCAAATCTGTTTGTGGTTCCCAAAAAAGAGGGAACCTTCAGACCAATTTTGGATCTAAAGATCCTAAACAAATTCCTCAGAGTTCCATCATTCAAGATGGAAACTATTTGAACCATATTACCCATGATCCAAGAGGGTCAGTACATGACCACAGTGGACTTAAAGGATGCCTACCTTCACATTCCGATCCACAAGAATCATCATCGGTTCCTGAGGTTTGCCTTTCTAGACAGGCATTACCAGTTTGTAGCTCTTCCATTCGGGTTGGCTACAGCCCCAAGAATTTTTACAAAGGTTCTGGGCTCACTTCTGGCGGTTCTAAGACCGCGAGGCATAGCGGTGGCTCCTTACCTAGACGACATCCTGATACAGGCGTCAAGCTTTCAAATTGCCAAGTCTCATACAGAGATAGTTCTGGCATTTCTGAGGTCGCATGGGTGGAAAGTGAACGAAGAAAAGAGTTCTCTATCTCCTCTCACAAGGGTTTCCTTCCTAGGGACTCTGATAGATTCTATAGAAATGAAAATTTACCTGACGGAGTCCAGGTTATCAAAACTTCTAAATGCTTGCTGTGTTCTTCACTCCATTCCGCGCCCCACGGTGGCTCAGTGCATGGAAGTAATCAGCTTAATGGTAGCGGCGATGGACATAGTGCCATTTGAGCGCCTTCATCTCAGACCGCTGCAATTATGCATGCTCAGTCAGTGGAATGGGGATTACACAGATTTGTCCCCTCTACTAAATCTGGATCAGGAAACCAGAGATTCCCTTCTCTGGTGGTTATCTCGGGTCCATCTGTCCAAAGGTATGACCTTTCGCAGGCCAGATTGGACCATTGTAACAACAGACGCCAGCCTTCTAGGTTGGGGTGCAGTCTGGAACTCCCTGAAGGCTCAGGGTTCATGGACTCAGGAGGAGAAACTCCTCCCAATAAATATTCTGGAGTTAAGAGCAATATACAATGCTCTTCTAGCTTGGCCTCAGTTAGCAACACTGAGGTTCATCAGATTTCAGTCGGACAACATCACGACTGTGGCTTACATCATCCATCAAGGGGGGACCAGGAATTCCCTAGCGATGTCAGAAGTCTCCAAGATAATTCGCTGGGCAGAGACTCACTCTTGCCACCTATCAGCAATCCATATCCCAGGGGTAGAGAACTGGGAGGCGGATTTTCTAAGTCATCAGACTTTTCATCCGGGGGAGTTGGAACTCCATCCGGAGGTGTTTGCTCAATTGGTTCTCCGTTGGGGCAAACCAGAACTGGATCTCATGGCGTCTCGCCAGAACGCCAAGCTTCCTTGTTACGGATCCAGGTCCAGGGACCCAGAAGCGGCACTGATAGATGCTCTAGCAGCGCCTTGGTTCTTCAACCTGGCCTATGTGTTTCCACCGTTTCCTCTGCTCCCTCGTCTGATTGCCAAAATCAAACAGGAGAGAGCATCAGTGATATTGATAGCGCCTGCGTGGCCACGCAGGACCTGGTATGCCGACCTAGTGGACATGTCATCCTTTCCACCATGGACTCTGCCTCTGAGACAAGACCTTCTAATACAAGGTCCTTTCAGTCATCCGAATCTACTTTCTCTGAGACTGACTGCATGGAGATTGAACGCTTGATCCTATCAAAGCGTGGCTTCTCCGAGTCAGTAATTGATACCTTAATACAGGCACGAAAGCCTGTCACCAGGAAAATTTACCACAAGATTTGGCGTAAATATCTTCATTGGTGTGAATCCAAGAATTACTCATGGAATAGGGTTAGGATTCCTAGGATATTGTCCTTCCTCCAAAAGGGTTTGGACAAAGGACTATCAGCTAGTTCTTTAAAGGGACAGATTTCTGCTCTGTCTATTCTTTTACACAAGCGTCTGGCAGAAGTTCCAGACGTTCAGGCATTTAGTCAGGCTTTAGTTAGAATTAAGCCTGTGTTTAAACCTGTTGCTCCCCCATGGAGCTTAAGCTTGGTTCTTAAAGTTCTTCAAGGGATTCCGTTTGAACCCCTTCATTCTATTGATATCAAACTTCTATCATGGAAAGTTCTTTTTCTGATGGCTATTTCCTCGGCTCGAAGAGTCTCTGAGTTATCTGCCTTACATTGTGATTCTCCTTATCTGATCTTTCATTCAGATAAAGTAGTTCTGCGTACAAAACCTGGGTTTTTACCTAAGGTGGTTTCTAACAAGAATATCAATCAAAAGATTGTTGTTCCATCATTATACCCTAATCCTTCTTCAAAGAAGGAACGTCTTTTGCATAATCTAGACGTAGTCCGTGCATTGAAGTTTTACTTGCAGGCTACTAAAGATTTTCGCCAAACATCTCACCTGTTTGTTATTTACTCTGGACAGAGGAGAGGTCAAAAGGCCTCGGCAACCTCTCTTTCTTTTTGGCTTCGGAGTATAATCCGTTTAGCATATGAGACTGCTGGACAGCAGCCCCCTGAAAGAATTACAGCTCATTCTACTAGAGCTGTGGCTTCTACCTGGGCCTTTAAAAATGAGGCCTCTGTTGAACAGATTTGCAAGGCTGCGACTTGGTCTTCGCTTCATACCTTTTCAAAATTTTACAAATTTGATACTTTTGCTTCTTCAGAGGCTGTTTTTGGGAGAGAGGTTCTACAGGCAGTGGTTCCTTCCGTTTAAGTTCCTGCCTTGTCCCTCCCATCATCCGTGTACTTAAGCTTTGGTATTGGTATCCCACAAGTAATGGATGATCCGTGGACTGGATACACTTAACAAGAGAAAACATAATTTATGCTTACCTGATAAATTTATTTCTCTTGTAGTGTATCCAGTCCACGGCCCGCCCTGTCCTTAATTAAACTTCAGTCACCACTGCACCCTATGGTTTCTCCTTTCTCGGCTTGTTTCGGTCGAATGACTGGATATGGCAGTTAGAGGAGGAGCTATATAGCAGCTCTGCTGTGGGTGATCCTCTTGCAACTTCCTGTTGGGAAGAAGAATATCCCAAAAGTAATGGATGATCCGTGGACTGGATACACTACAAGAGAAATAAATTTATCAGGTAAGAATAAATTATGTTTTTTCCATCTCTCGGTTCCTAAAATCCATGCCATATACACGTCCCCTGGCACCGCAACTGCCTCTGGGAACCTTACCATGGGTCACAGCCCGCACATCTTGTAATTCTCTGTCTGGGAAATTATTTATCTATCAAATCTATCTATTTATCTATCAAATCTATCTAACTATCAATCGTATCTATCAAATGTATATTGCATCTATTGATCTATGTAATCTATGTATCTATCTATCAAATCTATGTATCTCGTGGCCGGACTGTTTTGTGACAGCCACTTGTGTTTCGGCCAAATGTCCGTTGGACAAATGTCCATCGGCCAAATGGCCGTCGGCTAAAAGTCCAGCCACGATTGCACGCGCCGTGCCCCAAATTTGAAGTAGGAGGACCGACCAAGCATCTTTTTCCATCTCCCGGTTCCTAAAATCCATGCAATATACACGTTCCCTTGCGCCGCAACTGCCTCTGGGAACCTTACCATGGGTCTCAGACCGCACATCTTGTAATTCTCTGTCTGGGAAATTATTATATATCTATCAAATCTATCTATTTATCTATCAAATCTATCTAACTATATATTGTATCTATCAAATGTATATTGCATCTATTGATCTATGTAATCTATGTATCTATCTATCAAATCTATCTATCTCGTGGCCGGACTGTTTTGTGACAGCCACTTGTGTTTCGGCCAAATGTCCGTTGGACAAATGTCCGTCAGCTAAAAGTCCGGCCACGATTGCACGCGCAGTGCCCCAAATTTGAAGTAGAAGGACCGAACAAGCATCTTTTTCCATCTCCCGGTTTCTAAAATCCATGCATTATACACCTCCCCCGATAGGGGGAGTAACAGGTATTAAACTGATCAGAATAGTACTACTTAACACACCACTCATATCTGGTGGCACAGTAGATTGCACGCGCAGTGCCCCAAATTTGAAGTAGGAGGACCGACCAAGCATCTTTTTCCATCTCCCGGTTCCTAAAATCCATGCCATATACACGTCCCCAGGTGCCGCAACTGCCTCTGGGAACCTTACCATGGGTCCCAGACCGCACGTCTTTTAATTCTCTGTCTGGGAAATTATATATATCTATCAAATCTATCTATTTATCTATCAAATCTATCTATCTATCTATCGTATCTATCAAATGTATATTGCATCTATTGATCTATCTATCTAATCTATGTATCTATGTATCTATCAAATCTATCTATCTCGTGGTTGTGCAAATGGACTGTTTGTGGTTGTTTGCGGTGTGTTAAACGGGGAGTTTGGTCTGTCACTGTGAAGCGGGCGTAACCCTTACACTACCTGATCGATACAACATCATACCTGATGTTTTAAAGCACGTTATTCCAAACAATTTAGGAATGTTAGGTGATTTATGCCCTTTATGGCTTAAAACCAGACTCTGCATCAACTATGTAATTTTCCGTGGGAGTTTTGCCATGGATCCCCCTCCGGCATGCCACAGTCCAGGTGTTAGTCCCCTTGAAACAACTTTTCCATCACTATTGTGGCCAGAAAGAGTCCCTGTGGGTTTTAAAATTTGCCTGCCTATTGAAGTCAATGGCGGTTCGCCTGGTTCGCAAACAGTTGCGGAAGTTCGAGTCCGACGTTCGCGAAAGGAAAATTTTAAGTTCGCGACATCACTACTCAAAATGCCTGGGCAAGACAAAGTTATATATACACATGCACACACAGAGAGAGAGAAAGACAGACAAATAGAGAGAGATGTATTCACACACAATATATATATATATATATATATATATATATAATTAGCACGTGTTCCAGCACTCCAGCTTCAAACAATAATGAAGCACCTGGGTGCAATCCTCAATGGAATGTATATAAGAGCTAGGAAAGGGAGGGCACTCTCAGGATTTATATACATCAAAGTTAGTTTATTGTTTTTAACAACAACTTTAGTAAGTCATAAGGATAGGCCTATCCTTATGACTTACTAAAGTTGTTGTTAAAAACAATAAACTAACTTTGATGTATATAAATCCTGAGAGTGCCCTCCCTTTCCTAGCTCATATATATATATATATATATATATATATATATATATATATATATATATATATATATATATATATATATATATATATATATAAGGTTGGAGGAAAGGAGATTTAATCTCCTGCAACGGAAACGGTTTTTCACTGTAAGAGGTATAAAATTGTGGAACTCATTACCAAAGGAGGTAGTGAATGCCAATACCATAGATACATTTAAAAATAGTCTGGATAAATTTCTGTATATAAACAAAATTCATGGATATGATTGCTAGTATTAAATGGGTCACATTTTAATGGGGTTATTTAAGCTTAACTGGAGCTTTTTGTAAGTATTTTAGATTTGTATAGGTTGAACTCGATGGACTTCAGTCTTTTTTTCAACCTTATCTACTATGTTATATATATATATATATATATACACACAGCACACTCTATTCACCCAAAAAACTGAAAACAGGCACTAGTAGTTTAAAACACATTATCTTCACACATACTGAAGTATATACTTTTCTACATTTTTCCAGCACTGTCTTTTGTTATATCACACAGGCTGAGTACTCAATATGCCTGAGCATGACAAAGCTGTAACAAACATTTTGTGAGATATATATATACACACACTGACACAGAGAGATGTATTCATACAAAAAAGCAAAAACAGAAAATATATATATATATAAACACACACACACAGAGAAAGAGAGACAAATAGAGAGAAATGTATTCACACAAAAAATAAATATATATATATATATATATACACACACACACACACATAGAGAGATGTATTCACACAAAACACTCAAAAACATAATTTATGTAAGAACTTACCTGATAAATTCATTTCTTTCATATTAGCAAGAGTCCATGAGCTAGTGACGTATGGGATATACATTCCTACCAGGAGGGGCAAAGTTTTCCAAACCTCAAAATGCCTATAAATACACCCCTCACCACACCCACAAATCAGTTTAACGCATAGCCAAGAAGTGGGGTGATAAGACAAAAGTGCGAAAGCATAAAAAATAAGGAATTGGAATAATTGTGCTTTATACAAAAAATCATAACCACGACAAAAAAGGGTGGGCCTCATGGACTCTTGCTAATATGAAAGAAATGAATTTATCAGGTAATTTCTTACATAAATTATGTTTTCTTTCATGTAATTAGCAAGAGTCCATGAGCTAGTGACGTATGGGATAATGACTACCCAAGATGTGGATCTTCCACGCAAGAGTCACTAGAGAGGGAGGGATAAAATAAAGACAGCCAATTCCGCTGAAAATAATCCATACCCAAAATAAAGTTTAAATCTTATAATGAAAAAAACTGAAATTATAAGCAGAAGAATCAAACTGAAACAGCTGCCTGAAGTACTTTTCTACCAAAAACTGCTTCAGAAGAAGAAAACACATCAAAATGATAGAATTTAGTAAAAGTATGCAAAGAAGACCAAGTTGCTGCTTTGCAAATCTGATCAACCGAAGCTTCATTCCTAAACGCCCAGGAAGTAGAAACTGACCTAGTAGAATGAGCTGTAATCCTTTGAGGCAGAGTTTTACCCGACTCGACATAAGCATGATGAATTAAAGATTTCAACCAAGATGCCAAAGAAATGGCAGAGGCCTTCTGACCTTTCCTAGAACCGGAAAAGATAACAAATAGACTAGAAGTCTTTCGGAAATTCTTAGTAGCCTCAACATAATATTTCAAAGCTCTAACTACATCCAAAGAATGCAATGATCTCTCCTTAGAATTCTTAGGATTAGGACATAATGAAGGAACCACAATTTCTCTACTAATGTTGTTAGAATTCACAACCTTAGGTAAAAATGTAAAAGAAGTTCGCAACACCGCCTTATACTGATGAAAAATCAGAAAAGGAGACTCACAAGAAAGAGCAGATAATTCAGAAACTCTTCTAGCAGAAGAGATGGCCAAAAGAAACAAAACTTTCCAAGAAAGTAATTTAATGTCCCATGAATGCATAGGTTCAAACGGAGGAGCTTGAAGAGCCCCCAGAACCAAATTCAAACTCCAAGGAGGAGAAATTGACTTAATAACAGGTTTTATACGAACCAAAGCTTGTACAAAACAATGAATATCAGGAAGATTAGCAATCTTTCTGTGAAAAAGAACAGAAAGAGCAGAGATTTGTCCTTTCAAGGAACTTGCAGACAAACCTTTATCCAAACCATACTGAAGAAACTGTAAAATTCTCGGAATTCTAAAAGAATGCCAGGAAAAATGATGAGAAAGACACCAAGAAATATAAGTCTTCCAGACTCGATAATATATCTTCCTAGATACAAATTTACGAGCCTGTAACATAGTATTAATCACAGAGTCAGAGAAACCTCTTTGACTAAGAATCAAGCGTTCAATCTCCATACCTTTAAATTTAAGGATTTGAGATCCTGATGGTAAAAAGGACCTTGCGACAAAAGGTCTGGTCTTAACAGAAGAGTCCATGGTTGGCAAGAAGCCACCCGGACAAGATCCGCATACCAAAACATGTGAGGCCATGCTGGAGCCACCAGCAGAATAAACGAGCATTCCTTCAGAATCTTGGAGATTACTCTTGGAAGAAGAACTAGAGGCGGAAACATATAGGCAGGATGATACTTCCAAGGAAGTGACAATGCATCCACGGCTTCCGCCTGAGGATCCCTGGATCTGGACAGATACTTGGGAAGTTTCTTGTTTAGATGAGAAGCCATCAGATCTATTTCTGGAAGTCCCCACATTTGAACAATCTGAAGAAATACCTCTGGGTGAAGAGACCATTCGCCCGGATGTAAGGTTTGGTGACTGAGATAATCCGCTTCCCAATTGTCTATACCTGGGATATGAACCGCAGAAATTAGACAGGAGCTGGATTCTGCCCATACCAGTATTCGAGATACTTCTTTCATAGCCAGAGGACTGTGAGTCCCTCCTTGATGATTGATATATGCCACAGTTGTGACATTGTCTGTCTGAAAACAAATTAATGATTCTCTCTTTAGAAGAGGCCATGACTGAAGAGCTCTGAAAATTGCACAGAGTTCCAAAATATTGATTGGTAATCTCACCTCCTGAGATTCCCAAACCCCTTGTGCTGTCAGAGACCCCCAAACAGCTCCCCAACCTGTCAGACTTGCATCTGTTGAAATTACAGTCCAGGTCAGAAGAACAAAAGAAGCCCCCTGAATTAAACGATGGTGATCTGTCCACCACGTCAGAGAGTGTCGTACAATCAGTTTTAAAGATATTAATTGAGATATCTTTGTGTAATCCCTGCACCACTGGTTCAGCATACAGAGCTGAAGAGGTCGCATGTGAAAACGAGCAAAGGGGATCGCGTCCGATGCAGCAGTCATAAGACCTAGAATTTTCATGCATAAGGCTACCGAAGGGAATGATTGAGACTGAAGGTTTCGACAAGCTGAGATCAATTTTAGACGTCTCTTGTCTGTCAGAGACAGAGTCATGGACACTGAATCTATCTGGAAACCTAAAAAGGTTACCCTTGTCTGAGGAATCAATGAACTTTTCGGTAAATTGATCCTCCAACCATGATCTAGAAGAAACAACACAAGTCGATTCGTATGAGGTTCTGCTAAATGTGAAGACTGAGCAAGTACCAAGATATCGTCCAAATAAGGAAATACCACAATACCCTGTTCTCTGATTACAGACAGAAGGGCACCGAGAACCTTTGTAAAAATTCTTGGAGCTGTTGCTAGGCCAAACAGCAGAGCCACAAACTGGTAATGCTTGTCTAGGAAAGAGAATCTCAGAAACTGATAGTGATCTCTATGAATCGGAATATGCAGATATGCATCCTGTAAATCTATTGTGGACATATAATGCCCTTGCTGAACAAAAGGCAGGATAGTCCTTATAGTTACCATTTTGAATGTTGGTATCCTTACATAACGATTCAATATTTTTAGATCCAGAACTGGTCTGAAGGAATTCTCCTTCTTTGGTACAATGAAGAGATTTGAATAAAACCCCAGCCCCTGTTCCAGAACTGAAACTGGCATAATTACTCCAGCCAACTCTAGATCTGAAACGCATTTCAGAAATGCTTGAGCCTTCGCTGGATTTACTGGGACACGGGAAAGAAAAAATCTTTTTGCAGGAGGCCTTATCTTGAAGCCAATTCTGTACCCTTCTGAAACAATGTTCTGAATCCAAAGATTGTGAATTGAATTGATCCAAATTTCTTGAAAAATCGTAATCTGCCCCCTACCAGCTGGACTGGAATGAGGGCCGCACCTTCATGTGGACTTGGGAGCTGGCTTTGGTTTTCTAAAAGGCTTGGATTTATTCCAGACTGGAGATGGTTTCCAAACTGATACCGCTCCTGTGGGTGAAGGATCAGGCTTTTGTTCCTTGTTGTGACGAAAGAAACGAAAACGATTATTAGACCTAAATTTACCTCTAGATTTTTTATCCTGTGGTAAAAAAGTTCCTTTCCCTCCAGTAACAGTTGAGATAATAGAATACAACTGAGAACCAAATAATTTATTACCCTGGAAAGAAAGGGAAAGCAAAGTTGACTTAGAAGACATATCAGCATTCCAAGTTTTAAGCCATAAAGCTCTTCTAGCTAAAATAGCTAGAGACATATACCTGACATCAATTCTAATGATATCAAAGATGGCATCACAAATAAAGTTATTAGCATGTTGAAGAAGATTAACAATGCTATGAGAATTATGATCGGTTACTTGTTGCGCTAAAGCTTCTAACCAAAAAGTTGAAGCTGCAGCAACACCCGCTAAAGATATAGCAGGTCTAAGAAGATTACCTGAACATAAGTAAGCTTTTCTTAGAAAGGATTCAATTTTCCTATCTAAAGGATCCTTAAAGGAAGTACTATCTGCCGTAGGAATAGTAGTACGTTTAGCAAGAGTGGAGATAGCCCCATCAACCTTAGGGATTTTGTCCCAAAACTCTAATCTGTCAGATGGCACAGGATATAATTGCTTAAAACGTTTAGAAGGAGTAAATGAATTACCCAAATTATTCCATTCCCTGGAGATTACTTCAGAAATAGCATCAGGGACAGGAAAAAACTTCTGGAATAACTACAGGAGATTTAAAAAACCTTATTTAAACGTTTAGATTTAGTATCAAGAGGAACAGAATCCTCTATTTCTAATGCAATTAAGACTTCTTTAAGTAAAGAACGAATAAATTCCATTTTGAATAAATATGAAGATTTATCAGCATCAATCTCTGAAACAGAATCCTCTGAACCAGAGGAATCATTATCAGAATCAGAATGATGATGTTCATTTAAAAATTCATCTGAAAAATTAGGTTTTAAAAGACCTTTTACGTTTACTAGAAGGAGGAATAACAGACATAGCCTTCTTAATGGATTTAGAAACAAAATCTCTTATGTTAACAGGAACACTCTGAGTATTAGATGTTGATGGAACAGCAACAGGTAATGTAACATTACTAAAGGAAATATTATCTGCATTAACAAGTTTGTCATGACATTCATTACAAACAACAGCTGGAGGAACAGATACCACAAGTTTACAGCAGATACACTTAACTTTGGTAGATCCAGCACCAGGCAGCGACTTTCCAGAAGTATCTTCTGACTCAGGGTCAATCTGGGACATCTTGTAATATGTAATAGAAAAAACAACATATAAAGCAAAATTTATCAAATTCCTTAAATGACAGTTTCAGGAATGGGAAAAAATGCCAGTGAACAAGCTTCTAGCAACCAGAAGCAATAAATAATGAGACTTAAATAATGTGGAGACAAAAGTGACGCCCATATTTTTTAGCGCCAAAAAAGACGCCCACATTATTTGGCGCCTAAATGCTTTTGGCACCAAAAATTACGCCACATCCGGAACGCCGACACTTTTGGCGCAAAAAAACATCAAAAAATGACGCAACTTCCGGCGACACGTATGACGCCGGAAACAGAAAATATTTTTTTTGCACCAAAAAAGTCTGCGCCAAGAATGACGCAATAAAATGAAGCATTTTCAGCCCCCGCGAGCCTAACAGCCCACAGGGAAAAAAGTCAAATTTTTAAGGTAAGAAAAAAATTATTTATTCATATGCATTATCCCAAATATGAAACTGACTGTCTGCAATAAGGAACGTTGAACATCCTGAGTCAAGGCAAATAAATGTTTGAACACATATATTTAGAACTTTATATAAAAGTGCCCAACCATAGCTTAGAGTGTCACAGAAAATAAGACTTACTTACCCCAGGACACTCATCTACATGTAGTAGAAAGCCAAACCAGTACTGAAATGAGAATCAGTAGAGGTAATGGTATATATAAGAGTATATCGTCGATCTGAAAAGGGAGGTAAGAGATGAATCTCTACGACCGATAACAGAGAACCTATGAAATAGACCCCGTAGAAGGAGATCATTGAATTCAAATAGGCAATACTCTCCTCACATCCCTCTGACATTCACTGAGAGGAAAACCGGGCTCCAACCTGCTGCGGAGCGCATATCAACGTAGAATCTAGCACAAACTTACTTCACCACCTCCATAGGAGGCAAAGTTTGTAAAACTGATTTGTGGGTGTGGTGAGGGGTGTATTTATAGGCATTTTGAGGTTTGGGAAACTTTGCCCCTCCTGGTAGGAATGTATATCCCATACGTCACTAGCTCATGGACTCTTGCTAATTACATGAAAGAAGCAGGCATTACCTTAAGTATGTATATTAAATATATACATATATTGACCAGGGAAAAATCATGAAAACTGTAGTTTAAAATACATTAGCTTCAAACATACGAAGAATATACGGTCTTGCTTTTTGCAGCACTGAGTGCTGCTATATGAGTACTAATATACTGTATGTAGACAAAAAAAAATGTGTACACGCCCCCTTTTCAA
Organism: Bombina bombina; assembly: GCF_027579735.1. NCBI lineage: Eukaryota > Metazoa > Chordata > Amphibia > Anura > Bombinatoridae > Bombina > Bombina bombina. The sequence continues at coordinate 883,719,314 of NC_069503.1, read as the reverse complement.
TAGATCTTAAATTACAAAGTGCATATATTGGTACAATTACCTTTTAAGGTTTAAACTGTCAGTAAAACTGAAATAAAAGGCTTGAAAAATTATTTTAGAACCTGTTTTAGACAAATTAATTTTGTCTTAAACAGCTGTTTGCCCACAGTTATATCCACAGAAAAAGTAAACAAGGGGATTTCTCATGGTCAGTTATTCTCATAGTTTCAAGTCATTCGGTCAGCTTTTCATCTACTCACTAGACACCTGTGATATAAGTAGCAGGCATTGTTTTCTTAAAAAAGTTACACCAGTCCTTAAACTACCAAGCAATAAATTTGCCTAACAAAGCTTAACACCTTGTAATTACACACAGTCATTTATTCTCATACAAAAACCCCTACAGATAGACAACTGTCCTTTTTCTGCATCCAAAGATGCCAATTCAAGTCAACTGCCTCATCCGTTATTACCATGTTTATATGTTGTATATATCTATTTTAGGAGCCTGTATTTAAAAGAGTCCAATTGTGTAATGTATTAATACAGATTAATAGTTTACATAATAGAATAATTTAACACAGACACAAATACAAAATTCAATATTTTTATTATGGAGAAAAATTATTTAAGCAATAACAAGATTACAAAGATAATACAAAATAAGGAAAAAATAAATTTAAACTTAATTTATTTAAATTTTCAACAAGTAGTCTGTTGTATACGTGTACCAGTTCTTTTCTTAGGTAGTAAATAACCATGAGGACTTTTTAGACCAGGGGGGCTTAGTGAGCTGGATCTTAAAAAGAAGGAACCCTCATCTCTATCTTGTGAAGGATTTTGAACATTAGTTGTTGAATTTTCATTTAACATCTTTAAACTATCAAGGTTTTCCCTGATTGTTGTATTACCAACAACACGCCATGGTATGTTCAGTTCAGTCATTGCACTCAGAAATGTATTCCAACCTTGGGGTCTCTTCCTAATCGTAGCATTATTATTGTGTGTAACACCACGCACCAGATTGCGTATATTTGACCCAGGCACAATACGCTCTTTGTATACAAATTCTCTTTTGTCCAGGGGCGGACTGAGACCAACCAGGGCCCCCAGGCAAAAGTTTGCCAAGGCCCCCAACCCCCTTTTTGCTCCACCTACCTACATCTGCCCCTCCTCTACCATATTGCCCCTCCCATCTCATGTGTCCCTCCCACCTCCCTTTCCCCTCCCATCTCATATGCCCCTCCCCCACCATGTTTTTGATTGCCATATAAAGAAACAATTTTTTCCTTTAATATTTTTAATAAGAACTAAATATTGTAATTTAACAAGTGGTTATACCAAAAAAATCCCCATGCCTATATGCACTACAGTATGGAACAGAAAGTAATGAAGGGCAGACAAGGGGGTAAAATCACTTGTTACTGGCAGCTAAAGAGGTAAAATCATTCATTTGTAGTCGTATATTTCCTTTCAATAAGAGATACATGATCCTATAAGTAGGTGTCTACACTAAATAAAGATACAACTACCCCCCTTTTAAACTGAAACCTGGGCAGGTTTAGAGGAATCAATTTTAAAAGGGAGTCAAAATTAAACTTTAAAGGAACATGAAACCCAAACAAATTATTTCATGATTTAGGTAGAACATACAACTTTAAACAACTCTCCAGTTTACTTCTATTATCAAATTTGCTTAATTCTCTTGGTATCATTTGTTGAAGGAGCAGCAATGCACTACTGGTTTCTAACTTTACACATGGGTGAGCCAATGACAATCAAGGTTTTCTCTGTGACACACGCAGCCCTTTTCCCAGTACTTATATACATATGTATATTATAGAGGTTCCCTTTGTATATTATAGAGGTTCCCTTTGTCACACACACAGCCCCCTCCCTATTACTTACATAGAGATATATATTATAGAGATTCCCTCTGTCACAAACACAGACCCCTCCCCAGTACTTACAGTATATACATATGTATATAGAGGTTCCATTTGTCACACACACAGCCCACTACCCAGTAAATATACAGATGTATATTATAGAGATTCCCTCTGTCACAAACACAGACCCCTCCCCAGTACTTACAGTATATACATATGTATATAGAGGTTCCATTTATCACACACACAGCCCCATCCCCAGTACATATACTGATGTATATTATAGAGCAGTGATTTTCAACATTTTTTTTTTTGCCGTGGCACACTTTTTTACATTAAAAAATCCTGCAGCACACCACCATCCCAAAATTTTACAAAATCACACATTGTAGCCTAATACAGCATATATTAGACATCATAATGATTGTCTGTGAATGAATGTCAATATGTCATGGTTGTAAATGATGCCTGCCTGTCTGCCTGATGAGCCCCCTACCCAGTACATATACTGATGTATATTATAGAGGTTCCCTTTGTCACACACACAGCCCCCTTCCCAGTACATATACTGATGTATATTATAGAGGTTCCCTTTGTCACACACACAACCCCTCCCCAGTACTTATATAGAGATATATATTATAGAGATTCCCTCTGTCACAAACACAGACCCCTCCCCAGTACTTACAGTATATACATATGTATATAGAGGTTCCATTTGTCACACACACAGCCCCCTACCCAGTACATATACAGATGTATATTATAGAGGTTCCCTTTGCCACACACACAGCCCCCTACACAGTACATATACTGATGTATATTATAGAGGTTCCCTTTGTCACACATATTATAGAGATTCCCTCTGTCACAAACACAGACCCCTCCCCAGTACTTACAGTATATACATATGTATATAGAGGTTCCATTTGTCACACACACAGTCCCCTACCCAGTACATATACAGATATATATTATAGAGCTTCCCTTTGTCACACACACAGCCCCCTCCCCAGTACATATACTGATGTATATTACAGAGGTTCCCTTTGTCACACACACAGCCACCTCCCCAATAGGGAGTCAAAGTATAAAAGATGATAAAAATACACATATATACACTCAGATAAAAAACACTGATCATTATATATATATATACAAAATATAAACAAAAAATAGTTGCTACATGAAAAGGTTTACATTTATTTTTAAAGACAGGATGTGCAATATTTGTGCACAGCCACATGGGATAGATTGGTCTTTTACTGTTAAAGACAACGAACGCTATTTTTATAGCGGGCCTGTGATTGCCGTCAATATTAGCAAGAGATTAAGCATATAGACATATTGTTCTCAGAATAACATTATCTGTTTAAAAAAGTTACAATGTTTAAAATGTAACCTTTTTAAAGGGATATGGGACCCAAAACATTTATTTTGTGATTCAGACAGAGAATACCATTTAAAAAAAGTTCCCAATTTACATATTTTATCAAATTTGTTTCCCATTTTAATCTTTGTTTAAGATATACCTAGGTAGGCATCTGCAGCACTAAATGGCAGTAAATAGTGCTCTTGCAAGCAAATGGATAAAATTCTTCCAAAAATGTTGCCATAGTGTGCTCCAGAAATGGACCAGCTCTTAAGCGTACATCTCTGCTTTACAACAAACGACACCAAAAGAATGAAGAAAAAATCATAATAGAAGTAAATTAGAAAGTTGTCTAAAATCTCATGCTCTATCTGAATCATGAAAAAAATATTAGGTTTCATATCCCTTTAAAATAAAGTGTGAACAAAACATTGTAATCTGAAAATAAACAGATGCCAGTTTTGCGTAAGTGGTTTAATTTAGAGCTTGAGAAATCCTGGAAGCGCCAACCTTTTTACATTATTTAACAACATATCTTATACAAACACACTCCGCTGCCACCTAAAAGCATGGAACTAATGCATCAGTATATTTACTGTGTTTTAAATGTGGCATAAACGTGTAACACTTTGGTTTAATCTGCAACCCATTCGTTTCCCCAGTACCCTATTTAATGCCCCTGTGCCCCAGCATCCCCTGTCACTCCTAGCAGCCAGTTTTAGCCCCTGTGCTCAAGCAGTATTCCTCTGTTTTAACCCTTCACTACCAGTATCCCAATTAAAACTTTCTTTTCTAGCACAATCAGCAAAAGACCTATCCCAGTAGCGCCAGAAGTCACTGCCACCATATCCCAGCATGAACTGTCTGCTCAACAGTCACACAGCTACTCCATTCACTAGGCCCTCTATTGTAGCACGGTCATCTTACTAAACAACAGAACCTATCTCTGCAATTGTGCCAAGCCCAATAACACCACCTGTCACCAGGCATGTGCCCAGTAGCAAGTCACAGCCCCAGGTTTACAGTAGCATCCCAGGCTACAGTGACTGACCCATATATCCTAGCAGTACCACACAGTCACTGATGATATACCCTAGCAGTACCACACAGTCACTGATGATATACCCTAGCAGTACCACACAGTCACTGATGATATACCCTAGCAGTACCACACAGTCACTGATGATATACCCTAGCTGTACCACACAGTCACTGATGATATACCCTAGCAGTACCACACAGTCACTGATGATATACCCTAGCAGTACCACACAGTCACTGATAATATACCCTAGCAGTACCACACAGTCACTGATACTATACCCTAGCAGTACCACACAGTCACTGATGATATACCCTAGCAGTACCACACAGTCACTGATAATATACCCTAGCAGTACCACACAGTCACTGATAATATACCCTAGCAGTACCACACAGTCACTGATGATATACCCTAACAGTACCACACAGTCACTGATGATATACCCTAGCAGTACCACACAGTCACTGATGATATACCCTAGCAGTACCACACAGTCACTGATGATATACCCTAGCAGTACCACACAGTCACTGATGATATACCCTAGCAGTACCACACAGTCACTAATGATATACCCTAGCAGTACCACACAGTCACTGATGATATACTCTAGCTGTACCACACAGTCACTGATGATATACCCTAGCAGTACCACACAGTCACTGATGATATACCCTAGCAGTACCACACAGTCACTGATAATATACCCTAGCAGTACCACACAGTCACTGATAATATACCCTAGCAGTACCACACAGTCACTGATGATATACCCTAGCAGTACCACACAGTCACTAATGATATACCCTAGCAGTACCACACAGTCACTGATGATATACCCTAGCAGTACCACACAGTCACTGATGATATACCCTAGCAGTACCACACAGTCACTGATGATATACCCTAGCAGTACCACACAGTCACTGATGATATACCCTAGCAGTACCACACAGTCACTGATGATATACCCTAGCAGTACCACACAGTCACTGATGATATACCCTAGCAGTACCACACAGTCACTGATGATATACCCTAGCAGTACCACACAGTCACTGATGATATACTCTAGCTGTACCACACAGTCACTGATAATATACCCTAGCAGTACCACACAGTCACTGATGATATACCCTAGCAGTACCACACAGTCACTGATGATATACCCTAGCAGTACCACACAGTCACTGATGATATACCCTAGCAGTACCACACAGTCACTGATGATATACCCTAGCAGTACCACACAGTCACTGATGATATACTCTAGCTGTACCACACAGTCACTGATAATATACCCTAGCAGTACCACACAGTCACTGATGATATACCCTAACAGTACCACACAGTCACTGATGATATACCCTAGCAGAACCACACAGTCACTGATGATATACCATAACAGTGCCACACACCAACTGCCAATATACTCCAGCAGTACCACTCAGTGAGTCACTGCCAATATACTCCAGCAGCACCACTCAGACAGTGTCAGTGTGGTAGTGCTAAAGTATATTGTCAGTGACTGTGTGGTGCTGCTGGAGTATATTGGCCATGACTATTTACTCTAGCACTACCAGCCCCTGCCAATATACTCTAGCACTATCAAACAACCACTGTCAATATACTCTAGCAGAACCACACAGCCACTCTATACCATAGCACACAGATACTGCCTACATACCTTAGCAGACAGTACCCCAACCCTCACACCCCATTATCCCAGTTTTGATACCTACATCCCAGCAGCTGTGCACTGTTGTTTTCCCCCTACATACGTGTGAATCTGCCCAATTGTGGTATCCCCAAGCAAATGGCACTATACCTTACAGCCACTGCCCATACACAAGAGTGTCATCTCAAAGCAAATGGCACTATACCCCACAGCCACTGCCCCTACACCTGAGAGGTATCCCCAATCATATGGCACTGCACCCCCTAGTCATTGCCCCTACACTTTAGTGGCATCCCCAATAAAAAGGCACTATATCCCTGGCCCCATAGCCACTGCCCCCCCTACACCTGGGTGGCATCCCCAATCAAATGGCACTATACCAAGCAGCCACACTGCCCTTACGCTACACCTGCATGGCATCCCCAATCAAATGGCACTATACCAAGCAGCCACTGCCCTACACATCAGCGCAATTCACCAGCAAAGCAATAGTTACCGGGCTCCGACTACCACTGATGACAGCTGTCTCTGTCTGTCACACCCACTCCACCACGTGCACCTTTATCCCCTCGCTCTGTCGCTAAGACGATATTTAGTTAAACCCCTCACCTGCCGGCCTGTAGCAGCAGCATCCTCACCCGAACAGTCAGTAAACTCCCAGCGATCCCCGCACAGCCCCGCCCCCTGACATCAGCTACTGCCTGCGGGGATGGGGGAGAATTCAACACCTACCGAGGGGGGGGGGAAAGTCTGCCCCTGGGAGAAACACAGGCACTTACTGGCAGGAGAGGGAGAGTCTGTTGCTGCACTGACTATTAATTTTCTGGAAGGTTTTGTTGCAGAAAGCTAGATACTGTGAAGTGGGGACAGAATTAAACCAGTGTCCTCAATACCCTTATACATACATGCTTTACCTCTGATAAGTACGTTTATGGCACTATGGGAGGACTGGCAGCTCTCACTTTTGGGAAACTACAATCATATTATAACATTCCTTGCAGAGCTGGTTCAGCTCAGTCTTAGATTTAGTACGTATGTAACACACCAGTGTAAAAGTATGAGTCTCCCTATTCACGTCAAAGGCCAACCCTTTTCTGTGTGTAAGACTCAGTGCTTACTTGCCTCCAGTAGCCGGCTCCTGACCTTCTTCACTTACCTGAGTCATCATCGCCTCGCCTGACTTAGTAGTGCTCCTTCACCACACGTGGCCACACTGTCTGATACGCTGCTGCAGTGCCACTTCCTCTAAATTGTGTGCGCACGCCGTGTGGGTGGAGCTGAGCAGCCAGGTGAAAAGGAAGTTGGCCAGCCCGCAGCCACTTACTAAGTCACACTCAAGCCTCTCAACTCCTCCACCACCACCACCACACACATGCTGCCCCCCAACCCCTGCATACAAATAAAAAAATCCAAAGACCAAAAAAAAAAAATATTTTTTTTTTTAATAGATTTAAAAAAAAAAATACTGCTTCAGTATGAAGCATAATGGGGCCTCTAAGAAGCCGGGCCCTCGGGCAAGGGCCGATTTTCCCAACTTGTCAGTCCGCCCCTGCTTTTGTCATTCCTTCCAGCAATGTGTTTAGACTGAACCATTTTACTGAGTAGAAGTTCAGCATTCTTTTTGAAGCGGTCATTTACACTACTAACCACTTCACAAATTATAGTATTAGCTTCTATATCTGTAGTATGTAAAGTCTTTTCTTCTGGTGGTGGATTAACATGCAGTATTAACAGCTTTAAACTCATTTGTCCCCCTCATTTTGTTTAGCACTCACCAAGTATTTTTGCAATACATTTGAATACCTCTTTATTTTCTCCCCATCAGATAAATCACTCTGCAAAAATAGAAGTAATTTCTGCATCCAAGTTTGGCAAGCCAAAAGTAATATATTTCATATTTTTTTCTATACAGATTTTCACTTTACTATATCGATAATTTCAATATAGAGCTACACGATAATGAAGCGCATCAAGTCGTAAATGAAGACGTGGACGGTAAGATTACAAGCTGGGCATATGGCATGCAATATTAATTTATGTCCTAGGGACAAGTCTGAACATGTCTAAGTCGTTTTTTTCCCCCAAAATATTAATATTCTTTGTTTATTTCCCCAGAAGTATCCACATTAACAAAAGAACATTGCATTGTACCGATAGAAAGACAATCTGTGTAGCAGGTGTAGAAAAACATTTTTGCTGTGTGGGGTAATTATCAGATGGCACTACAGCTATTGTGTTTTTACATGGCCATGCATACAGATGCTAATGCTGTGAGTTGGAAGGGGTCAACATCATAAGTAACTTCTACAGGGGGGTTCATTTTTTTGTTTAAGCACAGTTATCTTAGTCATGTCCATTACGCTTTTTCTAAAACAATTGCACGCCTCTTTTAAAATTTTTACATATTGTATGCAATTTTTTTTTAGCTCTTCCTGAAAATTAAATTTCCGGTCTTTGTTGTCCTGATACCAACCCATGAACTCTGATTTTTCATCAGGCATCATGTGTTCATACCCATAAGCTTTTACAGGAGGCATTGGGCCTATTTAATTTTGATTTTGTGCTGTGTTAAAAAAATGTGGAAAATGCTCTTTACACTCCTCAAAACCTAGAGCTTTTGGTAACTTGCTGAATTTCATGGGGAAGTTCAATGAGTCAATAAACCGTATACCTAAATCTTTCACCGTTACACACAATAGTTTACCATCCTGAGCGAGTAAATCTATCTTTATCTTTTGCTTAAGCAGTTGTTGTACCACAAAATAGGAGTCATAATGGCCTGGCATTATGTGCAATGAAGATAAAATCAGAAAATAGCTTGTCTATGGATTTTATCACAAAATCTGCAAGGCATATTAGACCACTAAATTCCCAACAATTTTTATCACTCCCTAAAGATATGGCGTATGCGTAATTAAGGTTGTGTATGCCGGTCTCCTGCATGCACTCAAAATCATACAAAATGTAGTCATCTGACTCATCAGGGCATTTGAGTGGGCGCATGTAACACAAATGCTCTTCAAATGTTGTAATATACTCATAACACCCTCTGCACTGAAATAATCTACACCAGTGTTTCTAACCCTTTTTGTAGCAAGTACCCCTGTAGGCATATACTTGTTTTTTATGTGCCCCAACTGTAGCACAAATATTTTTGATATTTTATATGAGCAAAAATTGAAATTTCTTACATTAAAAAAGGAAAATAAACTTTTCTACATGATGAGGAAAGTAATACTTATTGTACCATCTTTCTATTTTTAATAACCATGTCATACACAGTTTATCTGTCTCATTTTACTGTGATACACTTCAGTATGATGCACTTTATCTATTTCGCAGTGGCACATTTATATGCCACTTGTCTCTGTGACACTTGGTCACAGTAATACACTTTCTCAGTTCATATCAGTGAAGCACAACTCCAGCCCTCATATGTCACTAACAGCCCAGAATCTAAGGTTTTACCAATTTGAAGTGAATCAGTGAATGAGCAGTGGTTCAACCAAGGCAAGGAAATACTCACACTCTGCCCTGATAGGAGTGGTATTTTTTTTTAGACCGCACCAGTTTCATGTGCGTAAGTAAGCAAGCCTTTGACCGACAAACGTCCGCCATTTAGGACATCTAACCAGCTCAGAAGCTATTTCTACACAATTCTTTCTGTGACAAGACCTACAAAAATACATGCGTGAGTAGTTACCTTTATCATACAAAGGTGTGTGGCAGTATTCGCAAAAATATGATTCACCTAGGAATGCTTTAGAGGACATTAATAACAAGAGAGCCCCCACATTACCTATCTCAGAGACACAGACAGTAACAGATGAAGAAAATGCACAATGTGCAAACGACACACAAATTTGTAGTGATAATTTAGGTGTTTGGGCTATTTCTGCATATATTTTATTACTAAAATCAATGATTGCTGTTAAAGGTATAATATCTGACTTGCACTTAGACTGATTGAATGACACAGATAACCCAATTTATAAAGATACCATAAAAAATAGACTTGAAAACACAATTTCCTTTTTTTCCCAAATTTCTTGATGTAAATACAGTTAACACCAAACGGTCTACAAATAAATGGCTAGATTACAAGTCTTGCGTTAGCCTTAAAAAGCAGCGTTGAGAGGTCCCAATGCTGCTTTTTTCCTACCGCTGGTATTACGAGTCTTGCAGGTACAGGTGTACCGCTCACTTTTTTGGTCAGACTCGAAAATACCGCAAATCCACTTACGTCAATTGCGTATCCTATATTTTCAATGGGACTTGCATAACGCCAGGAATTAAAGTCTTCCGAAAAGTGAGCGGTACAGCCTCTCCTGTCAAGCCTGGTACAACATTTAAAAGTCAGTAGTTAAGAGTTTTATGGGCTAACGATGTAGCATAAAACTCTTAACTAAAGTGCTAAAAAGTACACTAACACCCATAAACTACCTATTAACCCCTAAACCAAGGACCACCCACATCACAAACACTAAAATAATTTTTTTAACCCCTAATCTGCCGAACCGGACATCGCTGCCACTATAAAAAAATATATTAACCCCTAAACCGCCACACTCCCACATCGCAAACTCTAGTTAAATTTTATTAACCCCTAATCTGCCGTCCCTAACATCGCCGACACCTACCTACATTTATTAACCCCTAATCTGCCACCCCCAACATCGCCGCCACTATATTAAATTTATTAACCCCTAAACCTAAGTCTAACTCTAACACCCCTGAACTGAAATATATTTTAAATAAATCTAAATAAAATTACTATCATTAACTAAATAATTCCTATTTAAAACTAAATACTTACCTATAAAATAAACCCTAAGATAGCTACAATATAACTAATAGTTACATTGTAGCTAGCTTAGGGTTTATTTTAATTTTACAGGCAACTTTGCATTTATTTTAACTAGGTACAATAGTTATTAAATAGTTATTAACTATTTAATAGCTACCTAGTTAAAATAAAGACAAATTTACCTGTAAAATAAAACATAACCTATGTTACAATAACACCTAACACTACACTATAATTAAATTAATTAGCTAAACTAACTACAATTAAATACAATTTATATATATATATATATATATATATCTAAAGAACGAAAAAAACCCCCACTAAATTACAGAAAATAATAAAATAATTACAAGTTTTTTAAACTAATTAAACCTAATCTAATCCCACTAATAAAATAAAAAAGCCCCCCAAAATAATAAAAAGCCCTACCCTATACTAAATTACAAATAGCCCTTAAAAGGGCCTTTTGTGGGGCATTGCCCCAAAGTAATCAGCTCTTTTACCTGTAAAAAAAAAGTACAATACCCCCCCAACATTAAAACCCACCACCCAAACACCCAACACTACTCTAAAACCCACCCAATACCCCCTTAATAAAACCTAACACTAACCCCTTGAAGATCACCCTACCTTGAGAAGTCTTCACCTAGCCGGGCAGAGATCCTCAACGAAGCCGGGCGAAGTTGTTCTCCAGACGGGCAGAAGTCTTCATCCAAGCCAGCCAGAAGAGGTCCTCCAGACGGGCAGAAGTCTTCATCCAGACGGCATCTTCTATCTTCATCCATCCGGCGCGGAGTGGGTCCATCTTCAAGACATCCGATGCAGAGCATCCTCTTCCATCGACGTCCAACTGAAGAATGAAGGTTCCTTTAAATGACGTCATCCAAGATGACGTCCCTTCAAATCAGCCAATCGGAATTAAGATAGAAAAAATCCTATTGGCTGACGCAATCAGCCGATAGGATTGAGCTGGCATTCTATTGGCTGATTGGATCAGCCAATAGAATGCAAGCTCAATCCTATTGGCTGATTGCATCAGCCAATAGGATTTTTTCTACCTTAATTCCGATTAGCTGATAGAATTCTGCCCGTCTGGAGGATCACTTCGCCCGGCTTTGTTGATGACTTCGGCCCGGCTGGGTTAAGACTTCTCAAGGTAGGGTGATCTTCAAGGGGTTAGTGTTAGGTTTTATTTAGGGGGTATTGGGTGGGTTTTAGAGTAGGGTTGGGTGTGTGGGTGGTGGGTTTTAATGTTGGGGGGTATTGTACTTTTTTTTACAGGTAAAAGAGCTGATTACTTTGGGCAATGCCCCGCAAAAGACCCTTTTAAGGGCTATTTGTAATTTAGTATAGGGTAGGGCTTTTTATTATTTTGGGGGACCTTTTTTATTTTATTAGTGGGATTAGATTAGGTGTAATTAGTTTAAAAAACTTAATTATTTTATTATTTTCTGTAATTTAGTGGGGTTTTTTTTCGTACTTTAGATAATTGTATTTAATTGTAGTTAGTTTAGGGAATTAATTTAATTATAGTGTAGTGTTAGGTGTAATTGTAACTTAGGTTAGGTTTTATTTTACAGGTAAATTTGTCTTTATTTTAACTAGGTAGCTTTTAAATAGTTAAGAACTATTTAATAACTATTCTACCTAGTTAAAATAAATACAAAGTTCCCTGTAAAATAAAAATAAATCCTAAACTAGCTACAATGTAACTATTAGTTATATTGTAGCTAGCTTAGGGTTTATTTTATAGGTAAGTATTTAGTTTTAAATAGGAATAATTTAGTTAATTGTAGTTATTTTATTTAGATTTATTTAAATTATATTTAAGTTAGGGGGGTGTTAGGGTTAGGGTTAGACTTAGATTTAGGGGTTAATAACTTTAATATAGTTGCAGCGACGTTGGGGGCGGCAGATTAGGGGTTAATACATGTAGGTAGGTTGCGGCGACATTGGGGGTGGCAGATTAGGGGTTAATAAATATAATGTAGGTGTCGGCGACGTTGGGGGCAGCAGATTAGGGGTTAATACATATAATATAGGTGACGGCGGTGTCCAGAGCAGCATATTAGGGGTTAATAATATAATTTAGCTGTCGGCGATGTCGGGGGCAGCAGATTAGGTGTTAATAAGTGTAAGATTAGGGGTTTTTAGACTCGGGTTCATGTTAGGGTATTAGGTGTAGACATAAAATGTATTTCCCCATAGGAATCAATGGGGCTGCGTTAGGAGCTTTACGCTGCTTATTTGCAGGTGTTTTGCTCTCCGCTCACTTTTTTGCGGCTAACGCTGGGTTTGTAAAAACCCGTAATACCAGCGTTGTCTGTAGGTGAGCGGTGAGGGAAAACTGCTCGTTAGCACCGCACAGCATTACCGACAAAACTCGTAATCTAGGCCAAAGTTTGTAGTCTATCTCCACAGACACTGACTGAATCTGACATAACTGACTGTTTAGAAATAACAGTTACACAAGATATTGGCGCTGAAGACTTTGTTGACTGGTTCAGTCATGTATTAGGGACTTGTATTTCAATAAGGGACTCCCTTAAAGGGACAGTCTACCATAGAATTGTTATTGTTTTAAAAGATAGATAATCTCTTTATTACCCATTCCCCAGTTTTGCATAACCAACACAGTTATATTAATATACTTTTTACCTCTGTGATTACCTTGTATCTAGGAACCTTCTTCCAGCCCCCTGATCACATGACTGTGACTGTTTATTATCTATTGTCTTGCATTTAGTATTGTGTTGTGCTGATTCTTAAATAACCCCCTGTGCCTGAACACAGTGTTATCTATATGGCCCACGTGTACTTTCTGTCTCTTTGTGTTGAAAAGAGATTTAAAAAGCATGTGATAATAGGCAGCCCTCAAAGGCTTAGAAATTAGCATATGAGCCTACCTATGTTTAGTTTAAACTAAGAATACCAAGAGAAAAAAAGAAAATTTAATGATAAAAGTAAATTGGAAAGTTGATTAAAATTAAAGGACCAGTCAACACTGTAGATTTGCATAATCAACAAATGCATGATAAGAAGACAATGCAATAGCACTTAGGCTAAACTTCAAATGAGTAGTAGATTTTTGTTAAATAAATTGCAAAGTTATGTCTATTTCCACTCCCCCTGTATCATGTGACAGTCATCAGCCAATCACAAATGCATATACGTATATGCTGTGAATTCTTACACATGCTCACTAGGAGCTGGTGACTCAAAAACTGTAAATATAAAAAGACTGTGCACATTTTGTTAATGGAAGTAAATTGGAAAGTTGTTTAAAATTGCATGCTGTATCTGAATCATGAAGTTTAATTTTGACTTGAGTGTCCCTTTAAAAGTCCTATTTGAATAATGAAAGTTGAATTTATATTAGACTGTCCCTTTAAAGCTTTGTTTAATTTGTTTAAAGGTCTTGGGAGTGTGACTGATGACTGAGGACTGCAGAGGTGCAATAGGATTAACATTTGACAATTCAAAACACACACTTTACATCGGTTTAAAATTGCTTAAAAAAATAAGACTTGACATGGTTAAATGTAAAAATTAGATGCCTAAAAAAAAAGTGAAAAATCTGGTAAAATAACTCGTGATACACCAATCACTGGGGTAAATGAAACAACAGATACTGATTAAAAAAAATACATTCCCGAAACTGAAAATGAGAATCATGCACAGCCTGAATTGTACAACTCTGACTGTATAGAGCAACCCATAGAAGCATCAAATGCTCAAATTGTTGACCAAAATATAGATCAATACCCCGTTGCTGAAAATGCAGAAACTAGCACACAAAATAATGAATTTGATTAAATTGAAAGCCAAAATATAAAACAGTCCATAGATATACCAAATGCTCAGATTGTGGCACAACATAATATGGAAATGCCCTTTATAAACCGATGTAAAGTGTGTGTTTTGAATTGTCAAATGTTAATCTTATTGCACCTCTGCAGTCCTCAGTCATCAGTCACACTCACAAGACCTTTAAACAAATTAAACAAATCTTTAAGGGAGTCCCTTATTTAAATACAAGTCCCTAATATATGACTGAACCAGTCAACAAAGTCTTCAGCGCCAATGTATTGTGTAAGTGTTATTTCTAAACAGTTAGTTATGTCAGATTCAGTCAGTGTCTGTGGAGATGGACCTACAAACATACACTTAGATTACGAGTCTTGCGTCAGCCTTAAAAAGCAGCATTGAGAGGTCCCAACGCTGCTTTTTTCCTAACGCTGGTATTACGAGTCTTGAAATGACAGGTGTAGCGCACCCACACACCCAACCTTACTCTAAAACACACCCAATCCGCCCTTAATAATAAAACCTAACATTAACCCCTTGAAGATCACCCTACCTTGAGAAGTCTTCACCCAGCCAAGCCGAGGTCCTCAACGAAGCCGGGCGAAGTGGTCCTCCAGACGGACAGAAGTCTTCATCGAAGCCAGCCAGAAGAGGTCCTCCAGACGGGCAGAAGTCTTCATCCAGGCAACATCTTCTATCTTCATCCATCCGGCATGGAGCGGGTCCATCTTCAAGACATCCGACGCGGAGCATCCTCTTCCAATGAAGTCCAACTGAAGAATGAAGGTTCCTTTAAATGACGTCATCCAAGATGGCGTCCCTTGAATTCCGATTGGCTGATAGAATTCTATCAGCCAATCGGAATTAAGGTAGTAAAAATCCTATTCGCTGATGCAAACGAGCACGTTTTGGCAGCTCACCGCTACCGTAAGCAACGTTGGTATTGAGGTGAGATGTGGAGCTAAATTTTGCTCTACGCTCACCTTTTTGTGGCTAATGCCGGGTTTAAAAAAACCCGTAATACCAGCGTTGTCTTAAGTGAGCGGTGAAAAAAAACTGCTCATTAGCAACGCACCCCTGTTACCGCAAAACTCGTAATCTCGGTGTATATCTATACTACAGATATAGAAACTAATACTATAATTTGTGAAGTGGTTAGTAGTGTAAATGACCGCTTCAAAAAGAATGCTGAACTTCTACTCAGTAAAATGGTTCAGGCTAAACACATTGCTGGAAGGAATGACAAAAGAGAATTTGTACACAAAGAGCGTGTTGTGCCTGGGTCAAATATACGTGATCTGGTGCGTGGTGTTACAAAAAATAATAATGTTACAATTAGGAAGACACCCCAAGATTGGAATACATTTCTGAGTGCAATGACTGAACTGAACATACCATGGCGTGTTGTTGGTAATACAACAATCAGGGAAAACCTTGATAGTTTAAAGATGTTAAATGAAAATTCAACAACTAATGTTCAAAATCCTTCACAAGATAGAGATGACGGTTCCTTCTTTTTAAGATCCAGCTCACAAAGCCCCCCTGGTCTAACAAGTCCTCATGGTTATTTACTACCTAACGCCTAGATTTAGAGTTCTGCGTTAGCCGTCCAAACCAGCGTTAGGGGGTCCTAACGCTGCTTTTGGCCGCCCGCTGGTATTTAGAGTCAGTCAGGAAAGGGTCTAACGCTCACTTTCCAGCCACGACTTTTCCATACCGCAGATCCCCTTACGTCAATTGCGTATCCTATCTTTTCAATGGGATCTTTCTAACGCTGGTATTTAGAGTCTTGGCTGAAGTGAGCGTTAGAACTCTAACGACAAAACTCCAGCTGCAGAAAAAAGTCAGGAGTTAAGAGCTTTATGGGCTAACGCCGGTTTATAAAGCTCTTAACTACTGTGCTCTAAAGTACACTAACACCCATAAACTACCTATGTACCCCTAAACCGAGGTCCCCCCACATCGCCGCCACTATAATAAAATTTTTTAACCCCTAATCTGCCGAACGCACACCGCCGCAACCTACATTATCCCTATGTACCCCTAATCTGCTGCCCCTAACATCGCCGACCCCTATATTATATTTATTACCCCTAATCTGCCCCCCCAACGTCGCCGCTACCTACCTACACTTCTTAACCCCTAATCTGCCGACCGGACCTCGCCGCCACTATAATAAATGTATTAACCCCTAAACCGCCTCACTCCTGCCTCAAAAACCCTATAATAAATAGTATTAACCCCTAATCTGCCCTCCCTAACATCGCCGACACCTAACTTCAAGTATTAACCCCTAATCTGCCGACCGGACCTCGCCACTACTATAATAAATGTATTAACCCCTAAAGCTAAGTCTAACCCTAACACTAACACCCCCCTAAGATAAATATAATTTTTATCTAACAAAATAAATTAACTCTTATTAAATAAATTAATCCTATTTAAAGCTAAATACTTACCTGTAAAATAAACCCTAATATAGCTACAATATAACGAATAATTATATTATAGCTATTTTAGGATTTATATTTATTTTACAGGCAACTTTGTATTTATTTTAACTAGGTACAATAGCTATTAAATAGTTAATAACTATTTAATAGCTACCTAGTTAAAATAATTACAAAATTACCTGTAAAATAAATCCTAACCTAAATTACAATTAAACCTAATACAGGTAGCCCTCAGTTTACGCCGGGGTTAGGTTCCAGAAGGAATGGTTGTAAATTGAAACCGTTGTAAATTAAAACCCAGTAAATAATGTAAGTCAATGGGAAGTGAGGGATTTAGGTTCCAGGCCCCTCTCAAAATTGTCATAAGTAACACCTAAAACATTATTTTTAATGCTTTGAAATGAAGACTTTAAATGCTAAACAGCTTTATAAACCTAATAAAATAATCACACAACACAGAATATATAAATAAACTAAGTTAAATGAACAAAAACATTTGCTAAACAGCATTATAAACCTAATAAAATAATCACACAACACAGACTTTACTTGCATTTTTCTGCAAACAGTTCTTTCTATGGATTCCAATCTGGACTGATTTATAGACAGGAAGATCTTGTTCCTTTGCAAGCTGCTCGATAGCTCAGGTCTGGTTAAACTGATTAATTTCAGCTTGCTTAACCCCTTAAGGACCAGCGACGTACCCTGTATGTCACTGGATTTTTTTGGGACTTGATTGTTTTATAGCACGGTCTTGCCACCAGCGTTGAGACTGCTCTATTCCACAAAACCTGCTGGAGGGACAGTATTAATAGCGTCTTTTTGCTAGACTTGTGCTATTATGTCCTGAAAAAACCCTTAATGACCAGTGACATACAAGGTACATTGTGGTCATTAAGGGGTTAACTTTGCTGCAACACAAGCAGACAGCTCCACTTACTGGCTATTTTAATCAATGCACTGCTTCTCAATAGCAGTCACATGACTGAAAAAAAAGGTTATCCTGAAACATTGCAAATTGAACCATTGTAAACCGAGGGCCACCTGTACTACACTATCAATAAATTAATTAACTAAACTATCTACAATTATCTACAATTAAATCAACTAAACTAAATTACAAAAAAACCCACTAAATTACAAAAAATAAAAAAAGATTACAAGAATTTTAAACTAATTACACCTACTCTAAGCCCCCTAAAAAAATAACAAAGCCCCCAAAAATAAAAAATACCCTACCCTATTCTAAAATAAAAAGTTAACAGCTCTTTTACCTTACCAGCCCTTAAAAGGGCCTTTTGCAGGGCATGCCCCAAAGAAAACAGCTCTTTTGCATTTAAATAAACATACAATACCCCCCCAACATTACAACCCACCACCCACATACCCCTAATCTAACCCAAACACCCCTTAAAAAACCTAACACTAAGCCCCTGAAGATCTCCCTACCTTATCTTCACCACGCCGGGTATCACCGATCCGTCCAGAAGAGGTTCCGAAGTCTTCATCCTATCCGGCAAGAAGAGGTCCAGAAGAGGGTCCAAAGTTCTTCATCCTATCCGGCAAGAAGAGGACATTCGGACCGGTAGACATGTTCATCCAGACGGCGTCTTCTATCTCCATCCATCCGGCGCGGAGCGGGACCATCTTGAAGCAGCCGACGCGGATCCATCCTCTTCTTCCGGCGACTCCAGACAAATTAAGGTTCCTTTAAGTGACGTAATCCAAGATGGCGTCCCTCGAATTCCGATTGGCTGATAGGATTCTATCAGCCAATCGGAATTAAGGTAGGAAAAATCAGATTGGCTGATTGAATCAGCCAATCAGATTCAAGTTCAATCTGATTGGCTGATCCAATCATCCAATCAGATTGAGCTCACATTCTATTGGCTGAACGCTGCTTTTTTGCAAGTGTTAGGTTTTGTTTTCAGCTCAAACTGCCCCATTGTTTCCTATGGGGATATCGTGCATGAGCACGTTTTTGAAGCTGTCCGCGTCCGTAGGCAACGCTGGTATTTAGAGTTGCAGTGGCGGTAAATTATGCTCTATGCTCCCTTTTTGGAGCCTAACGCAGCCCTTCAGAGAACTCTAAATACCAGCGTTATTTAAAAGGTGCGGGGGAAAAAAGACACGCGTAGCTAACGCACCCCTTCTAACGCAAAACTCTAAATCTAGGTGTTAGAAAAGAACTGGTACACGTATACAACAGACTACTTGTTAAAAATGTAAATAAATTGAGTTTAAATGTATTTTTTCCTTATTTTGTATTATCTTTGTAATCCTGTTATTGCTTAAATGTTTTTTCTCCATAATAAAAATATTGAATTTTGTATTTGTGTCTGTGTTAAATTATTCTATTATGTAAACTATTAATCTGTATTAATACATTACACAAATGGGCTCTCTTAACCCCTTAATGACCACAGCACTTTTCCATTTTCTGTCCGTTTGGGACCAAGGCTATTTTTACATTTCTGCAGTGTTTGTGTTTAGCTGTAATTTTCCTCTTACTCATTTACTGTACCCACACATATTATATACCATTTTTCTCGCCATTAAATGGACTTTCTAAAGATACCATTATTTTCATCATATCTTATAATTTACTATAAAAAAATTATAAAATATGAGGAAAAATTAAAAAAAATAAACACTTTTTCTAACTTTGACCCCCAAAATCTGTTACATATCTACAACCACCAAAAAACACCTATGCTAAATAGTTTCTAAATTTTGTCCTGAGTTTTGAAATACCCAATGTTTACATGTTCTTTGCTTTTTTTGCAAGTTATAGGGCCATAAATACAAGTAGCACTTTGCTATTTCCAAACCATTTTTTTTTCAAATTTAGCGCTAGTTACATTAGAACACTGATATCTTTTAGGAATCTCTGAATATTCATTGACATGTATATATTTTTTTTTAGTAGACAACCCAAAGTATTGATCTAGGCCCATTTTGGTATATTTCATGCCACCATTTCACCGCCAAATGCGATCAAATAAAAAAAATCGTTCACTTTTTCACAAAATTTTTCACAAACTTTAGGTTTCTCACTGAAATTATTTACAAACAGCTTGTGCAATTATGGCACAAATGGGTGTAAATTCTTCTCTGGGATCCCCTTTGTTCATAAATAGCAGACTTATATGGCTTTGGTGTTGCTTTTTGGTAATTAGAATGCCACTAAATGCCACTGCGCATCACACGTGTATTATGCCCAGCAGTGTAGGGGTTAATTAGGGAGCATGTAGGGAGCTTTTTGGGGTAATTTTAGCTTTAGTGTAGTGTAGTAGACAACCCCAAGTATTGATCTAGGCCCATTTTGGTATATTTCATGCCACCATTTCACCGCCAAATGCGATCAAATAAAAAAAAAAGTTACATTTTTCACAATTTTAGGTTTCTCACTGAAATCATTTACAAACAGCTTGTGCAGTTATGGCACAAATAGTTGTAAATGCTTCTCTGGGATCCCCTTTGTTCAGAAATAGCAGACATATATGGCTTTGGCATTGCTTTTTGGTATTTAGAAGGCCGCTAAATGCCGCTGCGCATCACACGTGTATTATGGCTAGCAGTGAAGGGGTTAATTAGGTAGCTTGTAGGGAGCTTGCAGAGTTAATATTAGATTTAGTGTAGAGCTCAGCCTCCCACCTGAAACATCAGACCCCCTGATCCCTCCCAAACAGCTCTCTTCCCTCCCCCACCCCACAATTGTCCCCGCCATCTTAAGTACTGGCAGAAACTCTGCCAGTACTAAAATAAAAGGTATTTGGCCCTTTTTTTTAAAAAAAAAAAAAAGAAGCATATTTACATATGCTGATGTGTACGATCCCCCCTTAGACCCCAACCTCACTGATCCCCCCTAAACAGCTCTATAACCCTCCCACTCTAACTTAATGGGCGCCATCTTGGGTACTGGCAGCTGTCTGCCAGTACCCAGTTTAGAAGAAAAAATTGTTTTTTTTTTACATTTATTAAAACGTTTCTGTAGTGTAGCTTCCCCCCACACAAAACCAACCCCCCACCCCTCCATGATCACTTTTTGTGCTTTTGCACAAACAAGATTAGGCCACATTTATTAAAACATTTTCCGTAGTGTAGCGGTTCCCACCCGCTCCCGCCCCGTGCACGCGCCCGCCCGCCACCCTCCGTGCACGCGCACGCGCCCGTGCGCACCCCGACGATCCCGCCCCCGATCCCGCCCCCCTTGACGTCATGCGGCACACTGATGGCCGCCCACCCGCCTCCCAAGTCGGCTCCCACCCACCAACGAAACCGGCCATCGATGTCCGGTGCAGAGAGGGCCACAGAGTGGCTCTCTCTGCATCGGATGGCCATGTGAGGTTATTGCAGGATGCCTCCATATCGAGGCATCACTGCAATAACCGGAAAGCAGCTGGAAGCGAGCAGGATCGCTTCCAGCTGCTTTCCACACCGAGGACGTGCAGGGTACGTCCTCAGGCGTTAACTGCCTTTTTTTTGAGGACGTACCCTGCACGTCCTCGGTCATTAAGGGGTTAAATACAGGCTCCTAAAATAGATACAGTATATACAACATATAAACATGGTAATAACGGCTGAGACAGTTGACTTGAATTGGCATCTTTGGATGCAGAAAAAGGACAGTTGTCTATCTGTAGGGGTTTTTGTATGAGAATAAATGACTGTGTGTAATTACAAGGTGTTAAATGGTCTGTAAGCTTTGTTAGGCAGTTTTATTGCTTGGCAGTTTAAGGACTGGTGTAACTTATTTAATAAAACAATTCATGCTACTTATCACATGTGTCTAGTGAGTAGATGAACAGCTGACCAAATGACTTGAAACTATGAGAATAACTGACCATGAGAAATTCCCTTGTTTACTTTTTCTGTGGATATAATTGTGGGCAAACAGCTGTTTAAGACAAAATTCATATGTCTAAAAACAGGTTCTAAAATACTTTTTCAAGCCTTTTATTTCAGTTTTACTGACAGTTTAAACCTTAAAAGGTAATTGTACCAATATATGCACTTTGTAATTTAAGATCTATTGAAAAGGGGGCGTGTACACATTTTTTTTTTGTCTACATACAGTATATTAGTACTCATATAGCAGCACTCAGTGCTGCAAAAAGAAAGACCGTATATTCTTCGTATGTTTGAAGCTAATGTGTTTTAAACTACAGTTTTTATGATTTTTCCCTGGTCAATATATGTATATATTTAATATTCATACTTAAGGTAATGCCTGTTTTGAATGTTTTGTGTGAATACATCTCTCTATGTGTGTGCGTGTGCGTATGTATATATATACAGTGGGGCAAAAAAGTATTTAGTCAGCCACCAATTGTGCAAGTTCTCCCACTTAAGAAGATGAGCGAGGCCTGTAATTTTCATCATAGGTATACCTCAACTATGAGAGACAAAATGTGGAAACAAATCCAGACAATCACATTGTCTGATTTGGAAAGAATTTATTTGCATGTTATGGTGGAAAATAAGTATTTGGTCACCTACAAACAAGCAAGATTACTGGCTCTCACAGACCTGTATCTTCTTTGTTAAGAGGCTCCTCTGTCCTCCACTCATTATCTGTATTAATGGCACCTGTTTGAACTTGTTATCAGTATAAAAGACACCTGTCCAAAACCTCAAACAGTCACACTCCAAACTCCACTATGTTGAAGACCAAAGAGCTGTTGAAGGACACCAGAAAAAAAATTGTAGACCTGCACCAGGCTGGGAAGACTGAATCTGCAATAGGCAAGCAGCTTGGTGTGAAGAAATCAACTGTGGGAGCAATAATTAGAAAGTGGAAGACATACAAGACCACAGATAATCTCCCTCAATCTGGGGCTCCACGCAAGATCTGACCCTGTGGGGTCAAAATGATCACATTAACGGTGAGCAAACATCCCAGAACCACACGGGGACCTAGTGAATGACCTGCAGAGAGCTGGGACCAGCGTAACAAAGGCTACCATCAGTAACACACTACGCCGCCAGGGACTCAGATCCTGCAGTACCAGACGTGTCTCCCTGCTTAAGCCAGTACATGTCCTGGCCCGTCTGAAGTATGCTAGAGAGCATTTGGATGATCCAGAAGTGGATTGGGAGAATGTCATATGGTCAGATGAAACCAATGTAGAACTGTTTGGTAGAAACACAACTCGTCGTGTTTGGAGGAGAGAGAATGCTGAGTAGCAACCAAAGAACACCATACCTACTGTGAAGCATGGGGGTGGCAACATCATGCTTTGGGGCTGTTTCTCTGCAAAGGGAACAGGACGACTGATCCGTGTACATGAAAAAATAAATGGGGCCATGTATCGTGAGATTTTGAGTGCAAACCTCCTTCCATCAGCAAGGGCATTGAAGATGAAACATGGCTAAGTCTTTCATCATGACAATGATCCCGAACACACCGCCCGGGCAACAAATGAGTGGCTTCGTAAGAAGCATTTCAAGGTCCTGGAGTGGCCTAGCCTGTCTGCAGATCTCAACCACATAGAAAACCTTTGGAGGGAGTTGAAAGTCAGTGTTGCCCAGCGTCAGCCCCAAAACATCACTGCTCTAGAGGAGATCTGCATGCAGGAATGGACCAACATACCAGCAACAGTGTGTGACAACCTTGTGAAGACTTACAGAAAATGTTTGACCTCTGTCATTGCCAACAAAGGATATATAACAGTATTATAACTCGCATTCTATTGGCTGTTCCGATCAGCCAATAGAATGCGAGCTCAATCTGATTGGCTGATTGGATCAGCAAATCGGATTGAACTTGATTCTGATTGGCTGATTCCATCAGCCAATCAGAATATTCCTACCTTAATTCCGATTGGCTGATAGAATCCTATCAGCCAATCGGAATTCGAGGGACGCCATCTTGGATGACGTCCCTTAAAGGAACCGTCATTCGTCGGGAGACGCAGAAAGAAGAGGATGGATCCGCGTCGGCTGCTTCAACATGGACCCGCTCCGCACCGGATGGAAGAAGATCGAAGATGCCGCTTGGATGAAGATGTTTGCCGGTCCGGATGTCCTCTTCTTGCCGGATAGGAGGAAGACTTTGGAGCCTCTTCTGGACCTCTTCAGCACCGGATGCCAGGACGGATCGGTGATACCTGTTGAGGTGAAGACAAGGTAGGAAGATCTTCAGGGGCTTAGTGTTAGGTTTATTTAAGGGGGGTTTGGGTTAGATTAGGGGTATGTGGGTGGTGGGTTGTAATGTTGGGGGGGGGTATTGTATGTTTTTTTTTACAGGCAAAAGAGCTGATTTTCTTGGGGCATGCCCCGCAAAGGGCCCTGTTCAGGGCTGGTAAGGTAAAAGAGCTTTTAACTCTATTAATTTAGAATAGGGTAGGGCATTTTTTTATTTTGGGGGTCTTTGTTATTTTATTAGGGGGCTTAGAGTAGGTGTAATTAGTTTAAAATTGTTGTAATATTTTTCTTATGTTTGTAAATATTTTTTTATTTTTTGTAACTTAGTTCTTTTTTATTTTTTGTACTTTAGTTAGTTTATGTAATTGTAGTTATTTGTAGGAATTGTATTTAATTTATTTATTGATAGTGTAGTGTTAGGTTTTATTGTAGGTAATTGTAGGTATTTTATTTAATTAATTTATTGATAGGGTAGTGTTAGGTTTAATTATAACTTAGGTTAGGATTTATTTTACAGGTAATTTTGTAATTATTTTAACTAGGTAACTATTAAATAGTTCTTAACTATTTAATAGCTATTGTACCTGGTTAAAATAATTACAAAGTTGCATGTAAAATAAATATTAATCCTAAAATAGCTATAATATAATTATAATTTATATTGTAGCTATATTAGGATTTATTTTACAGGTAAGTATTTAGCTTTAAATAGGAATAATTTATTTAATAAGAGTTAATTAATTTCGTTAGATGTAAATTATATTTAAGTTAGGGGGGTGTTAGTGTTAGGGTTAGACTTAGCTTTAGGGGTTAATACATTTATTATAGTAGCGGTGAGCTCCGGTCGTCAGATTAGGGGTTAATAATTGAAGTTAGGTGTCGGCGATGTTAGGGAGGGCAGATTAGGGGTTAATACTATTTATGATAGGGTTAGTGAGGCGGATTAGGGGTTAATAACTTTATTATAGTAGCGCTCAGGTCCGCTCGGCAGATTAGGGGTTAATAAGTGTAGGCAGGTGTCGGCGACGTTGAGGGGGGCAGATTAGGGGTTAATAAATATAATATAGGGGTCGGCGGTGTTAGGGGCAGCAGATTAGGGGTACATAAGGATAACGTAGGTGGCGGCGCTTTGCGGTCGGCAGATTAGGGGTTAATTATTGTAAGTAGCTGGCGGCGACGTTGTGGGGGGCAGGTTAAGGGTTAATAAATATAATATAGGGGTCGGCGATGTTAGGGGCAGCAGATTAGGGGTACATAGGGATAATGTAAGTTGTGGCGGTTTACGGAGCGGAAGATTAGGGGTTAATAATATAATGCAGGGGTCAGCGATAGCGGGGGTGGCAGATTAGGGGTTAATAAGTGTAAGGTTAGGGGTGTTTAGACTCGGGGTACATGTTAGGGTGTTAGGTGCAGACGTAGGAAGTGTTTCCCCATAGGAAACAATGGGGCTGCGTTAGGAGCTGAACGCTGGTTTTTTGCAGGTGTTAGTTTTTTTTTCAGCTCAAACAGCCCCATTGTTTCCTATGGGAGAATCGTGCACGAGCACGTTTTTGAGGCTGGCCGCGTCCGTAAGCAACTCTGGTATCGAGAGTTGCATTTGCGTTAAAAATGCTCTACGCTCCTTTTTTGGAGCCTAACGCATTTTTTTGGACTCTCGATACCAGAGTTAATTTTATGGTGCGGCCAGAAAAAACAGAAATTATGTTTACCTGATAAATTACTTTCTCCAACGGTGTGTCCGGTCCACGGCGTCATCCTTACTTGTGGGATATTCTCTTCCCCAACAGGAAATGGCAAAGAGTCCCAGCAAAGCTGGTCACATGATCCCTCCTAGGCTCCGCCCACCCCAGTCATTCGACCGACGGACAGGAGGAATATATATAGGAGAAACCATATGATACCGTGGTGACTGTAGTTAGAGAAAATAATTCATCAGACCTGATTAAAAAACCAGGGCGGGCCGTGGACCGGACACACCGTTGGAGAAAGTAATTTATCAGGTAAGCATAAATTCTGTTTTCTCCAACATTGGTGTGTCCGGTCCACGGCGTCATCCTTACTTGTGGGAACCAATACCAAAGCTTTAGGACACGGATGAAGGGAGGGAGCAAATCAGGTCACCTAAATGGAAGGCACCACGGCTTGCAAAACCTTTCTCCCAAAAATAGCCTCCGAAGAAGCAAAAGTATCAAATTTGTAAAATTTGGCAAAAGTGTGCAGTGAAGACCAAGTCGCTGCCTTACATATCTGGTCAACAGAAGCCTCGTTCTTGAAGGCCCATGTGGAAGCCACAGCCCTAGTGGAGTGAGCTGTGATTCTTTCAGGAGGCTGCCGTCCGGCAGTCTCATAAGCCAATCGGATAATGCTTTTAAGCCAAAAGGAAAGAGAGGTAGAAGTCGCTTTTTGACCTCTCCTTTTACCAGAATAAACAACAAACAAGGAAGATGTTTGTCTGAAATCTTTAGTAGCCTCTAAATAGAATTTTAGAGCACGGACTACGTCCAAATTGTGTAACAAACGTTCCTTCTTTGAAACTGGATTCGGACACAAAGAATGTACAACTATCTCCTGGTTAATATTTTTGTTGGAAACAACTTTCGGAAGAAAACCAGGCTTAGTACGCAAAACCACCTTATCTGCATGGAACACCAGATAGGGCGGAGAACACTGCAGAGCAGATAACTCTGAAACTCTTCTAGCAGAAGAAATTGCAACCAAAAACAAAACTTTCCAAGATAATAACTTAATATCTACGGAATGTAAGGGTTCAAATGGAACCCCTTGAAGAACTGAAAGAACTAGATTTAGACTCCAGGGAGGAGTCAAAGGTCTGTAAACAGGCTTGATCCTAACCAGAGCCTGAACAAATGCTTGAACATCTGGCACAGCTGCCAGTCTTTTGTGAAGTAAAACAGATAAAGCAGAGATCTGTCCCTTCAGAGAACTTGCAGATAATCCTTTCTCCAAACCTTCTTGTAGAAAGGATAGAATCTTAGGAATTTTTATCTTGTTCCATTGGAATCCTTTAGATTCACACCAACAGATATATTTTTTCCATATTTTATGGTAAATTTTTCTAGTTACAGGCTTTCTAGCCTGAATCAGAGTATCTATTACAGAATCTGAAAACCCACGCTTTGATAAAATCAAGCGTTCAATCTCCAAGCCGTCAGTTGGAGGGAAACCAGATTTGGATGTTCGAATGGACCCTGAACAAGAAGGTCCTGTCTCAAAGGTAGCTTCCATGGTGGAGCCGATGACATATTCACCAGGTCTGCATACCAAGTCCTGCGTGGCCACGCAGGAGCTATCAAGATCACCGAGGCCCTCTCCTGATTGATCCTGGCTACCAGCCTGGGGATGAGAGGAAACGGTGGGAATACATAAGCTAGGTTGAAGGTCCAAGGTGCTACTAGTGCATCTACTAGGGTCGCCTTGGGATCCCTGGATCTGGACCCGTAGCAAGGAACCTTGAGGTTCTGACGAGATGCCATCAGATCCATGTCTGGAATGCCCCATAATTGAGTTATTTGGATGGAGTTCCCACTCCCCCGGATGGAATGTCTGACGACTCAGAAAATCCGCTTCCCAATTTTCCACTCCTGGGATGTGGATCGCAGACAAGTGGCAGGAGTGATCCTCCGCCCATTGAATTATCTTGGTCACTTCTTTCATCGCCAGGGAAGTCCTTGTTCCCCCCTGATGATTGATATATGCAACGGTCGTCATGTTGTCTGACTGAAACCTTATGAATTTGGCCTTTGCTAGTTGAGGCCAAGCTCTGAGAGCATTGAATATCGCTCTCAGTTCCAGAATGTTTATCGGGAGAAGAGACTCTTCCCGAGACCATAGACCCTGAGCTTTCAGGGATTCCCAGACCGCGCCCCAGCCCACTAGGCTGGCGTCGGTCGTGACAATGACCCACTCTGGTCTGCGGAAGCTCATTCCCTGTGACAGATTGTCCAGGGTCAGCCACCAACGGAGTGAATCTCTGGTCTTTTGATCTACTTGAATCGTCGGAGACAAGTCTGTATAATCCCCATTCCACTGTCTGAGCATGCACAGTTGTAATGGTCTTAGATGAATTCGTGCAAAAGGAACTATGTCCATTGTTGCAACCATCAATCCTATTACCTCCATGCACTGCGCTATGGAAGGACGAGGAACAGAATGAAGTACTTGACAAGAGCTTAGAAGTTTTGATTTTCTGACCTCTGTCAGAAAAATCCTCATTTCTAAGGAATCTATTATTGTTCCCAAGAAGGGAACTCTTGTTGACGGGGACAGAGAACTTTTTTCTTTGTTCACCTTCCATCCGTGAGATCTGAGAAAGGCTAGGACAATGTCCGTATGAGCCTTTGCTTTTGACAGGGACGACGCTTGAATCAGGATGTTGTCCAAGTAAGGTACTACTGCAATGCCCCTTGGTCTTAGAACCGCTAGAAGGGACCCTAGTACCTTTGTGAAAATCCTTGGAGCAGTGGCTAATCCAAATGGAAGTGCCACAAACTGGTAATGCTTGTCCAGAAAAGCGAACCTTAGGAACTGATGATGTTCCTTGTGGATAGGAATATGTAGGTACGCATCCTTTAAATCCACGGTAGTCATAAATTGATTTTCCTGGATAGTAGGTAGGATCGTTCGAATAGTTTCCATTTTGAACGATGGTACCCTGAGAAATTTGTTTAGGATCTTTAGATCCAAAATTGGTCTGAATGTTCCCTCTTTTTTGGGAACTATGAACAGATTGGAATAAAATCCCATTCCTTGTTCTCTTATTGGAACTGGATGTATCACTCCCATCTTTAACAGGTCTTCTACGCAATGTAAGAATGCCTGTCTCTTTATTTGGTTTGAAGATAATTGAGACCTGTGGAACCTTCCCCTTGGGGGTAGTTCCTTGAATTCCAGGAGATAACCTTGAGAAACTATTTCTAGCGCCCAAGGATCCTGAACATCTCTTGCCCAAGCCTGAGCAAAGAGAGAAAGTCTGCCCCCCACTAGATCCGGTCCCGGATCGGGGGCTATCCCTTCATGCTGTTTTGGTAGCAGTGGTAGGCTTCTTGGCCTGCTTACCCTTGTTCCAGCCTTGCATTGGTTTCCAGGCTGGTTTGGGTTGTGAAGTATTACCCTCCTGCTTAGAGGATACAGAATTAGAGACTGGTCCGTTTCTGCGAAAGGGACGAAAATTAGGCTTATTATTAGCCTTAAAAGACCTATCCTGTGGGAGGGCGTGGCCCTTTCCCCCAGTGATGTCTGAAATAATCTCTTTCAAATCAGGTCCAAATAATGTTTTACCTTTGAAAGGAATGTTAAGCAATTTTGTCTTGGAAGACACATCCGCTGACCAAGACTTTAGCCAAAGCACTCTGCGCGCCACGACAGCAAACCCTGAATTTTTCGCCGCTAATCTAGCTAATTGCAAAGCGGCATCTAAAACAAAAGAGTTAGCCAATTTAAGTGCTTGAACTCTGTCCATAACCTCCTCATACGAAGATTCTTTACTGAGCGATTTTTCTAGTTCCTCGAACCAGAAACACGCTGCCGTAGTGACAGGAACAATGCATGAAATTGGTTGTAGAAGGTAACCTTGCTGTACAAAAATCTTTTTAAGCAAACCCTCTAATTTCTTATCCATAGGATCTTTGAAAGCACAACTATCTTCGATAGGAATAGTAGTGCGTTTGTTTAGAGTAGAAACCGCCCCCTCGACCTTGGGGACTGTCTGCCATAAGTCCTTTCTGGGGTCGACTATAGGAAATAATTTCTTAAATATAGGGGGGGGAACAAAAGGTATGCCGGGCCTTTCCCACTCTTTATTTACTATGTCCGCCACCCGCTTGGGTATAGGAAAAGCGTCGGGGGGCACCGGAACCTCTAGGAACTTGTCCATCTTACATAATTTCTCTGGAATGACCAAATTGTCACAATCATCCAGAGTAGATAACACCTCCTTAAGCAGTGCGCGGAGATGTTCTAATTTAAATTTAAATGTCACAACATCAGGTTCAGCTTGATGAGAAATTTTTCCTGAATCTGAAATTTCTCCATCAGACAAAACCTCCCTCACGGCCCCTTGAGATTGGTGTGTGGGTATGTCAGAACAGTTATCATCAGCGTCCTCTTGCTCTTCAGTGTTTAAAACAGAGCAATCGCGCTTTCTCTGATAAGTAGGCATTTTGGATAAAAGATTTGCTATGGAGTTATCCATTACAGCCGTTAATTGTTGCATGGTAATAAGTATTGGCGCACTAGATGTACTAGGGGCCTCCTGTGTGGGCAAAACTGGTGTAGACACAGTAGGGGATGATGTAGTATCATGTTTACTCCCCTCATTTGAGGAATCATCTTGGGCAATATCATTATCTGTTGCATTACTGTCCTTACTTTGTTTGGACACTATGGCACAATTATCACATAAATTTAAATGGGGAGACACATTTTCTTTCATACATATAGAACATAGCTTATCTGATGGTACAGACATGTTAAACAGGCTTAAACTTGTCAACAAAGCACAAAAAACGTTTTAAAATAAAACCGTTACTGTCACTTTAAATTTCAAACTGAAAACACTTTATTACTGAATATGTGAAAAAGTATGAAGGAATTGTTCAAAATTCACCAAAATTTCACCACAGTGTCTTAAAGCATTAAAAGTATTGCACACTAAATTTCAGAGCTTTAACCCTTAACTAGAAAGGCCCCCATCTGAAAAAGGTGTCCAACACAGTGCCTGCCGTTTTTCTAAACGTTCCCCAAGATTATAATACCAATAATTAGTTAGAATCTGCATAATATGCCTAGTAAAGCAATTGTTTTAGCCCAGAAAAATGTCTACCAGTTTTTAAGCCCTTTTTGAAGCCCTTTATTCTTTTATGTTTAACTAAGAAAATGGCTTACCGGTCCCCATGAGGGGAAATGACAGCCTTCCAGCATTACATGGTCTTGTTAGAAATATGGCTAGTCATACCTTAAGCAGAAAAGACTGCTAACTGTTTCCCCCAACTGAAGTTACTTCATCTCAACAGTCCTGTGTGGAAACAGCAATCGATTTTAGTTACTGTCTGCTAAAATCATCTTCCTCTTACAAACAGAAATCTTCATCCTTTTCTGTTTCAGAGTAAATAGCACATACCAGCACTATTTTAAAATAACAAACACTTGATAGAAGAATAAAACTACATTTAAACACCAAAAAACTCTTAACCATCTCCGTGGAGATGTTGTCTGTGCAACGGCAAAGAGAATGACTAGGGTGGGCGGAGCCTAGGAGGGATCATGTGACCAGCTTTGCTGGGACTCTTTGCCATTTCCTGTTGGGGAAGAGAATATCCCACAAGTAAGGATGACGCCGTGGACCGGACACACCAATGTTGGAGAAAAGCCCGCGTAGCGTTAACAACCCATCTACCGCCAAACTCCAAATCTAGGCCTAAGTCTTTTAAACTACAGTTTTCATGATTTGTTTTTCCAGCCAGTATATATATTTTTAATATACATGTTTCAGGCAGTGCCTGTTTTCAGTTTTTTGGGTGAATGCAGCTCTGTGTGTGTGTGTGTGTGTGTATATAAAATATTTATTTTTTGTGTGTGAATACATCTCTCTCTATTTGTCTGTCTTTCTCTCTCTCTCTGTGTGTGCATGTGTATATATAACTTTGCCTTGCTCAGGCATTTTGAGTACTTAGCCTGTGTGATATAGCAGAAGACAGTGCTGGAAAAATGTAGAAAACTTATATACTTCAGTATGTGTGAAGATAATGTGTTTATCCCTATTTTTAGACTTCACAATTAGTAACGAAAATCTTTATTCCAATTTCACTGCTTTGATGTTTTGGTTTATAAATGCCATAAAATTAATTAGACAGATTTTTTATTTAAAAAATATATTAGATCACTTATATCAAACATCAAAGCAGTGAAATTGTAAAAAAGATTTTCGTTACTAATTGTGAAGTCTAACAATAGGGATAAACTGACAATAAAGGAACAAAACAAACAATTCCTCCTTAAGAAAGATCCACCTTTTGAATGAAAGCTACACAGGTGTTGAAAGAATTTCAGAGCAAATCTGTAACCAATCAAAGCATACTACAACCTTTAAAAGTTTGGAAGTGAGCAGGAGATACATTCTTGATAAAGCCCAGAAGGGTGAAACGGGTTGAATGGGACCTGCCACACTTTATTGAACACTCCACTGAAAGACTGTCAAGAAGCCTTGTAACCCTGCAGTCTGAAGTCTATTTGTGACCCTGCAGTCTGAAGTCTATTTGCAGAAAAGACTCCACGGAGTACATTGTTACTGCCAAATTTACAGAAGAAAATCCTCGATCTTCACTAATACTGAGGAGGCTCAGGTGAAATAATTCATTTGGGTTATAAAAAAGAAAAGGATGACCACATTATAGAGACAGAACACGACCTCTGACCTCTGAAACAAAGAGAGGATCAGGTGACTCATCACAACATCAGAATCGAACAGTCTGTGAATCACTCACAGTGAATAAGGATCAGAGGTTGCAACCGGAACACAAAAAGGTACCTCTTCGTTCTCTTTTTCCTACTAAGGATATATATGTGAATTGTATAAAGGTGTTTAAATATAAAAAAAACCTTTTACAAAAAGACACTTACCTCCGTAACAAATTGACTTAAAAATAGCCGCCAGCTGGATTTCAAAGCTGGGATAACGACCACTGCAGTTTATAAATATAACAAAGTATCAAAAAACTGAAAATATATCCCTATCGAGAAAAACGGAAACTTTGTAGCATTGCTATTACCTAAAAAGAAACTTTCAGTCATTTTTTAATCTGTCAAGTTCACTTATAAAGTAACTGTTTGGTTTTAAGATTTGCTTAGATCGCAGTATACCTATATATTGGTTTGATGAACATTTTTTTGATTGGTTTGAGTAAATCAATATTTGAATTTATAACCACAGTGTTTTATGAAGATACCATATATTTCTAGCTAGAGTTTTCTTTGTTTATTTCCAATAGGGAGACGTCCCTCAATTTTAAAGATATAAAATTGTTTAAATGTGAATATAGATTTTTAATAAATAATATTGTGAAGCCACTAGTTATATTGAATTCATCATTTCCAAGCTGTCATTAGCGCTGCTAAATTCCTTATTTTTGTTTACATTGTTATTTAGTTTTTTTGAGGGAAAATCTTTTTTAGCAGCAGGAACCCACCTTTAGGCGCTCCTATCACACCACATTTTAAAATACAGTTTTCATGATTTTTTTCCCATTCAGTATACATGTTTAAGGCTGTGTCTGCTTTCCGTTTTTTGTGTGAATATATAGCTTTGTCTTATGCCCCTAGTATGGAATTCTGTACTGCGGGCAAGTCCGAACATGTTTATTACAGCTTTGTCTTGCCCATATACTTAAACATAAATATTTACTCACTACAAAACCTATTGGATATTACATATACCATAGCAAAGTAAAAACATTTCGCTCATTCATAAAGCAATTACTCAATTATTCCGCAACTATATAATTACCATATCAAAATCATTACAATGAATAAAAATACATTTTACTTATTACGCAACTATATAATTACCATATCAAAATCATTATCAATATTAAAAAGGGGCGGATTCCAGGGGGAGTATATGGGCAGAAAAGGGGCGGGATTTGCATAAAAAGGGGCATGGTATCTGTCAATTTAAGTTTGACGACATGTGTAACTTCTTACTACTGAGGGAATAGGGTCAAGGGGACAGGTAGTGAGGTGAGAGCGCAGTGTAAGTGCTGAAACTTCTTCCTCAGTAAAAGGGGAGAATGAGCTAATTTTCAGGTTATGTGGGTTGTGGTTGAGT
Organism: Bombina bombina; assembly: GCF_027579735.1. Classification (NCBI taxonomy): domain Eukaryota; kingdom Metazoa; phylum Chordata; class Amphibia; order Anura; family Bombinatoridae; genus Bombina; species Bombina bombina. The sequence goes on along the minus strand of NC_069503.1, from coordinate 883,685,291 downwards.
GAGAGCGTTTGAGGGGGGGAGAGAATGGAATAAGAGCTGATTTCATTTCTGATGGAGTCAATTTTGTTATTGAAGTGACTGGCAAAGTCTTGAGCTGACAGAGAAGTTGTATTAGGAGGTGGGGGAGGGTGGAGGAGAGTATTGAAAGTGGAGAACAGACGTTTTGGGTTTGAAGAAAGATTAGAGATAAGAGTAGAGAAGTAATGTTGCTTATGGAAATTAAGGGCAGAATCGTAGGAGTTCAAGATGAATTTGTAATGAAGAAAATCAGCTGAACTCCGAGATTTTCTCCAGTGCCGTTCAGCAGTACGGGAACATCTGCGTAGGTATTGTGTCAGAGGAGTATGCCAGGGCTGAGGATGAGTGTTTGATTTCTGAGCAATGGTAAGAGGTGTGAGATTGTCAAGGACGGATATAAGGGTGGAATTATAGTGGTAGATAGATTGTTCAGGGCAGGCAAAGGAGGAGAAGGATGAGAGGAGTGGTTTGAGGGAATTAGCAAGCTGTTGTTGATCTAAAGACATAATGCTTCTGTGAAGTTTGGTGTGAGGAGTAGGAGGGAGAGTTGTAGGAAGGGATGATATGTTGCAAGTAAGGAGATGGTGGTCAGAAAGAGGAAAGGGGGAGTTTGTGAAGTTTTAGAGAGTGCATCGATAGCTAAAGATCAGGTCAAGAGAGTGACCGTCTTTGTGAGTGGGAGAATCAGTCCATTGTGACTGACCGAAAGAGGAAGTGAGTTGCAGAAGTTGTTTTGCAGATGAGGCAGTGGGATTGTCAAGGGGGATGTTGAAGTTGCCAATAATGAGGGCAGGGGTGTCTGAGGAAAGGAAATAAGGTAGCCAGGCAGCCAAGTGATCTATAAATTGAGTTGAGGAGCCAGGGCGTCGGTATATGATTGCAACACGTACAGAGAGAGGGGAGAATAAGCTAATCATGTGGGTTTCGAATGAGGGAAATGTGAGGGAAGAGATGGGATGTATTTCTTGAAAGGTGCAACGAGAGGAAAGTAAAATACCTACACCACCTCCTTGTCTATTACCAGACCTAGGAGTGTGGCTGAAGTGTAGGCCCCCATATGACAGAGCAGCAGTGGATGCTGTGTCTAGGGGAGAGAGACAGGTTTCTGTTAGGGCCAGAAGGTTGAGGGAGCGGGAGATGAAGAGGTCATGTATAGAAGTGAGCTTGTTGCAAACAGAGCGAGAGTTCCAGAGTGTGCAAGTTAAAGGGGTAGTGGCTTTTGATGCAAGAGGAATGTGAGTAAGGTTTGCAGAGTTTTGTTTTCTGAGTCTATGGGATGGTACACATGGATGTGCACGGCTTGGCAGTAGTTGTGGACCAGGATTAGGGGAGATGTCACCAGCAGTAAGTAAAAGCAAGAGGGAGAGTCACATGAGATGAGATACAGATTTGCAGTAGTGAGACTGCTTTTGAGACGAGTTGCAGGGGGGAGAGAGAGTGTTTAGGAATAGGTAAAGTTTATGATTACAAAAGTAAGGTGAGTTTAAGAGAGATGGGCTAATGAACAGTGCAGATGAAGAGGGAGAAGGAATATTTGAATAATGTAGTTTGTTATAGAGAAAAGAGGTAGCAAAAAGGAATATGAATATATTGAGCATTTTTACAAAATTGGGAACCACTGAAACACATAAGACACAGAATTACAGTAGCAATTGCATAAGAAATCAAAAAGGTATATGAAACATAATATTACAGAAGTACTATCCTTGTGTCTTGCCCCTAGCCCAATCCTTGTTCAATTCTTGTATAATTCTAATGTTAATGCCTCACTTATAAAATGTTCACTTAATTCTTGTATAATTCTAATGTTAATGCCTCACTTATAAAATGTTCACTTAATTCTTGTATAATTCTAATGTTAATGCCTCACTTATAAAATGTTCACTTAATTCTTGTATAAGTCTAATGTTAATGCCTCACTTATAAAATGTTCACTTTGAAAATGTGAACATATGTTGTTATAGCAATGCACAGGCCAGTGCAATGCACAGCCCAACCTAGTGTCAAATATATGCAGGCAGGGCAGTCAGCTGAGTCCACTAAATTTAGTTGATTGCTAATCAAAGACAATTGGAAAGGCCAATTGGAAAGTAAGATTTCCCCTTTATTTCTTTGTTTGTTATTGTTATATCCATTGTGATATTGTTTATATATTTTATATTGCTTAATATTGGTTACAATACTTGATTTTCTTTTAATGTTTTATAAAATCTTAATAAAACAAATTAAAAAAAAACTGTTGAAGTACCACAGAGTGATCCCCATTGGCATGGGTTTGTCGTATCTCATTCATAAAATTAACCATAACAAGAAAAACCTGCATACAAGCGGCAGTTATGTAGTGACAAATTCATATTAATAGAATGCTTTGAGAACCAAATCCATATACAATTACAGTTTATGTTACACATTCCTAGCCCCATAACTAAAATGCACCACAGTAAAAAGCACCTTTGTATTTTTTTAAAAAAAAATTGTGGTACATATGTGGTGTAGTTTTGCAGTAGACATAACTGGAGCTCAATGGCATAGAAAGATAAATACCAGAAATGTTTGAGTACATTCATATACTTATAATGAAAACATTTAACAATCCAATAAGCAGCTTGGCTTGTTCATTGAGTTACTGGGGCCCATTTATCAAGCTCCGTAAGACCGCTGCTCCATAACCCTGTCCGCCTGCTCTGAGCAGGCAGACAGGAATCACAGGAATTCAACCTGATCGAGTACGATTGGGTTGATTGACACCCCCTGCTGGCAGCCCATTGGCCGCGAGTCTGCAGGGGGCAGCGTTGCACCAGCAGTTCTTGTGAGCTGCTGGTGCAATGCTGAATACGGAGAGCGTATTGCTCTCTGCATTCAGCGAGGTCTTGCGGACATGATCCGCACTGTCGGATCAGGTCCGCAAGACCTTTAGTAAATAGGCCTCACTGAGTGAAGAGCCCCAGTAAATGCCTTTATGGCTTAGCAAATAGCTATAATTACTATTACTTTAGCAGGACACCTCTTTTTCAGATGATTTTTTATCCATTTTTTTTATTGCCTAATTCAGCAATGCTATTTCTAGGTTCTGCTTCTGAATGCGATTAGCTGAATTTGCCATCACTTTAAATAATTACCTCAGAGGTGATGTATGCCATGTGATCAGGGATGTTATTGCTGATGCCATTCATCATATCATCATATTGTAATTCAAGTGCTGAATTTATGTACTTATTTCTTTATTTTGTGTTTATGAATAAGAAGAAAATATAAATGAGGCATTTCTTTGTTTTTTTGTGTATTTACAACTAAAACCAACGTCTTACCTGAATCCGTTCAACTTCTAAGAAAGTTGCCATCTGGAAAGCTTTTTCCCATTGCAAGAGTTCAGTCTCCAACTCCACAGAAAAATATAGGTCTTCACCAGTTTCAGATTGGACACCAAAGCAATGTTTCCGACGGTCCAAGAGGTCACTGTCCTGATGAAAACCTGAAGTTATACAATCTGGCATACATCACGTAATATTTATTACATGTCTCTACCTGCTAAAATATTCATTTCATTATTATTTCTTCATTATTTAGCTAATTGTCATAAATATTTGGTTCATGCTTTTGCACTGTATAAGGCATTTATTGATACCGTATTTTATAAATAATTACTAGATTTGTTTCAAAACACTTGAGGCTCCATTTATCATGCTGCATATGCATAACCTTTACGCCAGCTCTTAAATGGTGAATTTAAATCCCCCCAGACACGTTCACTCGGGTTGATTGGAAAACCCTACTTGTGTCATTGGGCTAGCGAGAGCAGGGGGCCACATTGCACAAGCAGACACTTGTACAATGTTAAATGCAAAAAGCATATTGCACCCGGGGGCTGACAAGTTTACAGAAGCGAACACTGTCCAGGCTTTGTTAAATCAAACCCTTGATGTCAGGTGTATGAGGTTTCGCCCATAAATGTAAGATGTTCTTGTTTTTCTTCAAGAATGCTAATTTGATAAAATAGAGAACACACAGTTAAGGTAATCAGCTCGTTACTGTTCTAGAATACCATTCACTATTTATCTTTTTTTCTGTTTTCTATTAAAATTAAAGGGACATGAAAAACAAAAATGTTATTTCATGATTTAGATAGAGAAAACAGTTTTAAATTTACTTCTAATATTAAATGTGCTTCCTTATCTTGTTATCCTTTGTTAAATAAGTAGCAATGCACTTCTAGGAGCTAGCTTAACACATTTGGTGAGCCAATGACAAGGGACAACTGTGGGTAGCCACTAATCAGCATCTAGGTCCTAATAATGGATTGCTGCTGCCATGGATAAGTAGATATGTTTTTTAAGAAAGGATACCAGGATGATAAAGCAAATTAGATAATAGAAGTGAATTGGAAAGTTGTTTAAAATGGTATGCTCTATCCAAATCATGAAATAAAAATGTTGTGTTTCCTGTCCCTTTAAGTTGGAACATACTTTATTATAGCTACATTTTGAGATATTATTTTATATCAAATATGATTTGTGAATCATAACATTTTCATCCTTTTTTTATAAAATACAGTAACATAGTAACATAGTAGATAAGGTTGAAAAAAGACTGAAGTCCATCGAGTTCAACCTATACAAATCTAAAATACTTACAAAAAGCTCCAGTTAAGCTTAAATAACCCCATTAAAATGTGACACATTTAATACTAGCAATCATATCCATGAATTTTGTTTATATACAGAAATTTATCCAGACTATTTTTAAATGAATCTATGGTATTGGCATTCACTACCTCCTTTGGTAATGAGTTCCACAATTTTATTGCTCTTACAGTGAAAACACGTTTCCGTTGCAGGAGATTAAATCTCCTTTCCTCCAACCTTAAATTATGACCTCTTGTCAGAAACAATTTTCTTGGAATAAAAAGAGCTTCTGCCATCTCTGTATATGGGCCTTGAATATATTTATATAAAGTAATCATGTCACCTCTCAAGCGCCTTTTTTCTAAAGAGAACAGACCCAGTTTGGCTAGCCTCTCCTCATAGGTTAATTTCTCCAATCCCCTTATTAGCTTTGTGGCCCTTCTCTGAACTTTTTCTAGTTCTGCAATATCTTTTTTAGCAATCGGTCCCCAGAACTGCACTCCAAACTCAAGGTGAGGTCTTACCAGGGCTTTATATAATGACAGAATTATGCTTTCCTCCCTTGAATCAATGCCTCTTTTAATACATGCTAGTATCTTATTAGCCTTTGAAGCCGCTGCCCTGCATTGTGCACTCATCTTTAGCTTGTTATCTATTACTACTCCCAAATCCCTTTCCTCCTGTGTTTGGCTAAGTCTTGTCCCATTTAAAAAATACGTAGCCTGCTTATTTTTACTTCCAAAATGTAGAACCTTACATTTTTCCGTATTAAATCTCATTTTCCATTCACTTGCCCATAGTTCTAATTTTAGCAAATCCCTTTGTAAAGAGAGTTCGTCCTGCTCTGACCTAATGACCTTACTTAACTTAGTATCATCTGCAAAAATAGAGATGTCGCTATTTAATCCTTGCTCCAAGTCATTTATAAAAATATTAAAAAGAACAGGGCCCAGTACTGATCCCTGGGGGACGCCACTGATTACCTTTGTCCAATCTGAGTATGATCCATTTACTACTACTCGTTGCTCCCTATCTTTTATCCAGTTATTTATCCATGAGCTAACATTTTCAGCTATTCCCAGTCCCTTAATTTTGTGCATTAATCTCTCATGTGGCACTGTATCAAATGCCTTTGCAAAATCTAAGTATATCACATCAACTGATTCCCCTTTATCTATATTTTTACTTACTTCCTCGTAGAATCTAATTAGATTAGTTTGACATGATCTATTTCTCCTAAAGCCATGCTGATTAGAACTCATAATCTTGTTTACACAAATATGCTCATCAATATAATCCCTTATAATCCCTTCAAATATCTTCCCCACTATTGATGTCAGACTAACTGGTCTATAGCTTCCTGGATCATCCCTGCTTCCCTTTTTGAAGAGTGGCACCACATCAGCTTTACGCCAATCCTGGGGTACCATGCCTGAGGATAATGAGTCTTGAAAAATTAAGAGTAAAGGTTTGTCTATAACAGTGCTAAATTCACTTAACACCCTTGGGTGTATTCCATCTGGGCCTGGAGTTTTATTTACCTTAATATTTTTTAGTTTTTTCCTGATATCCTCTAAACAAAACCCAGTTAGTGGTATGGACTGGCATGTTCTATTCTGTTCCAAAGTATCATTCAATGGTTCCTCTCTTGTGTATACTGAAGAAAAAAACTGGTTTAGTACCTCAGCCTTCTCCCTGTCATTATTTATCATGCTACCCTCCACACATTTTAATGTACCTATATTATCCTTCTTAGATTTTTTGCTATTTATGTACTTAAAGAACCTTTTAGGGTTAGACTTAGAATCCTTGGCAATTAATTTTTCATTTACAAGACTTAATTCTCATAAACAGATGCATAATAACCTGAGAACAGTTGCATTCTACAGAAATAATAATCTAAACAGATTTTTTGTTTCTGGAGTGAGCTTCAAAGGGTTAATAGTTCTCCAGAAACTATTATGCTTGCTAGCCACACATCAGCACAGTGACACTGAGACAGAGGGGACGTTTATTAATTCTTTAATGCACTTTCATAGCAACATATAGCTTGACTCCAATTTAACTTAAATTTCTTTAACACATTGGTCGCCAAAATACATAATTAACGATAAATGGAATTAAACCCTTGATTTCATCATAAATTAAAGGGACATAATACTCATATGCTAAATCACTTGAAACTGATGCAGTATAACTGTAAAAAGCTGACAGGAAAATATCACCTGAGCATCTCTATGTAAAAAAGGATTTTTGATTGGTGAAATAATATGAGAGTGCACGAAGCTCATCCTTTCAGTTGTCCCGGGACAGACATACTGATATGCTGCTTAGAAATCCTTTACAATGGGAGGTGGCTACTGAGGAACTTTTGAGGTAAAGTATCTTTCTTTTTTACATAGAGATGTTCAGGTGATATTTTCTAATCAGCTTTTTACAGCTATGCTGCATCACTTTCAAGTGTTTAAACATTTGGGTATTATGGCCCTTTAAGCAATAATATGAGCATTTGATTTCTTGGGAGATGGGCAATTACTGGATTAAATACATGTTGTGAGGCACTTGCAGTAGTTATTCCTTGATTGCCCTAAACAGGCAGCAGTGAACTAACCCTTTTGATTGTCCATAACACACACAGCAGTAAATGGAGGAAAGAGACTATATTAACCCGGGTTAAAAGTTGCAGTAAAGACTGCACTAGAATGTCCTTCTTTCAAAGTCACAATGTCACAAGTGCCTGTTTGTTTACTGAGCTCTTCCTCGCTAGCACATTTACAATAAAACTCTACAGAGTCTACAAACTTCACAAGATCAGTAAATTAATTCTGTATCTTTTTCCCTTTAGCAATATCTATAAAAGCATTAATACTCTGCAGAGAAGAACTTGCAGTCATTTGCTGAGCTCTTTACTGCAACTTTTAACCCGGGTTAATATCATCTCTATATATCCCAAGGTGAGGGAGAACCTGTGCCCCACCGTTCTACTGGAGAAACAAGTTCATCTACAGCAGGCAAGTCTGCCTATACAGTGAGCTGACATCAGGACACAGCAATCAGCTGTTTTCCTTTATGCTGTTGGAACATCGAACATTGGATTAAGAAGAGCGGATGGGGAGTCTGTGACATCAGACGCCGACTCACATGTGCAGAGGTCTGTACACTTCTATCCCCAGGAACGGCAGTGACTACAGCTGCGGTCCTAGTTTTGACCGAAAGATTTAACTTTCCGGTAACACCCTCTGAATTTACGGTATAGTACCTTGCAATTTTTGTGGAGCTAACTATCAGCATACGAATCTAAGCTGTCATTCCTTACAAGTGTTATAACACCTACGCTGATTGCATACGGCTACCTGCACTGATATTATACATATGAACTTGGTGCTTTTTAGTTAATCCATTCCTTTTGTTTTTATTCTGTTTTTTTAACAATAGTGTTATGCCATACATTTTTACATCTTCACAGAGATATAGCAATTTATAATAACATACATCTATAACTGCTGTCTGGAAAGTGTTTGCATAGTCTATATAGGATTTAACCTGCATTTAATGTAAGCTAGTATTTTTATCTCAGTTTTTAACATCACAGGGAGACGTCCCTAAGTTAAGTTGTTTATATATTGTGTATATTATGCTTATTCACGTTTATTAAATTTGAATATTATTTTTTATATGGTGTGTATACTTTTAGCTTACAAGCGCACTCACTCTATCCTGAAGCTTAGGCTTCGCTAGTGTTTTATAATTGCTGTGTTATGCAGAGTAAAAAATATATGGTATCATCAAACATACTTTATTTCACAAATCTACTAACTAAGGCCTAGATTTGGAGTTTGGCGTTAGCCGTGAAAACCAGCGTTAGAGGCTCCTAACGCTGGTTTTAGGCTAACTCCGGTATTTGGAGTCACTCAAAAAAGGTCTAACGCTCACTTTTCAGCCGCGACTTTTCCATACCGCAGATCCACTTACGTCAATTGCGTATCCTATCTTTTCAATGGGATCTTTCTAACTCCGGTATTTAGAGTCGTGGCTGAAGTGAGCGTTAGACATCTAACGACAAAACTCCAGCCGCAGGAAAAAAGTCAATAGTTAAGAGCTTTCTGGGCTAACGCCGGTTCATAAAGCTCTTAACTACTGTACTCTAAAGTACACTAACACCCATAAACTACCTATGTACCCCTAAACCGAGGCCCCCCCACATCGCCGCCACTCGATTAAATTTTTTTAACCCCTAATCTGCCGACCGCCACCTACGTTATACTTATGTACCCCTAATCTGCTGCCCCTAACACCGCCGACCCCTGTATTATATTTATTAACCCCTAATCTGCCCCCCACAACGTCGCCGCCAGCTACCTACAATAATTAACCCCTAATCTGCCGACCGCAAAGCGCCGCCACCTACATTATAGCTATGAACCCCTAATCTGCTGCCCCTAACACCGCCGACCCCTATATTATATTTATTAACCCCTAATCTGCCGCCCTCAACGTCGCCTCCACCTGCCTACACTTATTAACCCCTAATCTGCCGAGCGGACCGCACCGCTACTATAATAAAGTTATTAACCTCTAATCCGCCTCACTAACCCTATAATAAATAGTATTAACCCCTAATCTGCCCTCCCTAACATCGCCGACACCTAACTTCAATTATTAACCCCTAATCTGCTGACCAGAGCTCACCGCTATTCTAATAAATGGATTAACCCCTAAAGCTAAGTCTAACCCTAACACCCCCCTAAGTTAAATATAATTTTTATCTAACGAAATTAATTAACTCTTATTAAATAAATTATTCCTATTTAAAGCTAAATACTTACCTGTAAAATAAACCCTAATATAGCTACAATATAACGAATAATTACATTGTAGCTATTTTAGGATTAATATTTATTTTACAGGCAACTTTGTAATTATTTTATGATAAAATAATTTTTATTGAAATAACATCATTGAATACAATATCGGTCTTTTACAGTTGATTACATTATCAGCTTGTCAGGCATATAAACCCTTTAGTTCCTAAATTTAACAGTTTGAGGTTTATCTTTTTTCACATGGAATTACAACATACAATCAAGTCTCAAAGTCAGTAAGGCATACCTGATATATTTCTTATGAAAGACACCTATCTCTCATGTGGATTTTTATTACAATAAAAGAAAACTAACTAAACATAACTTTAGGTCACTAGAATGTACTCTTGATGTGTCACACCTCTGAATATGATATAGTAAACTCAGTGTAGTCTTCATAATTATGTCTCTCCAAAACTCCTACCTTCTTCCCCCTCCCATCATGTTTCTTTTTACTGTTCTATCAGGTTAGATTAGGATAATCATATTAAGGTGGATGCATTATCCAATAGAACCAAATCTTTTGGAAGTTTTCCGTCGTATCTAGTATTTTTGCTGCCATTTCGTATAGAGAATATGTTAGTTTAAATCTTTCTAGTATCTCGCACCATGTCGGTACTCCCTCTTTCCAGTGTCTGGCTATTCCTATTCTCGTGACTGTGCAGAGTATTCTAATGAAGGTATTAATATGCCTATTAAAGTTTGGAAGTGGAGCATTTAATAACGCCTGGGAAATGGTCAGTGATATCTGTTCATCTAGAAGGGTGCTGAGAAATACCGATAGTCTAGTCCAGATGTGAGTCACACCAGGGCATTCCCACCACATATGTATGTATGTACCAGTCGACTCACATCCACGATAACAATTTCTACTTCTCCCCTCAGTGTAGTGTGACGTTTTGATTGGGGTTAGATACCACCTAAAAATGGTCTTAAGGCTATTTTCTCTTAAATCGGCACTAATTAGTCCCTTACAGGAGGAATAGAACAATTCCTGCCATTCGCTTATCTCTAGTGTTGAATGTGTATCTGTTTCCCAGTTGAGCATGACCGCTGGTTTATTTTCATTAATTAAGTTTTGTAACGCAAGATATAACAGTGAAATGGATTTCTTGGGTCTAGAGGGGGTACAGCACAATCTCTCCAATGTAGTGCTAATCTGTTTGTGCATGTGTGGTATATATCGATTTAGTGCAGATGCAATCTGTAAATATAAATACCAATGTAGGGGAATGGGTGTCAACTTTTCTCTTAGTTGATTGAAGGTTAGTGGTTTGTTATGTGCTAGCAAGTCCCCTACCCGGTACAGACCCTTGTTTTCCCATTTGTCTAACTGTCTTCGGTAGTCATGTGGAATAAGATATTTAAGTGGCATCTTAGAGGAAAAGCTTGGCATCAGTTTTTCATTTTTCGTTAGTGTTGTCCAATGATCAATCGAAAATACTGTGGTTTGGGAGTATTTTTTGATTTTACCTTGGGGTTGAAGTCTGTCCCAAACCAAATCTCCCGGGGAATCTAATTCTCCTATCTCCTTCTCTAGGTCCATCCACACCAAGTATTTTATTGAGGATCCCATCAGCGCAGTTTGGGCCAGCCTAGATGCGTCGTAATAATTAAGTAAATCAGGGACCCCTGCCCCCCCTAATTGTCTATGTCTAGTTAGTACTCTATAAGGGAGTCTCGATTGCTTTTTGCCGTTTACAAAGCAGATAATATCTGTCTGAAGGGTTTTTAGGTCTTTTTTTGGGACTAGTATAGGCAAGGTCCGAAACAAATAGAGGATTCTTGGTAATAGATTCATCTTTATTGCAGAGATCCTGCCATACCAAGAAAAGTTAAGAAGCTTCCATTTAGCCATATCTCTTCGCAATTCTCTATACATAGGGAGATAGTTTGTATTATATAAATCACTATAGCGAACCGTTAACTTAATTCCTAGGTATTTAATATATGATTTGGCCCATGAGAATGAGAAATTCAGTTCGATTAGTTTTTTTGTGTGGGCTGGTAAAGATATTGCTAGCGCCTCACTTTTATCCATATTGATCTTATATCCTGACACAATAGAGAACCTCTGTAGGATATCATAGAGGCCTGTTAAAGACGTAAGGGGTCTGGTTAGCGTCAGCAGAACATCGTCCGCGAAGAGGGTGATTTTATAGTCAGTGTCTTTAATTTTAAGTCCTGTTACATCGGGGGAGCGTCTAATACTAGCCGCCAGAGGTTCCATGCATAGGGCGAATAGCAACGGGGATAGTGGGCATCCCTGCCTCGTGCCATTTCGTATGTAAATGGGCCCAGAGTGATGTCCCATGGCACCTACCGTAGCCATGGGGTTAGAGTATATGCTTCTCAAGGCTTCTACAAAAGGGCCTCCAAATCCCATTCTGTCCAGAACCGTGAACATGTATGTCCAGTCAACTCTGTCAAACGCCTTCTCCGCGTCCAATGACAGGACCAGAGAAGGCGTTCTAGTGTGGTCTAGGTGATTTATTGCAGTGATTATGCGCCGAACATTGCCCGGTGCTTCTCTACCTAAAACAAACCCTACCTGGTCTGGGTGTACTATGTTCGGGAGGATATATTTCAACCTGTTTGCTAAAATCTTAGTGAAAATTTTCAAGTCCTGATTTATAAGGGATATAGGTCTATAGCTGGTGCAGCATTTCGGGTTTTTCCCTGGTTTAGGGATGACAACTATTTTAGCTCTTAGAAGATCAGATGGAATCTCGTAACCTTGCATAATATAATTTGAAAATTTAACTAAATGTGGGGCTAATGAGGCTTTAAATAGTTTATAATATTCCCCGGGCAGACCATCCGGACCCGGGGCCTTCCCTGGCTTTAGATCTTTGATAGCCTGTTGTACCTCATTAATAGTGATTTCCTTGTTAAGGTCATCTCTTTCTGTTTCTGTAATGGAGGGGAGTTGGGCTTCGTCTAATAATTTAGTAAGTATGGTTTCGGTATGTGGGGAATGGCTGACATGAGTTCCCTCGTATAACGTGCTATAGTATTGAGCAAAGCAATCAACAATTTCCTGCGGGTGGGATGTAGTGGTGCCGTCTTGTTTTTGAATTTGTGGTATTGTAGCTAATTTTGTTCTCTCGCGAATTCTATTCGCCATATATCTGTCGGGTTTATTAGTATAAATATAGTAATTTGTCTTGAGTCGGAATGCTGCTTTTACCGCTTGATCATTTAGAATTGCTGCTAGTTTTGTGCGCTTGTCATTGAGTTGCGTAAGTATACTTCCAGATTGTGTAAGTTTGTGTTGTCTCACTAGCGTGTCTATCTCTTTTTGGAGAGTTAATCTTTGTGTGTTGTTTTTGCGGAGTAAGATAGATTTTTCTTTAATGAGCAGTCCCCTCAAGTAAGTCTTATGAGCTGCCCATGTTGAAATAGGATTATCTGTAGATCCTGTGTTAATGTCCCAATACTCCAGCATACTTTGTGTGATTGTGTTGTGGACCATAGGATCTTTTAGACAGATTGGATCGTATGTCCAAACTCTTTTCCTATTTGGTACCTGAATACTGCCTAATTTGAGTTGCACTATAGAGTGATCCGACCACACACAGGAGTGAATGGACGAAGTTATCAATATAGGTTGTAAGAACTGACTAACAAAAACATAGTCTAATTTTGTATATGTCTTATGTGCTGCTGAAAAAAAGGTAGTGTCGTCTGTGTGACCATATAAAGCTTTCCAGGAGTCTATTAGAGCAAGTGTGGTTAGGTGATCTTGTATTAGTTTAGTCATTTTGCATTGCTTATTCTGTTTATTAGTGAGCGTAAGGTGAGATCCTCTAGATTGTAGCGTAAAATCTACATTAAAATCGCCTGCCAGAATCGTCCTCGTCTGAGACCACTCTGTCAGAAGGTGTGTAATATGTCTAATGAAAGTATCTTGTTTATCATTAGGAGCATATATATTGCATAGGGTAATATCAGTTCCCTGGATCTGACCTCTCACAATTAGAAATCTACCTTCCTTGTCCTCTATTGTTTCCCTATGTACAAAGGGCAATGAAGAATGTATAAGTATAGATACCCCGCGTTTTTTTGTGTCTGATGTGGAGTGAAAGTGTTGTGGAAAAGCCTTGGTCCAATATTTCGGTATCTGAGCCTTCATAAAGTGAGTTTCCTGAAGGAAAACTATATTTGCTTGTAAGGATTTATACTGTGTGATTGCTGTCCTACGTTTGATATCTGAATTCAGACCCCTAGCATTGTGGGATATTAAGTTAATGGTCCATATATCCATATTTTATAATGTATGTATGATCTCTAACATGACCATTGCTTTTTAAGTGTACTTTGAAATAAGGATCTAAAACTGTTTTGCAAGCAATCAGGGAGAAACACATCATATAGTCATTCATATTATAATTTACCTTAAATCTTCTTCTTAGTAGTCGTGACACCTTGTGAGGGTCTGGGTAAAGATACCTAGTGTGTGACCGATTGAATTTAGTGACTGTGTAGTATGAGCAATCCCATACTGAACTGATAACATTAACTAAAAAACAAAAAATAGAACAATAAAACAGAAAAACAGTAACGTGTAAATTGTATATAACATCTAATAACATTCGGTGATTACACATCTAGGCGGATGTGCATTGTAAAGCTAGATGCGTATTTAAGAGCAGTCTTAGTATGATAAAGTTCAGATTAATTTTAGGCTACCTCCAAATATTTGGCAGCTCCAAAGACAGTCTTAGTAGGTGCATAGCATACCTGTTTTGTCCGCTGAAGCTAATGGCTCCAGAGGAGAAATAAACATGAAACCCCTTCTTTCCCCCCAATCTAAATATACATTTAACAGATTACAGAAGTGTACTCATCTGCAACTTGTCCTCAGCGTCAGGAGTCCATTACTGTCGAGGTCCTCCAGGATTATTGCAACTCAGTTCTGCTTATCCTTTGGTTAAGTTCCTGATATGGTGTTGTAAACTGTTTCCAGCATTAGGAGTGTATTCCTGTGAGGGTCCCCCCCAAATGCTGCAACTTGATTCAGTTATGTTCAAAGTTAAGTTCCCAATATGATATTGAAAGATTGATGGGACTTCAGGTTCTTTGCTTCTTCTTTGCCACCTTGGACCATCTGTCCGTTGGTTGTTGGGAGGGCTGATGTATCTCTTTGTTTCCCTGGGATGAGGTAGGTATGTCTGGGCAGTTGAGTTTGAAGTATTGGCATATTTCTGGGATCTCTGCTGGATCTTTAATTGACAAATTCTTCCCATCGTGTTGAATATTGAGGGAAAATGGGAATCCCCATCTGTAGGGTATCTGGTTTTTACGTAGAAGTTGTGTGAGAGGGCGCAGGGTACCTCGCCTTTGCAGTGTTCTTAAACATAAATCTTGAAAGAACTGGATAACTGAGCCTTTAAATTTGAAAGTCGGGTTCTTTCTTGCTGCTGTCATTATCTCCTCTTTTTCTCGAAAACGCAGCATCTTTATTATTATATCTCTTGGTGGATCTCCTTTTTTGGGTTTTGCTCGTAAGGCCCTATGCGCCCTCTCTATTTCATATTTGCCATCTTCTTTATTATCTGTAACAGCTTGAAATAGCTGCAAAAGAAAATCAGGCAGCTCCGAAGGTGTGACGGCTTCGGGGACTCCCTTCAACCTTAGATTGCATCGGCGGCTTCTGTTTTCTAAATCCTCCATCTTGTCATGAATTTCAGCTATATCTTGTTGATGGGAGGCCATATTTTGGGACAATGCACTTATCTCTTCCATTGTTGTCTCCTCTTTCTCTTCGAGTGATTCAACTCTGGTTCCTAGGTCTTTGATATCCTGTTTAATATCTGCTAGACTAGTGGTAACTGTGGTCTGTAAGGTATCCATCTTTTCCCACATCTTATCGAAGATCGTGTTGATGTCTTGTTTAGATACAAGATTATTAATATCTGCTTTTGTTGCTGGGGTTAGATCTGCATTAGTAGTTTGGGAGTCTGTGTCAGAGTCCATGTCTTCCTCTGATGGTACAGTATCTGTCTCTAGTCCTTTATCTCCTTTAGATGACTTAAAAAAGGGATGTTGCGATTTTGCATTGGGTCCTGCTTTATTCTGTTTTCTAACAGACATAGTTGTCCCCTGCACCAACAAATATATTTTATGCAGAAGGAAAAAGAAAAGAAGGGGAAGGGGAATATTCTGTCCCTTGTTTGTAGTCAGATAAATCAAGCCGGGTAGGCAATGCTAAATATAATATCTTTGAGATCCGAGTATCAGTGTCCCACTACCTCATATGCTGAATTGGCATCTGGCTTCATAGAACAGTTAGCATATATAGACATTTGTGCCTCAAATAATTGTGCGGTTTGTGATGAGCTACTGTCTCTTAGCTGCCGGTATATAACTTTCTGTGGGCCTTCGATATCTGCCTTTCACATGCTTGTTCCCCTAAATAAATCTTTGGGGCTTTATGGTATCATCTGGCTCTTGCCCTGTGTAGGGGGTGAACTTTTCAGTTGCTGGATAGTTGCTAATGGCTTTGGGATATATCTATATTGTTGATTGCGCATTTACATTTTCCTTGTCATATACCGGATGCTGGGGCCCTGTCATTTGTGATCTCTGTTGCTTAATCCTCTGCTCTCTGAAGCTTTTTTGCAAGGGTCTCAAGATATGTACATTTATGCCTCTGCATGCTATGTGTTGGCTCCCGGTCCCTGTAAGCTGTGTAATATGTCATATGCCAAAGATCCTGTCAGGATAGTGTAGTAATGGCGGCTTATAGCACTATTCAGTTCCCCCTCCTCTTATCTCAACTATGTGTTGCGTTGCATCAAGTGGCTAATTGAGATCTCTTACCGGAGCCGGGTTAAGCTGTGTTACGGTAACAGATGGATTTCATCTTCATCCCCACTTGCTTGTTTCCATGGTCCTCTGTGACCGGCTCCCTTAATGGCGGGCGCTCTGAGGTGTTCACTGCGTGGGTGTCTGTTTTGATTCCTTGCCGTGCAGGCTCTCCTCAGTGTGATTTACCTCGACTCAATTTTGTCCCACTAGTCTCAGGGAGATTGTCTGCTATATTTTAGCTAGTTTAGCTCATTATTTGAACTTTTGCAGCTTTTTATCTGCTTTCAATGCACAGAGCACAGTGATTAAGCAGCCATCACTGTGCTCCTCCAGGCTCCGCCCCCCTTTGTAATTATTTTAACCAGGTACAATAGCTATTAAATAGTTAAGAACTATTTAATAGTTACCTAGTTAAAATAATTACAAAATTACCTGTAAAATAAATCCTAACCTAAGTTACAATTAAACCTAACACTATACTATCATTAAATTAATTAAATAAAATACCTATAATTACCTACAATTAAACCTAACACTACACTATCAATACATTAATTAAATACAATATCTACAAATAACTACAATGAAATAAACTAACTAAAGTACAAAAAATAAAAAAGAACTAAGTTACAAAAAATAAAAAAATATTTACAAACATAAGAAAAATCTTACAACAATTTTAAACTAATTACACCTACTCTAAGCCTCCTAATAAAATTACAAAGCCCCCCAAAATAAAAAATGCCCTACCCTATTCTAAATTACTAAAGTTAAAAGCTCTTTTACCTTACCAGCCCTGAACAGGGCCCTTTGCGGGGCATGCCCCAAGAAGTTCAGCTCTTTTGCCTGTAAAAAAAAAACATACAATACCCCCCCCCCAACATTACAACCCACCACCCACATACCCCTAATCTAACCCAAACCCCCCTTAAATAAACCTAACACTAAGCCCCTGAAGATCTTCCTACCTTGTCTTCACCATACCAGGTTCACCGATCGGTCCAGAAGAGCTCCTCCGATGTCCTGATCCAAGCCCAAGCGGGGGGCTGAAGATGTCCATGATCCGGTAGAAGTCTTCATCCAAGCGGGGCAGAAGAGGTCTTCCATCCGATTGAAGTCTTCATCCAGGCGGCATCTTCTATCGACATCCATCTGGAGCGGAGCGGCAGCATCCTGAAGACCTCCGACGCGGAACATCCATCCTGGCCGATGACTGAACGACGAATGACGGTTCCTTTAAATGACGTCATCCAAGATGGCGTCCCTCGAATTCCGATTGGCTGATAGGATTCATTGTAGTTATTTGTAGATATTGTATTTAATTAATGTATTGATAGTGTAGTGTTAGGTTTAATTGTAGGTAATTATAGGTATTTTATTTAATTAATTTAATGATAGTATAGTGTTAGGTTTAATTGTAACTTAGGTTAGGATTTATTTTACAGGTAATTTTGTAATTATTTTAACTAGGTAACTATTAAATAGTTCTTAACTATTTAATAGCTATTTTACCTGGTTAAAATAATTACAAAGTTGCCTGTAAAATAAATATTAATCCTAAAATAGCTACAATGTAATTATTCG
Source organism: Bombina bombina (assembly GCF_027579735.1). Classification (NCBI taxonomy): domain Eukaryota; kingdom Metazoa; phylum Chordata; class Amphibia; order Anura; family Bombinatoridae; genus Bombina; species Bombina bombina. The sequence continues at coordinate 883,667,392 of NC_069503.1, read as the reverse complement.
TTATATTGTAGCAATATTAGGGTTTATTTTACAGGTAAGTATTTAGCTTTAAATAGGAATAATTTATTTAATAAGAGTTAATTAATTTTGTTAGATTAAAATTATATTTAAGTTAGGGGGGTGTTAGTGTTAGGGTTAGACTTAGCTTTAGGGGTTAATAAATTTATTAGAATAGCGGTGAGCTCTGGTCGGCAGATTAGGGGTTAATAATTGAAGTTAGGTGTCGGCGATGTTAGGGATGGCAGATTAGGGGTTAATACTATTTATTATAGGGTTAGTGAGGCGGATTAGGGGTTAATAACTTTATTATAGTAGCGGTGCGGTCTGCTCGGCAGATTAGGGGTTAATAAGTGTAGGCAGGTGGAGGCGACGTTGTGGGGAGCAGATTAGGGGTTAATAAATATAATATAGGGGTCGGCGGTGTTAGGGGCAGCAGATTAGGGGTACATAGGGATAATGTTAGTAGCGGCGGTTTACGGAGCGGCAGATTAGGGGTTAATAAAAATGTGCAGGGGTCAGCGATAGCGGGGGCGGCAGAATAGGGGTTAATAAGTGTAAGGTTAGGGGTGTTTAGACTCGGGGTACATGTTAGAGTGTTAGGTGCAGACGTAGGAAGTGTTTCCGCATAGCAAACAATGGGGCTGCGTTAAGACCTGAACGCGGCTTTTTTGCAGGTGTTAGTTTTTTTTCAGCTCAAACAGCCCCATTGTTTCCTATGGGGGAATCGTGCACGAGCACGTTTTTGAGGCTGGCCGCTTGCGTAAGCAACTCTGGTATCGAGAGTTGAAGCTGCGTTAAATATGCTCTACGCTCCTTTTTTGGAGCCTAACGCAGCCTTTATGTGGACTCTCAATACCAGAGTTATTTTTATGGTGCGGCCAGAAAAAAGCCGGCGTTAGCTACGCGGGTCTTTACCGACAAAACTCTAAATCTAGCCGTAAAAGTATTACAAACAAAATAGGCTAATGGTGCATATGATTATGGTAATTTAAAAGTATAAGTAAACAAAGTCACAAGTCATTGTATAATAATATTTAATAATTGATTTAATAATCTTACAAAAGATTTATGGAAGCTCATATTACATTCCAATTGTTATTAGCAAATCATTTACGTTATGGTTGTTAACGTGGACTAGTGCCAGTGATTAGATTGTTTTTTATCTTACTTTGTTATTTTATACTCAGGTTGTGCTAATATATATATACTGTATATATATATATATATATATATATATATATATATATTTATTTATTTATTTATTTATATATTTATTTATTTTTTAGCAAAGTTGCCTATGCTGCAGTCTGTTACTTACAGCACCTTTGCATGCGGTGTTCTACAGGATTGATGGGCAGAATATATGAGCCAGTTGATTAGAGGACAGAGCTGAATGTTAAAGGGCCATAATACCCAAATGTTTAAACACTTGAAAGTGATGCATCATAGCTGTAAAAAGCTGATTAGAAAATATCACTTGAACATCTCTATGTAAAAAAGAAAGATATTTTACCTCAAAAGTTCCTCAGTAACAACCTCCCATTGTAAAGGATTTCTAAGCAGCATTTTAGTGTGTTTGTCCTGGGACATCTGAAGGGACTAGCATCGTGCACTCTCATATTATTTCACCAATCAGGTAAAGGAAGCTTACTATGAAATCTCATGAGAGTTAAGTCAAATCTCATGAGATCACAGTAAGAGTTCATGACCTCAGCACTGCTGATGCTGATTGGCTGCTGTTCATTTCTTCATTTTTTTTAATTTTTTTACCTGCAGCTGGGAGCAGTTGAGTATAACTTTTTACACAGAACTTACTCTGCTGAGCTGAGGAAATTGTGAGGTAAAATATCTTCCTTTTTTACATAGAGATGCTCAGGTGATATTTTCCTGTCAGCTTTTTACAGTTATACTGCATCAGTTTCAAGTGATTTAGCATATGAGTATTATGTCCCTTTAATATAGGTTGCAGGCATCTTCAACATAGCAACAACCAGCTTCATAGCCTAAGCTATCTGGGTTTTAATCGTTTAACATTATAATGATATTACTGTACATACAGAAGTAGACAGTCAATCACAGACAAGGGTTAAATGTTTTCACAAGTAAACTCTTGGTGTATATAGTCATTACTGTATATTAGTTTGACTTTAAACCACAAATCAAATGTCAATTAAAGTTTTTTTTTTAATTTTCAAAATGACAAAGCCAAGTAGTCGGAGTTGGACATGTGAAATACAGGACAGAAGCAGCATACTAGTATATTCTATGTTTTATTTGGACACTTGACAATCTATTTTGCAGTAATTAATTTTATAAAGACATAACAACGAGTAAGAGAGTATTGGGGTATCAATTAAACACGTAAGTTATTAATATATACTGTATATATACTGTGTATGTATATATATATATATCCATATTAAAACTATCTTCAAAAATGATTTTTCTGTGCTTAAACTACACTTTAATTCTCCTTTAAACACTACTAAGCCTAAAACGTCAGCAGTCTATACTCTGTCAAGTACAAATAAATCTACATTTAGGGGCCTATATATTAAGGCTGATTTTTAACATTTCCCTGAAAGCCTGTGTGGCCGGATACATATCAAGCATACTACAATCAGATTAGATATATTTGATCCAACGGATGTTTTAAGAGATGATACATTTTAAAATTGATATAACTCCCAAAATAAGAATAAATGTTTATCTGATTTTGAAAATGACATTTGTTCATCACCATAAAATGCCTTTTTTTTTTTTTTTACTATGCAAGCATGAACAATCAAATTAACGTCAATCTGAAGCTTTATATCTTCTGAACTAAACCTTTAACATCAAACAATAATTTTGATGTTAAATGCCCATTTAAATGTAAACTAATATCAAGGATATAATAAGGAGTAGGGGCATCTTTTATCTTCAGAACAGCAAAAATGCTTCACTTTCTTCACATTATTACTAATGACAAACTTTCAGTTACTAGTGGGGTATACTGCCTTGTTCCCTCTTGCACTAAGTAGACACCTCCTATAAGTCTTTAGGTTACCTCCTCATCTTCTACGTTCTGCTGGTTTCAATCAACATATAGTTGCCTAGAAACTATATGGAGAATAAAAGAAGAAAGAGGAAGTATGATCACTAAACATATTACCAGTCAATAGTACTAATCATTTTAACCCTACTTGAAACCTACAGTTATAACAAATAGTACCCAAGTCATTTGTACTTGTGTCTCTTAAAGGAACACTAAGGTCAAAATAAACGTTCATGATTAAGACAGAGCATGCAAACTTTCCAATTTACTTCCATTATCAAATTTTGCACAGACTTTTTAAAGGCACATTTTTTGAGGCACCAGCTCCTACTGAGCATGTGCACAAGCTCACAGAGTATACATAGACTAGTCTGTCACATGATACAGGGGGGCGGAAAATGGGAGAAAAATTAATTTACCAAAAACAAATCTACTGCTTATTTGAAATTCAGAGTGTTACTGCATTGTCTTTTTATTATACAGTTGTTAATTATGCAATTCTAACGTATTTAGTGGTCCTTAAATATCAAAGACCAATTTGACCACAGAAAATGAATACCCCCAACAGAGAGATGACCTAACTTGAATTGTCTGTGGCAAAATTATATGGTCTGTGGTCTTTTTTTTATTTTGGCTTCCCTTGACTCTGTTTTTGTTTAGTTCCTTTTATTGGACTGACTTGTTTTTTTGGAAATTGCATTTGTATTTTGATTTTGCACAGTTTTTTCCTGTGTGGCTTAAACCTGGATTGTCTGACTCTGTATTTAATACATTCCTTATCAAAACATATTGACTTTGTAGTTTGTAGTTTGCTTTTGTATTAGGTTATTTGCCTACACTGCCATTGCAGTTTCCTGCATTTCCAATGTCCTGCACAAGTTAGTTTTCATCTGGATAGTGAGACCAAACTTTTAATAGGTATGTTCCCCTTTGGATTTTACCATTACTGCTATCCTCTTCTTGGTTACTGTGTTTAACTTGCAGTGTCTAGTAAGGGTTTGTGGTAAGTTGGGTCTCTTAGCCATCAATTATAGCTTGTTTTATTCTGGACAACAGCATTCTACCTGCCACTTTTGAAAGTGTGGACCCGGCCAGGAAAATGGTCCGCTGTTTGTTATATAAAAAAAATACAAAATCAGAATACAAATGCAATGTCCAAATAAGCAAACTGAAGTTGAAAAATAAAGTCAGCCCAACTAAAGGAATTAAACAAAAATCAGAGTCAGGGGGAAAAAAAAAATCAGAAAATCAAAACCAGAACAAATAAAAAAAGTAATTGCCAGAGTAGAGTTAGCTAGCACACTCAATGCACAAGCAGCATCATGCTTTAAACAGCTTATAAAGACTACTATAATTAAGGCCTAATTGATCTTCTAGGCTGCCCCAAAGATACAGTACAGTCTCTTAGACAAGTGCCTGTTTTGACAGATTTATAGATGTTGACTGAGTAACAATCCCAAACTTTGAAGAAACTTAATCACCAATGTTGTATGGTGAAATGTCTCTTTTGACTTAAAAATAATTGTTGGACAGTAAATTGGTTACATGCTTTACACATAACTAATAATAATAATAATAATAATTATAAACCTCTTAAACCATAATCTTTGCTAGGGAATCAACCAGGACTTTGACAAAGATACATGTAGCTATCTCCAAACCAAAATGAAAGCCACTGACTAATTATTAAAACCCGAACATAAAATGAATTAGGTAAATGGGAATAATAAGAACAGAAAAGTCAAAATTACATTTGCATGATTCAGATAGAGCATGCAGTTTTAAATAACTTTCCAATTTACTTTTGTTCTCAAATCTGCTTTGTTCTCATGGTATCTTTTATTGAAGATAAAAACTCGGTAGGCTCATAAGAGCTCCGGAGTGAGTATGTGTTTTAGTAACCTATGGAGTGAGTATGTGTTTTAGTAACCTATGTTTTGCAAAATTGTATAACAAAGCTACAACTAATGTTGCAAAACACTGCTTCCATAGAGTACTAATGACACGTGCACACTTCTGAGCTCTTATGAGGCTACCAAGTTTTACTCTTCAATCAAAGACACCAAGAGAATGAAGAAAAATTACTGTCCCTTTACATTAACTTTCAATTAAGCCATGCATTTAACAATATTCAGTAAAAATGGCTTAATGGAAAGTTTCAGCTTGAAAATAGGACTAAGTGACAAACATATTCAGTTGAGTACAGAAATCAATTACATTTCCCTTATTTATCTGGGACAATCAATTGGTTGGAATAAAATGACCCTGTCTCCAGAGAAAATAAGCATTACCACTTATCCGGGATAATTATAGAGAAGACTTTGCCCTTAACAAGATCCACTGGAACATAAAAGAGAAGTCTGAGAGTGCTGCTAGCCATGCTCCCTGAAATTCCATTAACCTGTTTTGTAAAGGAAGGAACTGGAATGACGGGAACATCAGGCTTCAACGTGTTTTGCATCAGAAGTGGATGTACTCTTAGGCTTATACTTTCTCTTGGAAAGAGAAGTACTCTTCTCTAAAATAATATCCTATGTAGAACCGTCTGACTGAATATCCTTTTAGACAATGTCTTCCTACACAAATGATCTTTGAACGAGGAGGCATTTTGGCAGGGACAATGAGGCATTTATATAATACCAGAAGATCGTCCCCATTTTAACAGTGATTCTGAACTAAGAATTCCAAAACATTACATGTGTACTTTGTATGAGGAAGAAAACTTTTACAGTGTGCAGTAAAATGTTTGATAAACCTTGATTTAAATACCAAGTTGAAATAATTTGATGGTACGATAATTAAAAGGCCATGGTAGAACAGTACTATAGAAATATAGTACTATAATCATTATTTAACTATGATTAATTTGCTAAAGTTGAATGTTTAAAAATGTCAGTTTAAAGGGACATTCCAGCCAAATTTGAAATCCACATGGATACATTTCAGTTTTGAATGGAAGCATTTTTGTAATATATATGTATTAGCAAAAATGCTTCTAATAAAAGCTGTTTTAAAAGTGTATTTAAGTATGCATCATGCACCAGCATTTTAAACACAACACTTCCTTAGAGAGCATAAGGTGCTTTTTCCATATGGTAATGACTCAGTTTGTTAATTGCTGACATGATACAAGCCCCACTGTCAATCTGAGCAGCTGCAGTATTTAAAATGCTGGTGAACTGAGAATATCTAGCTATGCTTCACATGCACATGCAGAGAAAAATACTAACACTAAAACAGTGATAACTTTTACTAGAAGCATTTTTGCCAATACATCTATATTGCAAATATGTTTCTACTCTAAGATGTAATTCCTCTATACAGGGAGTGCAGAATTATTAGGCAAGTTGTATTTTTGAGGATTCATTTTATTATTGAACAACAACCATGTTCTCAATGAACCCAAAAAACTCATTAATATCAAAGCTGAATAGTTTTGGAAGTAGTTTTTAGTTTGTTTTTAGTTATAGCTATTTTAGGGGGCTATCTGTGTGTGCAGGTGACTATTACTGTGCATAATTATTAGGCAACTTAACAAAAAACAAATATATACCCATTTCAATTATTTATTTTTACCAGTGAAACCAATATAACATCTCAACTTTCACAAATATACATTTCTGACATTCAAAAACAAAACAAAAACAAATCAGTGACCAATATAGCCACCTTTCTTTGCAAGGACACTCAAAAGCCTGCCATCCATGGATTCTGTCAGTGTTTTGATCTGTTCACCATCAACATTGCGTGCAGCAGCAACCACAGCCTCCCAGACACTGTTCAGAGAGGTGTACTGTTTTCCCTCCTTGTAAATCTCACATTTGATGATGGACCACAGGTTCTCAATGGGGTTCAGATCAGGTGAACAAGGAGGCCATGTCATTAGATTTTCTTCTTTTATACCCTTTCTTGCCAGCCACGCTGTGGAGTACTTGGACGCGTGTGATGGAGCATTGTCCTGCATGAAAATCATGTTTTTCTTGAAGGATGCAGACTTCTTCCTGTACCACTGCTTGAAGAAGGTGTCTTCCAGAAACTGGCAGTAGGACTGGGAGTTGAGCTGGACTCCATCCTCAACCCGAAAAGGCCCCACAAGCTCATCTTTGATGATACCAGCCCAAACCAGTACTCCACCTCCACCTTGCTGGCGTCTGAGTCGGACTGGAGCTCTCTGCCCTTTACCAATCCAGCCACGGGCCCATCCATCTGGCCCATCAAGACTCACTCTCTTTTCATCAGTCCATAAAACCTTAGAAAAATCAGTCTTGAGATATTTCTTGGCCCAGTCTTGACGTTTCAGCTTGTGTGTCTTGTTCAGTGGTGGTCGTCTTTCAGCCTTTCTTACCTTGGCCATGTCTCTGAGTATTGCACACCTTGTGCTTTTGGGCACTCCAGTGATGTTGCAGCTCTGAAATATGGCCAAACTGGTGGCAAGTGGCATATTGGCAGCTGCAAGCTTGACTTTTCTCAGTTCATGGGCAGTTATTTTGCGCCTTGGTTTTTCCACACGCTTCTTGCGACCCTGTTGACTATTTTGAATGAAACGCTTGATTGTTCGATGATCATGCTTCAGAAGCTTTGCAATTTTAAGAGTGCTGCATCCCTCTGCAAGATATCTCACTATTTTTGACTTTTCTGAGCCTGTCAAGTCCTTCTTTTGACCCATTTTGCCAAAGGAAAGAAAGTTGCCTAATAATTATGCACACCTGATATAGGGTGTTGATGTCATTAGACCACACCCCTTCTCATTACAGAGATGCACATCACCTAATATGCTTAATTGGTAGTAGGCTTTCAAGCCTATACAGCTTGGAGTAAGACAACATGCATAAAGAGGATGATGTGGTCAAAATACTCATTTGCCTAATAATTCTGCACTCCCTGTATGTCTTAAAATTTTGGCCGGAATGTTCCTTTAAACACCCCATTTATTATACACTAATGCATGCATAGTACTAATTGAGAACATAGGAAACATTTGATGGAAAACACCAACTCAGAAAGTAATTAGAGCTCTCTTTTATTTATTTATTTATTTGTTTATTTATTTTAGTTATTAATGTATGCTTGTTATAAGGGTTTGACAAAGACAATAATATTTGGGGGTGGAAAAATTTGACCACAAAGCTAAATATAAAGATTGCAGGATTGCGAACTCGCCCAAACCCAGTTGTGGCTCTAAGGAAACAAGCCCATTATTCAGAAAAACTTAATTTTGTCAAATATAACAATTCCATGATTTTTTTTTTTCAATTGAGAGATTAAACTGTAAATATTTCAATAAAAAACAGGAAAAACATTAAGTGTTCAAAATTCTTTGAAAGATACAAGTATAATAAACTGTTGATTATTCAAATTTCTACACTTTACTAAGCCTTTGAGGCCTATTTATTATATGTCTGTCGGACCTGATCCGACAGTGCAGATCAGGTCCGACAGACCTCGCTGAATGCGGAGAGCAATACGCTCTCCGTATTCAGCATTGCACCAGCAGCTCTTGTGAGCTGCTGGTGCAACGCCGCTCCCTGCAGACTCGCGGCCGAACGGTAGATAGGCCCCTTGATAGATAGGCCCTTTTGAGTGAAAAAATACTTAGCTTAAAAAGTTTGGAACCTCCTGGCTTGTATGTTTTTCTTCATATTTAGTACCATATGTGACTATGTTATCACAAGCTAAAATAGTGGTGTAGAGAAGAATACCCTACTAATTTTACCTTACCTTAAATATTTTACACATGATCTCATATACTGTAAATTTCTTTTCAGCTCGCATCCAGTCCCATGTAGTAACCTGTTAAAAAACATATTTTCAAATACACACATATAATACACATATATAAATGAAAAAATGCACTTGTATTGCATTGAAAATGTATGTATGCAATGAAAATGTAAGTTTCAAATGCTTAAAGGGACAGTCTACTCCAAAAATGTTTTTGTATAAAATGTTAGATAATCCCTTTGTTACCCATTCCACAGTTTTGCACAGCTAACATGGTTATATTAATATACTTTTTACCACTGTCATTACCTTGTATCTAAGCCTCTGCAGACAGCCCCCATATCTCAGGACTATTTATTAATTATCTATTGACTTGCATTTTAGCAAATTAGTGCTGTGTCCAGCACAACTCCATGGCAGTGAGCACAATTTTATCTTTATGGCACACATGAATTAGTAGTGTCTTATTGTGAATAAGCATGTGATAAGAGGCTCTGTGTAGTGACTTACAAACAGGATGACATTTAGAGGTTTAAATGTTATAAAGTGTATTAATATAACAATGTTGGTTGTGCAAAGCTGGGGAATTGGTAGTAAAAGGCATTATCTTTCTTTTTAAACAATAACAATTTTAGTGTAGTGTATCTTTAAAACTGATTACATTATTATACTTAAAACATATAAAGAAATGATAATTTAAAAATGCTTAAAAAATATAAGTGAATGCAAAGTAAATAGCTATATTGTATTTTAAGTATGGACATTATCACATATTAGCCATTATTTACAAAGCCTTTAATTATCTGATTGATTATTAATTACTATTATTATAATCATAATCATTACTATTATTTTTAATAACATCAATACATGTAGTAATGTTCATGGCCCAGTACAAATTCAAGCAATATTTGGGATCAAACTATTAAAGTTATTTTTCAACCAAACATGGCCTTGTGTGCCTATCAACACGCCTATTTTCAAAGTCATTACCTAATTCACTGAGTCGATTGTTGTGCTATAAATAACTTCACACATAACTTAATTCATTCACCCTCTTACAAGGGCATGCAATCCCTCATAAAAGACTCCACTTATTCAATTGAAGGGTCATTTGTCCATGTAAAAAGGGGCTGAGATAGGGCTTTCAAAGAACTCACAGTCTACAGCGTAAATTTCCCTGACTCAGCAAAGATTTCCTTTGTGATGTTACCACACAGGGCTGTATCAATGTGGCTAGCAATGTGGAAGGAAACTTCCGCCCAAAGACATACAGTAGATGATGTGGTAACTTTGAAGGTAATGTTGATGCAAATTTTTAAATGTCATCAATTTAATGATCCCTGAACATGCCCGCAACTTTATGAACAGTGCAGACTGTTGTTGAGTAAGTTCATATTAGGAACCAGGGGAACCAGACTACATAAGTAAGAATTACAAACTGTCTGGAAGTTGAGGAAGTTTTACTGTCATATGTGAGTAGTCTATAACAGCTAGTGCAATGAGTATCCGCAGCTGAATAGCACTCTTCATGTTCTCCTAGGAGACAAACTCAAAGCATGAACTCAGTAAAGAGAGCTCACAGTTCAATTTCAGCTTCTAATAAAAAGTGGACAAGTGACTTTTTTAAAAAAAAAAAAAAAGAAAGAAAAAAAAAAAGAAAGAAAGACCCCTTCTTTCAAAGGAGTGTTCACATGATCAGGTGGCTATCAGCTGAGGACAATGGCATCAGTGATCACCTGACAGAATCATAGGCATATGAAACAATATCAAGGGGAAGAGATAGGCCCTAAGAGGCCTCCCACAATGCATAGACAAAATTGAGACCCCTTATTTAAAAACAATGATCCTGTTTTTTCAAATGATTAGTACTATGTCCATCACACTACCAGCTGATTGTATGAACAATGACAATGAGATATATATATATATATATATATATATATATATATATATACACAGTTGTGCTCATAAGTTTACATACCCTGGCAGAATTTATGATTTCTTGGCCATTTTTCAGAGAATATGAATGATAACACAAAAACTTTTCTTTCGCTCATGGTTAGTGTTTGGCTGAAGACATTTATTATTATTCGACTGTGTTTACTCTTTTTACATCATAATGACAACAGAAACTACCCAAATGACCCTGATCAAAAGTTTACATACCCTGGTGATTTTCACCTGATAACATTCACACAAGTTGACACAAAGGGGTTTTAATGGCTATTAAAGGTAACCATCCTCACCTGTGATCTGTTTTCTTGTAATTAGTGTGTGTGTATAAAAGGTCAATGAGTTTCTGGACTCCTGACAGACCCTTGCATCTTTCATCCAGTGCTGCACTGACGTTTCTGGATTGACGTTTCTGGATTCTGAGTCATGGGGGAAGAAAAAGAATTGTCAAAGGATCTGTGGGAAAAAGGTAGTTAAACTGTATAAAACAGGAAAGGGATATAAAAAGATATCCAAGGATTTGAGAATGCAATTCAGCAGTGTTCAAACTCTAATCAAGTGGAAAATGAGGCGCTCTGTTTGATAACATACTGTATTCATCTTGCCAATTCAATTCTGACCAAATTTCCTGTGCCTTTGTAGCTCACACATCCCCAAAACATCAGCGATCCACCTCCGTGTTTCACAGTAGGAATGGTGTACCTTTCATCATAGGCCTTGTTGACTCCTCTCCAAATGTAGTGTTTATGGTTGTGGCCAAAAAGCTCAATTTTGGTCTCATCACTCTAAATGACTTTGTGCCAGAAGGTTTGAGGCTTGTCTCTATGCTGTTTGACGTATTGTAAGCGGGATACTTTGTGGCATTTGTGTAGTAATGGCTTTTTTTTCTGGAAACTCAAGCATGCAGCCCATCTTTCTTCAAGTGCCTCCTTATTGTGCATCTTAAAACAGCCACACCATATGTCCTGTATTTCACCTGAACTTATTTTTGGGTTTGTCTTTGCATCCGAACAATTTTCCTGGCAGTTGTGGCTGAAATTTTAGTTGGTCTACCTGACTGTGGTTTGGTTTCAACAGAAACCCTCATTTTCCACTTCTCAATTCCTTGGATATCTTTTTATATCCCTTTCGGGTTTTATACAGTTCAACTACCTTTTCCCGCAGATCCTTTGACAATTCTTTTGCTTTCCCCATGACTCAGAATCCAGAATCGTCAGTGCAGCACTGAAAGATGGAACGGTCTGTCAGGAGTCCAGAAACTCATTGACCTTTTATACACACACACTAATTACAAGCAAACAGATCACAGGTGAGGATGGTTACCTTTAATAGCCATTCAAAGCCCTTTGTGTCAACTTGTGTGCATATTATCAGGCCAAAATCATCAGGGTATGTAAACTTTTGATCAGGGTCATTTGGATAGTTTCTGTTGTCATTATGGTTTAAAAAGAGTAAACACAGTTGATTGATAATAAATGGCTTCAGCCAGACACTAACCATGAGTGAAAGAAAAGTTTTTGTGTTATCATTCATATTCTCTGAAAAATGGCCAAGAAATCATAAATTCTGCTAGGGTAGGTAAATTTATGAGTACAACTGCATATATATATGTGTGTGTGTGTGTTTTGTCAGAAATCTTTTGCAAACATATGTCCCTAAATTCCTTTTTTGTTCTAAACAATGTTGCCTTTCATATCTCTGTGTTTATTTATACCACTATATGTATATAGTGTAAATGTATTATTATTCTGAACAGGAATAATTGTGAATATAACATGTAATCAGGGTATCTTATATATTTATTTGCAATCAATGAATATTTTAAGAGCTGGGCCAGTTTTCTCTCTGTACTTGTGTAACCCCTCCTAATTGCAATCTAGTTTTAAAAACCACCCCTACATAGATGTTAAAAAATGGACTGGCATATAAGATGACATTTCTTACTGAAAAAGAAATTTAAGAGAAGAAAGAAATACACTGACAATAGCATGACAGTAAAGAGGTGATTTTAATTTCTGCTGTATCTGATTCATGACAGTTTAATGTTAGGTGGGCTATCTATTTGAGCTATCAGTTTAAGATTATATTGAATCAAACATCATTCGAATTTTAAAATCATTGTCTAAAATATTACACTGTGTGTCCGAATGTCAGCATCAATGTTTATCTTTTATACTAATTTCACATATACAAACTTTCAAAGTATAATACACAATGTATCAAATGGCACTTACAAGTTCTGATGAGTGATCAATGACACAAGTATCGAGCAATTTGATTAGTTAGTGATAGTTTAAAATCTATATTTGAATCAGATTGGCTGATGTCATAAATCATGTGATTATGCATATTCCAATCAAAAGTGGTTGAAAAATTTACTAGTGTGTGGGTTATTTAGGAGTTTGCATCATAATTGGTGCGAAAAGTGTTGCGTCAAATTTGGTGCGAAGTGGAGAGTGTGACTCGTATTATATGCCTGAAACATGATGCAAATAGATTTATCAAAAAAATAAAAAGGAAGTTAGCTATATTATGTTGTGTATTTATTTAATTTCTCTATCTATTTATTTTATTTATCTCTATATCTATTAGTGCCACAAGTTTGGGGCAAAACTTTGCACTAAATTTGGTGAAATAATATTGTCCCCTTGCTTTGTAATGAGAGATAAAGATGTAACATAATCCATAAGTAGTAATGTATACAATTACAAGGATATACAATTTTAATAGTAAAGATTCTAATTAACTTTTATTATGTAATATGCTTCATTCTCTTGCAGCATTGAACATAAGCTTTCTGTGTTTTCAGACTCCCACGGCCTCTAGGGTGGTGGTGTGAAAACAAGGTATGCTGCATCGGAATAGACTCGAGCGTACCTGTTAAATGTTTGATAAATTGGGAAAAGGGTCAAATAGAGTCGAATGTGAATTCGAAACATCTGTAATGATGCAAGCATCAATCTGCGTCGGATTGAAATGGCAGGAAGCGTATATTTCATCACATATTTCAACATTTGACAATCTTGACGCTTTGTTAACTACACAGATCAATCTCGCGTCAAATCTGACGCTGGATTCCAGCGTATTATCAGTTGACACTTTGATAAATATCCCCTTATGTGTAAATGCAATGACTAAGCAGCAAACTGGTTAATATACATTCAAATTGAGTACTATAAAGTAGAAAGGCAAAATGTTAGTGCCATTGTATAATGAGAAACTTACTGGAGGTGAATTAAATTTATAAAGTGATGAGCCTCTTAGTGCAAGGAACTTTGGTGAATACATGTGGTCTTGTAGGGTATCCTGCTCTCGTTCTTCTGTCCAGCCCATGTATACTATCTGGCAAAAAAATGTATACTTAACATTGGCAAAACAATTGCATACATATCAATATAAAACAAAAATTTCAGACAATTAAAATAGAACAGTATTTGCATTTAATGATTCCACAATATTACATTTTATATAATCATTAGTAGTTCAAGTATTAGGAATTCTATTCTCTATCGGCTAGATTACGAGTTGCGAGTTAGAGGCTATGCGGTGCTAACGAGCAGTTTTTACTCACCGCTCACTTACCTGCAGCGCTGGCATTACAGGTTTTTACAAACCTGGCGTTAAAAGGCAAGAAGTGAGCATTGAGCAAAATTTTGCTCCTTACCGCACTCCAATACCAGCGCTGCTTAAGTCAGCGGTGAGCTGGTCGTACGTGCTCATGCACGATTTCCCCATAGGAATCAATGGGGAGAGCCGGCTGAGAAAAAGTCTAACACCTGCCAAAAAGCAGCATAAAACTCAGTAACGCAGCCCCATTGATTCCTATGGGGAAATAACATTTATGTCTACACCTAACACCCTAACATGAACCCCGAGTTTAAACACCCCTAACACTTATTAACCCTAATCTGCCACCCCTGACATCACCGACACCTGCATTATATTTATTAACCCCTAATCTGCCGCTCCGGACACTGCCACCACCTATATTATACTTGTGAACCCCTAATCTGCTGCCCCCAACAACGCCGACACCTACATTATATTTATAAACCCTTAATCTGCTGCCCCCAATGTTGACGCAACCTACCTACACTTATTAACCCCTAATCTGTCACCCCCAAGGTCGCTGCCACTATAATAAACATATTAACCCCTAAACCGTCGCACTCCCGCCTCGCAAACATTAGTTAAATATTATTAGCCCCTAATCTGCCGTCCCTAACATCACCACCACCTACCTACATTTATTAACCCCTAATCTGCCGCCCCCAACGTTGCCTCTACTATATTAAATATTTTAACCCCTAAACCTAAGTCTAACCCTAACACCCCCTAGCTTAAATATAATTACAATAAATCTAAATATAAATTACTATCATTAACTAAATTATTCCTATTTAAAACTAAATACTTACCTATAAAATAAACCCTAAGCTAGCTTCAATATAACTAATAGTTACATTGTAGCTATCTTAGGGTTTATTTTTATTTTACAGGTAAGTTTGTATTTATTTTAACTAGGAGTAGGTAGAATAGTTATTAAATAGTTATTAACTATTTATTAACTACCTAGCTAAAATAAATACATAAGTACCTGTAAAATAAATCCTAACCTAAGTTACAATAACACCTAACACTACACTATAATTAAATAAATTAACTAAATTAACAACAATTAAATAAATTAAATTAAATTAGCTAAAGTACAAAAAACAAACAAACACTAAATTACAGAAAATAATAAACAAATTACAAGATATTTAAATTAATTACACCTAATCTAATAGCCCTATCAAAATAAAAAAAGACCCCGCAAAATAGAAAAAACACTAGCCTAAACTAAACTATAAATAGCCCTTAAAAGGGCCTTTTGCGGGGCATTGCCCCAATAAAAAAAAAAAATACAAACAACCCCCCAACAGTAAAACCCACCACCCACACAACCAACCCCCCAAATAAAATACTATCTAAAAAAAACTAAGCTGAAGATCGACTTACTGTTCTGAAGACCGGACATCCATCCTCAAGGAAGCGGCAGAAGTCTTCATCCAACCGGGCCGAAGTCCTCAACGAAGCTGGGAGGAGTTTTTATCCAAGCCGGGTGAAGTGGTCCTCCAGACGGGCAGAAGTCTTCATCCAGACGGCATCTTCTATCTTCATCCATCCGACGCGGAGCGGGTCCATCTTCAAGACATCCGACGCAAAGCATCCTCTTCAAACAAAGTCTTCTTACTGAATGACTGTTCCTTTAAGTGACGTCATTCAAGATGGCGTCCCTTAGATTCCGATTGGCTGATAGAATTTTATCAGCCAATCGGAATTAAGGTAGAAAAAATTCTATTGGCTGATTGAGCTTGCATTCTATTGGCTGATTGGAACAGCCAATAGAATGCGAGCTCAATTCTATTGGCTGATTGCATCAGCCAATAGGATTTTTTCTACCTTCAGTCAATCCGAATCTAAGGGACGCCATCTTGGATGATGTCACTTAAAGGAACAGTCATTCAGTAAGAAGACTTTGTTTGAAGAGGATGCTCCACGTCAGATGTCTTGAAGATGGACCCGCTTCGCGTTGGATGGAGGAAGATAAAAGATGCCGTCTGGATGAAGACTTCTGTCCGTCTGGAGGACCACTTCGCTTGGCTTGGATGAAGACTTCTCCCGGCTTCGTTGAGGACTTTGGCCCGGTTGGATGAAGACTTCTGCCACTTCCTTGAGGATGGATGTCCGGTCTTCAGAGCTGTAAGTCGATCTTCAGGGGGTTAGTGTTAGGTTTTTTTAAGGATGTATTGGGTGGGTTTTATTTTTTAGATTAGGGTTTGGGCCGCAAAAGAGCTAACTGCCCTTTTAAGGGCAATGCCCATCCAAATGCCTTTTTCAGGGCAATGTGGAGCTTAGTTTTCTAGATAGTATTTTATTTGGGGGTTTGTTTGTGTGGGTGGTGGGTTTTACTGTTGGGGGGGTTGTTTGTATTTTTTTTACAGTTAAATGAGCTGATTACTTTGGGTCAATGCCCGTCAAAAGGCCCTTTTAAGGGCTATTAATAGTTTAGTTTAGGCTAGGGGGTCTTTTATTTCGGGGGGCTTTTTTATTTTGATAGGGCTATTAGATTAGGTGTAATTAGTTTAAATATCTTGTAATTTGTTTATTATTTTCTGTAATTTAGTGTTTGCTTGTTTTTGTACTTTAATATTACTATTATTATTATTGGTTATTTGTAGAGTGCCAACAGATTCCGCAGCGCTAATAGGTATCTATGCCAATTGCATCATAGTAATGATGCAATCAGCCAATAGGATTGATATTGCATTCTATTGGCTGATTGGAACAGCCAATAGAATGCGAGCTCAATCCTATTGGCTGATTGGATCAGCCAATAGGATTGAACTTCGATCCTATTGGCTGATTGCATCAGCCAATAGGATTTTTTCTACCTTAATTCCAATTGGCTGATAGAATTCTATCAGCCAATCGGAATCTAAGGGACGCTATCTTGGATGACGTCACTTAAAGGAACCGTCATTCAGTAAGAAGCCGTCATTTCAAGAGGATGCTCTGCACCGGATGTCTTGAAGATGGAGCCGCTCCGCATCGGATGGATGAAGATAGAAGATGCCGTCTGGATGAAGACTTCTGCCCGTCTGGAGGACCACTTCGATGAAAACTTTTCCCGGCTTCGTTGAGGACTTCGGCCCGATTGGATGAAGACTTCTGCCACTTCCTTGAGGATGGATGTCCGGTCTTCAGAACTGTAAGTCGCGCTTCAGAGGTTTAGTGTTAGGTTTTTTTAAGGATGTATTGGGTGGGTTTTATTTTTTAGATTAGGGTTTGGGCCGCAAAAGAGCTAACTGCACTTTTAAGGGCAATGTCCATCCAAATGCCCTTTTCAGGGCAATGGGGAGCTTAGGTTTTTGTAGATAGTATTTTATTTGGGGGTTGGTTGTGTGGGTGGTGGGTTTTACTGTTGGGGGGTTGTTTGTATTTTTTTTACAGGTAAAAGAGCTAATTACTTTGGGGCAATGCCCCGCAAAAGGCCCTTTTAAGGGCTATTGGTAGTTTAGTTTAAGCTAGTTTTTTTTTTATTTTGGGGGGCTTTTTTTACTTTGATAGGGCTATTAGATTAGGTGTAATTAGTTTAAATATCTGTCATTTGTTTATTATTTTCTGTAATTTAGTGTTTCTTTTCTTTGTACTTTAGCTAATTTAATTTAATTTAAGTAATTGTATTTAATTTAGTTAATTTATTTAATTATTGTGTAGTGTTAGGTGTTATTGTAACTTAGGTTAGGTTTTATTTACAGGTACTTTTGTATTTATTTTATCTAGGTAGTTATTAAATAGTTAATAACTATTTAATAACTATTCTACCTAGTTAAAATAAATACAGACTTGCCTGTGAAATAAAAATAAACCCTAAGCTAGATACAATGTAACTATTAGTTATATTGCAGCTAGCTTAGGGTTTATTTTATAGGTAAGTATTTAGTTTTAAATAGGAATAATTTAGTTAATTATAGTAATTTTATTTAGATTTATTTAAATTATATTTAAGTTAGGGAGTGTTAGGATTAGGGTTAGACTTAGGTTTAGGGGTTTATACATTTAGTATAGTGGCGGCAACGTTGGGGGTGGCAGATTAGGGGTTAATAAATGTAGGTAGGTGGGGCGATGTAAGGGATGGCAGATTAGGGGTTAATAATGTTTAACTAATGTTTGCAAGGCGGGAGTGCGGCGGTTTATAGGTTAATTTGTTTATTATAGTTGCGGCGATGTTCAGAGCGGCAGATTAGGGGTTAATAAGTGTAGGTAGGTTGCGGCGACATTGGGAGCGGCAGATTAGGGGTTAATAAATATAATGTAGATGTCGGTGATGTTGGGGGCAGCAGATTAGGGGTTCATAAATATAATGTTTGTGGCGATGTCCGGAGCGGCAGATTAGGGGTTAAAAATTAATTTTAGTGTTTGCGATGCGGGAAGGCCTCGGTTTAGGGGTTAATATGTAGTTTATGAGTGTTAGTGTACTTTTTAGCACTCTAGTTATGAGTTTTATGTTACGGCGTTGTACCATAAAACTCTTAACTACTGTTTTTTAAATGCGTTAGGACTCTTGACAGGGTAGGGTGTACCGCTCACTTTTTGGCCTCCCAGGACAGACTCATAATACCGGCACTATAGAAGTCCCATAGAAAAAAGACTTTATGAAGTTTACGTAAGTCGTTTTGCGGTAAGGCCAAAAAAGTGTGTGTTACACCTATTCCTGCAAGACTCGTAATAGCAGCAGGCGTAAAAAAGCAGCGTTAGGACTTCTTAACGCTGCTTTTTTACCTTAACGCACAACTAGTAATCTAGCCGATTGTTAGTTAAAATTAACTTAACGCATTCCAGAATAAAGTGATTATGTTTGTGTTGTAGTGTGCTATCACCTTTAAAAAACTATTTGGCTGCTTCAATACCTTTGTCATGCATTACGCTTGTGTAAAGTGAACTAACATCACTAGTGGCTAAAATATATTCTTCATTTCATTGAATGTTTTGTATAATTCTTAATACCTCTGTTGTATCTTTAAGGTATGAGGGCAAGTTTTGTACATATACTGTACTTGTAGTTGTCTATCGATGTATTGGAATAAGTTTGAACTTGTAGATGAAATCCCTGATATCATTGGTCGCCCTGGTGGGTTCACTACACTTTTATGGAGTTTTGGTAAAAAAGTAAAACATTGCCATTTTTTGATTTTTTTTAGTATATATAGCTAAATTCTTTATAATTAATTAAACCTTCATCTTTAGCTTTTTTTTTAGCATATTATGTAATTTATTATTTATGTTATTTGTTGGATTTAGTTTCCCACTAGGTCTCAATTCAGAACTTGACCTAAACCCCTTCATTTTAGATTAATAATAATTAATTTTAAGTATATATTGATATTGCCCCTTTGAAAAAGTACACATGACATTAACGATTTATCACTAACTACAGTGACTAATTTATGGACTGTTAACTTTATTAGACAGATACAAATGTATATATGTACCGTGACATTATTATATGTATGCATATTCGTTGTTTTTATTCTTTTTTTATTCTTTTACTATTGCTTATTTCTGACTTTTAAATCTCTTGTCAAGTAATTGTATCCATTTATAATAATATAATTTTTATTGTGCCAAGGAAAGAGTAGAATATATTGCAAACATTATAAGA
The DNA here is from genome assembly GCF_027579735.1 of Bombina bombina. Lineage (NCBI taxonomy): Eukaryota > Metazoa > Chordata > Amphibia > Anura > Bombinatoridae > Bombina > Bombina bombina. The sequence continues at coordinate 883,647,470 of NC_069503.1, read as the reverse complement.
ATTATAAGTATTTCCACCTTAATAAGTGTACAACTAAACAATCAACCAGGGATTGCTAAGGATTACAAAAGGACTATCTTCTCTCATGATCCTTCTAAAAATCTCTGCGCAGAGTAAGGATCTAGGAAAACGGAACTTCAACTCCAACCTCAACACCACGATTGGTCACTGAGAGTCACATGGTCGACACGAGTTCGGTGATGAACCAGGAAGCAGCAACAGAGCTTTGCAGATGCCTGGGCCACGGCTATAGTGTGGCTATAACAGTAAGTTGTCGACTAAGAGGAAGAAGCCATTCTCAATAAAGGTAGGCACTATAGAGGTGTAAAGTCTGGCTGCTTGGCGTTGGTTATACCGTTGTCAGCGAACACAAAGAACAGACTGTATTGCCTTTGAGTCTGAACTGAACTACTGACCACATATAGCCACTTTAGGTTCTAAGTATTAAAGAGTACTTCAGTTGGTATATACGGCAACAATATAAACAGTTGGCATAAACTTGTTGCTCAGTTATCTTACTACCACACACAACTCTGGTATTGACATATCCTTACAAGTGACCTATAAATGTTTTTAGACATTTTAATACCATATTATGGCCTAGATTTGGAGTTTGGCGGTAGCCGTGAAAACCAGCGTTAGAGGCTCCTAACGCTGGTTTTAGGCTACCGCTGGTATTTGGAGTCATTCAAAAAAGGGTTTAACGCTCACTTTTCAGCCGCGACTTTTCCATACCGCAGATCCCCTTACGTCAATTGCGTATCCTATCTTTTCAATGGGATCTTTCTAACTCCGGTATTTAGAGTAGTGGCTGAAGTGAGCGTTAGAATTCTAACGACAAAACTCCAGCCGCAGAAAAAAGTCAGTAGCTAAGAGCTTTCTGGGCTAATGCCGGTTCATAAAGCTCTTAACTACTGTGCTCTAAAGTACACTAACACCCATAAACTACCTATGTACCCCTAAACCGAGCCCCCCCCACATCGCCGCCACTCGATTACATTTTTTTAACCCCTAATCTGCCGACCGCCACCTATGTTATACTTATGTACCCCAATCTGCTGCCCCTAACACCGCCGACCCCTATATTATATTTATTAACCCCTAACCTGCCCCCCATAACGTCGCCGCCAGCTACCTACAATAATTAACCCCTAATCTGCCGACCGCCACCTACGTTATACTTATGTACCCCTAATCTGCTGCCCCTAACACCGCTGACCCCTATATTATATTTATTAACCCCTAATCTGCCCCCCTCAACGTCGCCTCCACCTGCCTACACTTATTAACCCCTAATCTGCCGAGCGGACCGTACCGCTACTATAATAAAGTTATTAACCCCTAATCCGCCTCACTCCCGCCTCAATAACCCTATAATAAATAGTATTAACCCCTAATCTGCCCTCCCTAACATCGCCGACACCTAACTTCAATTATCAACCCCTAATCTGCCGACTGTAGCTCACCGCTATTCTAATAAATGTATTAACCCCTAAAGCTAAGTCTAACCCTAACACTAACACCCCCCTAAATTAAATATAAATTTGTAATTATTTTAACTATTTTAGCTATTAAATAGTTCTTAACTATTTAATAGCTATTGTACCTGGTTAAAATAAATACAAAGTTACCTGTAAAATAAATATTAATCCTAAAATAGCTATAATATCATTATAATTTATATTGTAGCTATATTAGGATTTATTTTACAGGTAAGTATTTAGCTTTAAATAGGAATAATTTATTTAAGAAGAGTTAATTAATTTCGTTAGATTAAAATTATATTTAATTTAGGGGGGTGTTAGTGTTAGGGTTAGACTTAGCTTTATGGGTTAATACATTTATTAGAATAGCGGTGAGCTCCAGTCGGCAGATTAGGGGTTAATAATTGAAGTTAGGTGGCTGCGATGTTAGGGAGGGCAGATTAGGGGTTAATACTATTTATTATAGGGTTAGTGAGGCGGATTAGGGGTTAATAATGTTTAACTAATGTTTGCGAGGCGGGAGTGCGGCGGTTTATAGGTTAATTTGTTTATTATAGTTGCGGCGATGTTCAGAGCGGCAGATTAGGGGTTAATAAGTGTAGGTAGGTTGCGGCGACATTGGGAGCGGCAGATTAGGGGTTAATAAATATAATGTAGATGTCGGTGATGTTGGGAGCAGCAGATTAGGGGTTCATAAATATAATGTTTGTGGCGGCGATGTCCGGAGCGGCAGATTAGGGGTTAAAAATTAATTTTAGTGTTTGCGATGCGGGAAGGCCTCGGTTTAGGGGTTAATATGTAGTTTATGAGTGTTAGTGTACTTTTTAGCACTCTAGTTATGAGTTTTATGTTACGGCGTTGTACCATAAAACTCTTAACTACTGTTTTTTAAATGCGTTAGGACTCTTGACAGGGTAGGGTGTACCGCTCACTTTTTGGCCTCCCAGGACAGACTCATAATACCGGCACTATAGAAGTCCCATAGAAAAAAGACTTTATGAAGTTTACGTAAGTCGTTTTGCGGTAAGGCCAAAAAAGTGTGTGTTACACCTATTCCTGCAAGACTCGTAATAGCAGCAGGCGTAAAAAAGCAGCGTTAGGACTTCTTAACGCTGCTTTTTTACCTTAACGCACAACTAGTAATCTAGCCGATTGTTAGTTAAAATTAACTTAACGCATTCCAGAATAAAGTGATTATGTTTGTGTTGTAGTGTGCTATCACCTTTAAAAAACTATTTGGCTGCTTCAATACCTTTGTCATGCATTATGCTTGTGTAAAGTGAACTAACATCACTAGTGGCTAAAATATATTCTTCATTTCATTGAATGTTTTGTATAATTCTTAATACCTCTGTTGTATCTTTAAGGTATGAGGGCAAGTTTTGTACATATACTGTACTTGTAGTTGTCTATCGATGTATTGGAATAAGTTTGAACTTGTAGATGAAATCCCTGATATCATTGGTCGCCCTGGTGGGTTCACTACACTTTTATGGAGTTTTGGTAAAAAAGTAAAACATTGCCATTTTTTGATTTTTTTTAGTATATATAGCTAAATTCTTTATAATTAATTAAACCTCCATCTTTAGCTTTTTTTTTAGCATATTATGTAATTTATTATTTATGTTATTTGTTGGATTTAGTTTCCCACTAGGTCTCAATTCAGAACTTGACCTAAACCCCTTCATTTTAGATTAATAATAATTAATTTTAAGTATATATTGATATTGCCCCTTTGAAAAAGTACACATGACATTAACGATTTATCACTAACTACAGTGACTAATTTATGGACTGTTAACTTTATTAGACAGATACAAATGTATATATGTACCGTGACATTATTATATGTATGCATATTCGTTGTTTTTATTCTTTTTTTATTCTTTTACTATTGCTTATTTCTGACTTTTAAATCTCTTGTCAAGTAATCGTATCCATTTCTAATAATATAATTTTTAATGTGCCAAGGAAAGAGTAGAATATATTGCAAACATTATAAGAATTATAAGTATTTCCACCTTAATAAGTGTACAACTAAACAATCAACCAGGGATTGCTAAGGATTACAAAAGGACTATCTTCTCTCATGATCCTTCTAAAAATCTCTGCGCAGAGTAAGGATCTAGGAAAACGGAACTTCAACTCCAACCTCAACACCACGATTGGTCACTGAGAGTCACATGGTCGACACGAGTGCGGTGATGAACCAGGAAGCAGCAACAGAGCTTTGCAGATGCCTGGGCCACGGCTATAGTGTGGCTATAACAGTAAGTTGTCGACTAAGAGGAAGAAGCCATTCTCAATAAAGGTAGGCACTATAGAGGTGTAAAGTCTGGCTGCTTGGCGTTGGTTATACCGTTGTCAGCGAACACAAAGAACAGACTGTATTGCCTTTGAGTCTGAACTGAACTACTGACCACATATAGCCACTTTAGGTTCAAAGTATTAAAGAGTACTTCAGTTGGTATATACGGCAACAATATAAACAGTTGGCATAAACTTGTTGCTCAGTTATCTTACTACCACACACAACTCTGGTATTGACATATCCTTACAAGTGACCTATAAATGTTTTTAGACATTTTAATACCATATTATGGCCTAGATTTGGAGTTTGGCGGTAGCCGTGAAAACCAGCGTTAGAGGCTCCTAACGCTGGTTTTAGGCTACCGCCGGTATTTGGAGTCATTCAAAAAAGGGTTTAACGCTCACTTTTCAGCCGCGACTTTTCCATACCGCAGATCCCCTTACGTCAATTGCGTATCCTATCTTTTCAATGGGATCTTTCTAACTCCGGTATTTAGAGTAGTGGCTGAAGTGAGCGTTAGAATTCTAACGACAAAACTCCAGCCGCAGAAAAAAGTCAGTAGCTAAGAGCTTTCTGGGCTAATGCCGGTTCGTAAAGCTCTTAACTACTGTGCTCTAAAGTACACTAACACCCATAAACTACCTATGTACCCCTAAACCGAGCCCCCCCCCACATCGCCGCCACTCGATTACATTTTTTTAACCCCTAATCTGCCGACCGCCACCTACGTTATACTTATGTACCCCTAATCTGCTGCCCTTAACACCGCCGACCCCTATATTATATTTATTAACCCCTAACCTGCCCCCCACAACTTTGCCCCCAGCTACCTACAATAATTAACCCCTAATCTGCCGACCGCCACCTACGTTATACTTATGTACCCCTAATCTGCTGCCCCTAACACCGCCGACCCCTATATTATATTTATTAACCCCTAATCTGCCCCCCTCAACGTCGCCTCCACCTGCCTACACTTATTAACCCCTAATCTGCCGAGCGGACCGTACCGCTACTATAATAAAGTTATTAACCCCTAATCCGCCTCACTCCCGCCTCAATAACCCTATAATAAATAGTATTAACCCCTAATCTGCCCTCCCTAACATCGCCGACACCTAACTTCAATTATCAACCCCTAATCTGCCGACTGTAGCTCACCGCTATTCTAATAAATGTATTAACCCCTAAAGCTAAGTCTAACCCTAACACTAACACCCCCCCTAAATTAAATATAAATTTGTAATTATTTTAACTATTTTAGCTATTAAATAGTTCTTAACTATTTAATAGCTATTGTACCTGGTTAAAATAAATACAAAGTTACCTGTAAAATAAATATTAATCCTAAAATAGCTATAATATCATTATAATTTATATTGTAGCTATATTAGGATTTATTTTACAGGTAAGTATTTAGCTTTAAATAGGAATAATTTATTTAAGAAGAGTTAATTAATTTCGTTAGATTAAAATTATATTTAATTTAGGGGGGTGTTAGTGTTAGGGTTAGACTTAGCTTTATGGGTTCATACATTTATTAGAATAGCGGTGAGCTCCAGTCGGCAGATTAGGGGTTAATAATTGAAGTTAGGTGGCTGCGATGTTAGGGAGGGCAGATTAGGGGTTAATACTATTTATTATAGGGTTAGTGAGGCGGATTAGGGGTTAATAATGTTTAACTAATGTTTGCGAGGCGGGAGTGCGGCGGTTTATAGGTTAATTTGTTTATTATAGTTGCGGCGATGTTCAGAGCGGCAGATTAGGGGTTAATAAGTGTAGGTAGGTTGCGGCGACATTGGGAGCGGCAGATTAGGGGTTAATAAATATAATGTAGATGTCGGTGATGTTGGGAGCAGCAGATTAGGGGTTCATAAATATAATGTTTGTGGCGGCGATGTCCGGAGCGGCAGATTAGGGGTTAAAAATTAATTTTAGTGTTTGCGATGCGGGAAGGCCTCGGTTTAGGGGTTAATATGTAGTTTATGAGTGTTAGTGTACTTTTTAGCACTCTAGTTATGAGTTTTATGTTACGGCGTTGTACCATAAAACTCTTAACTACTGTTTTTTAAATGCGTTAGGACTCTTGACAGGGTAGGGTGTACCGCTCACTTTTTGGCCTCCCAGGACAGACTCATAATACCGGCACTATAGAAGTCCCATAGAAAAAAGACTTTATGAAGTTTACGTAAGTCGTTTTGCGGTAAGGCCAAAAAAGTGTGTGTTACACCTATTCCTGCAAGACTCGTAATAGCAGCAGGCGTAAAAAAGCAGCGTTAGGACTTCTTAACGCTGCTTTTTTACCTTAACGCACAACTAGTAATCTAGCCGATTGTTAGTTAAAATTAACTTAACGCATTCCAGAATAAAGTGATTATGTTTGTGTTGTAGTGTGCTATCACCTTTAAAAAACTATTTGGCTGCTTCAATATCTTTGTCATGCATTATGCTTGTGTAAAGTGAACTAACATCACTAGTGGCTAAAATATATTCTTCATTTCATTGAATGTTTTGTATAATTCTTAATACCTCTGTTGTATCTTTAAGGTATGAGGGCAAGTTTTGTACATATACTGTACTTGTAGTTGTCTATCGATGTATTGGAATAAGTTTGAACTTGTAGATGAAATCCCTGATATCATTGGTCGCCCTGGTGGGTTCACTACACTTTTATGGAGTTTTGGTAAAAAAGTAAAACATTGCCATTTTTTGATTTTTTTTAGTATATATAGCTAAATTCTTTATAATTAATTAAACCTTCATCTTTAGCTTTTTTTTAGCATATTATGTAATTTATTATTTATGTTATTTGTTGGATTTAGTTTCCCACTAGGTCTCAATTCAGAACTTGACCTAAACCCCTTCATTTTAGATTAATAATAATTAATTTTAAGTATATATTGATATTGCCCCTTTGAAAAAGTACACATGACATTAACGATTTATCACTAACTACAGTGACTAATTTATGGACTGTTAACTTTATTAGACAGATACAAATGTATATATGTACCGTGACATTATTATATGTATGCATATTCGTTGTTTTTATTCTTTGTTTATTCTTTTACTATTGCTTATTTCTGACTTTTAAATCTCTTGTCAAGTAATCGTATCCATTTATAATAATATAATTTTTAATGTGCCAAGGAAAGAGTAGAATATATTGCAAACATTATAAGAATTATAAGTATTTCCACCTTAATAAGTGTACAACTAAACAATCAACCAGGGATTGCTAAGGATTACAAAAGGACTATCTTCTCTCATGATCCTTCTAAAAATCTCTGCGCAGAGTAAGGATCTAGGAAAACGGAACTTCAACTCCAACCTCAACACCACGATTGGTCACTGAGAGTCACATGGTCGACACGAGTGCGGTGATGAACCAGGAAGCAGCAACAGAGCTTTGCAGATGCCTGGGCCACGGCTATAGTGTGGCTATAACAGTAAGTTGTCGACTAAGAGGAAGAAGCCATTCTCAATAAAGGTAGGCACTATAGAGGTGTAAAGTCTGGCTGCTTGGCGTTGGTTATACCGTTGTCAGCGAACACAAAGAACAGACTGTATTGCCTTTGAGTCTGAACTGAACTACTGACCACATATAGCCACTTTAGGTTCTAAGTATTAAAGAGTACTTCAGTTGGTATATACGGCAACAATATAAACAGTTGGCATAAACTTGTTGCTCAGTTATCTTACTACCACACACAACTCTGGTATTGACATATCCTTACAAGTGACCTATAAATGTTTTTAGACATTTTAATACCATATTATGGCCTAGATTTGGAGTTTGGCGGTAGCCGTGAAAACCAGCGTTAGAGGCTCCTAACGCTGGTTTTAGGCTACCGCCGGTATTTGGAGTCATTCAAAAAAGGGTTTAACGCTCACTTTTCAGCCGCAACTTTTCCATACCGCAGATCCCCTTACGTCAATTGCGTATCCTATCTTTTCAATGGGATCTTTCTAACTCCGGTATTTAGAGTAGTGGCTGAAGTGAGCGTTAGAATTCTAACGACAAAACTCCAGCCGCAGAAAAAAGTCAGTAGCTAAGAGCTTTCTGGGCTAATGCCGGTTCATAAAGCTCTTAACTACTGTGCTCTATAAAGTACACTAACACCCATAAACTACCTATGTACCCCTAAACCGAGCCCCCCCCCACATCGCCGCCACTCGATTACATTTTTTTAACCCCTAATCTGCCGACCGCCACCTACGTTATACTTATGTACCCCTAATCTGCTGCCCTTAACACCGCCGACCCCTATATTATATTTATTAACCCCTAACCTGCCCCCCACAACGTCGCCCCCAGCTACCTACAATAATTAACCCCTAATCTGCCGACCGCCACCTACGTTATACTTATGTACCCCTAATCTGCTGCCCCTAACACCGCCGACCCCTATATTATATTTATTAACCCCTAATCTGCCCCCCTCAACGTCGCCTCCACCTGCCTACACTTATTAACCCCTAATCTGCCGAGCGGACCGTACCGCTACTATAATAAAGTTATTAACCCCTAATCCGCCTCACTCCCGCCTCAATAACCCTATAATAAATAGTATTAACCCCTAATCTGCCCTCCCTAACATCGCCGACACCTAACTTCAATTATTAACCCCTAATCTGCCGACTGTAGCTCACCGCTATTCTAATAAATGTATTAACCCCTAAAGCTAAGTCTAACCCTAACACTAACACCCCCCTAAATTAAATATAAATTTGTAATTATTTTAACTATTTTAGCTATTAAATAGTTCTTAACTATTTAATAGCTATTGTACCTGGTTAAAATAAATACAAAGTTACCTGTAAAATAAATATTAATCCTAAAATAGCTATAATATCATTATAATTTATATTGTAGCTATATTAGGATTTATTTTACAGGTAAGTATTTAGCTTTAAATAGGAATAATTTATTTAAGAAGAGTTAATTAATTTCGTTAGATTAAAATTATATTTAATTTAGGGGGGTGTTAGTGTTAGGGTTAGATTTAGCTTTAGGGGTTAATACATTTATTAGAATAGCGGTGAGCTCCAGTCGGCAGATTAGGGGTTAATAATTGAAGTTAGGTGTCTGCGATGTTAGGGAGGGCAGATTAGGGGTTAATACTATTTATTATAGGGTTAGTGAGGCGGATTAGGGGTTAATAACTTTATAATAATAGCGGTGCGGTCCGCTCGGCAGATTAGGGGTTAATAAGTGTAGGCAGGTGGAGGCGACGTTGTGGGGGGCAGATTAGTGGTTAATAAATATAATATAGGGGTCGGCGGTGTTAGGGTACATAGGGATAATGTAAGTAGCGGTGGTTTACGGAGCGGCAGATTAGGGGTTAAAAATAATATACAGGGGTCAGCGATAGCGGGGGCGGCAGAATAGGGGTTAATAAGTGTAAGGTTAGGGGTGTTTAGACTCGGGGTACATGTTAAAGTGTTAGGTGCAGACGTAGGAAGTGTTTCCCCATAGGAAACAATGGGGCTGCGTTAGGAGCTGAACGCGGCTTTTTTGCAGGTGTTAGGTTTTTTTCAGCTCAAACAGCCCCATTGTTTCCTATGGGGGAATCGTGCACGAGCACGTTTTTGAGGCTGGCCGCGTCCGTAAGCAACTCTGGTATCGAGAGTTGAAGTTGCGTTAAATATGCTCTACGCTCCTTTTTTGGAGCCTAACGCTGCGATTCTGTGGACTCTCAATACCAGAGTTATTTTAAAGGTGCGGCCAGAAAAAAGCCAGCGTTAGATACGCGGGTCGTTACCGACAAAACTCTAAATCTAGTCGTATGAGTTTTAAAGCATTTCATATGTTTGCACTAGATATTTTTATTTTGTTTATCTAGTAAGGCTATTCTATAGATTTCTGTCTAGCTAGACCTTTTATATGACCGGTCATTTGCACTGTGATTATGTGTTTGTAATAAATATTTAATATTTTATATCCCTAGACTTCTATAAGTATTTTTTGGATTATAAATACTAGGTTTACATTATATACACTATACCCTTTAGCTGTTAGCGCTCATATACTATCTTCTACTGTTTAAAATGACATGCCCTGGGGGGCGGAGCTAGCCTGAGAACTGAGCAGAAGCAAAGTGACAGAGCTCCTACATAATTCTACTGTATTTAGGATTTTAAAAGCCTTTTTTTTATTTTTTCACTATTTTCAAGTCAACTCAGTTAGAGGAGTATGTGAGGACCTATCCTAACTCTGAAGCGGAGGTTCACTGACCATATTCTCTGCTTGAGATCATATTGCAAGCGGAGCTGGGACGGAATGCCATACTGAGCCAACCTCAAAGACTGCACTATCTACTACCCAGGCTGGCTATGGACAGATCGGCTGTCTGAGGTAGTGTGTACGAGGTGACAGAGGGAGCTGAAACGGCATCATAGGTGCTTGTGCGATATACCCTAATAAGTGACCTGCAAACCGACGTCATCAAGCAGCAGCGAGGGAAAAGGCGCCTCTATACCCTGCAAGGAAGGATGTTACAGAAATCTGCAATCTGACACAGATTGTGACAGGTAAAGACACTCTTATTGTGCAGACGCCCTGGCAGTTCAGTTAACCCAGCTCTATTCGGGAGGGGACCTGGAGGCCTCTAAAGTCTGAGTCCATTTGCATCTCTCTCTGTTCCAGAGGGTCAGGGATCTGCTCCGGAACAGAACAGCCACCGCATAACTAAATAGGAGTCTGGCTGAAAGCCAAAAGAGAGGTCAGACTAGCGGGATAACAAAGGGACTTGTAGAATGCCTATATATCAAACGTCCCCAACCCCTATAACCCGTAGTGAACAAGTTGCCTCTGTACTTGGGATTATTTCTGCAACCACTTACTTTTAGAAACCTAAGTAGCTCACAAAAACACTCTCTCTATTTAAGGGCAAACGTCTCCTATAACCTATATTATCTGAATGCCTGCAATTAACAGTTTGAATGCTGGAAAACCATGCATAACACCTTCCTTTTTCTATGTGTAAATATACAGCTGCAGAGGCAACAGTGACTACAGGCTGATACAAACCTTAGCTCATATCACTAAACTGAGCACTTTACTCTACTATTTATTCATGGAAGCTTAAAACCTTTATATTCTTTCACTAAGAAGAAGAGCCCAGCCTAAAACTTCCCAACAGAACTTTTAATAAAGGGCTTTTTGCAAGCTAAAATTAAGCTATAAGGGCTCTCAATCAGTCTTTAAGTAAACCCTTTCTGATACTCCTGTGCCCCAGCAAAGTTTTTAGTAGTTTTATATACAAATCTAAGTCCTTTGCTGCAGAAGTTAAAGAATATTAAATGAGTCATCCTATTTCTAGGACACCTGATAAACCACTTCACAACTTATAGTTGCCTGTAGTACGCTCTCCTCCACCCTTTCCTGCTGTCCACTGTGGCAGCAGGTCATACCCCAATCTCCTTTGCCCATGATCGCCCTGTGAGGGCAACTTCCCCGAGGAGTAGCATACCAGAAAAAATCCTCAGTATCTTCAGCTCTTAGAGAATTACTGTATTAATCAGCTGTCTATATTTGAGACCTCGGACGGTGAAAATGTCTCACTCTAACAGGAAAAAAAGCATCAACAAACATAATGTTGGCCCAAAAAGAACTGTTGCAGATCACTTTCACAGTAAATTTCTGGTGGAAAGGGACTTATCAGATGAGGATTCCAGAGATTCCCCGTCTGGCCAAGGAGATGAAGAAATACTCCCTTCTGGAAAAAACTCCATTTACAACTCAGAGCATACCTCTCTAAAAGAACTCATAAACTCTCTCTCTGCTAAAATGGACTCCCATCACTCCTCATTAAAGCAGGAAATCAGAACCTCAGTTGCTGACCTTAAAAGAGAAATTTCTTTGCTAGGAGACAGAACTGATACCCTGGAACACAAGCATGAAGATTTGGCAACAGATCATACTAATCTCCTCGCATACTCCCAATCATTGGCAGAAATTATCTCAGACCTTGAAGTAAAACTAGTGGACCTCGAAGATAGGTCTAGGCGCAACAATGTGCGTCTTAAAGGCATACCTGAAAGTAACTCAACTGCTGACCTCAATAAATATCTTGGAGAGTTATCTGCAGTGTTAGTAAATTCCCCACAAGAACAAGAAGCAAAAATCGACAGAGCTCACAGAGCAATTAGGGCTAGGAACTCTAATCAGGCACAACCTAGGGATGTCATTGTGAGACTTCACCACTACACTTTCAAGGAAAAGATCCTCAGGGCTGCCTTTATGAATAAAGACCTACCAGATCCTTATAAAGAAATACAGTTCTTCCCTGATTTATCTACTCATACACTGTCAAAGAGGAGATCGTTCCAGCCAATTACCCAATGCCTTCGCAAGCACTCCATTAAATATAGATGGGGATTCCCGGTGCGGATATTCTTTCAACATGATGGACTCTCTTACAATGTGTCTAGTTTAAGTCAGGGAATGGATATTCTCAACAAATTAAACCTTTTACAAAATTCCCAAGCTGCATGTTCAACTCGCCAAACTCCCAATCATATTCAAAAAGACTCTCCCACTACTAGCTCCACAAATCTGGAACCCACCGCCTTATGGATAGATGCATCAGAATGGAGTCCCAAGCCCAGAAGATCTTCGCCTGCCTTTAAGAGGTGGAACACTGCTCAACAGGACACATAAACGTTGCTGCCAAGCAGATCACACTTTGGTAGTGTTGGATACAAGCAGGTACTGAACATTTACTACCCAAGTTGCATACCACAACAAAGGAAGTAAATTATCATAACACTTGATCCTAAATGTTATATGTCTAATTTGAATATTAAGTTTTTCATTAATGTTATTCCATCCTTACATTGTCAATCTTAGATTGCATAATGTTTATACATATTCTGCTATAGTGAAGGAAGAATGTCTTTACAACATTGGGTCCTGAATACTGTCTGTCTAACCTAAATGTAAAGTTTATCACTAATGTTATTCCTTCCATGCAGGGCTAATTCTAGATCGCATATTGGTTATACATAATTGACTGATTCCACTGGAACTGTCTACTTTCAAAAAGGTTGATATATAAGTGCTTTGACTAGTCACTCTCCCTGATGCTTAGAGTTCTAGTATCATTTACAGTCCATCACATTTCTTACCCGCTTAGTTAGAAATTAACTTATGAGAATAGATAGATCCCAATAAGTAAACTACCCATTAGCTTGTGTAGGTCCTCTAAAACTTACAATTAGACTAAAACTATTATCTAACACATAAAGAAAGTATCTATCTACAATCTTAGCTTCTTGAGAATATTATGAGAAAATATGGAGGGAGAGTTGAAAATGTTTTATTGCCATCCTATATGACTAAATGGTTTTGTGTTGTTACATAGTAAGCTCTTTTTTTCTTTTCTGGTCATATATTTATAACTTGCTCTATATTACATTTCAGATCTACATGTGACAAGGTATGGATTAATGTTCATAAGGTTTCATTATAGTTACCTGAGTTAGATCCAGAGGTAAGCTGGACTCATATTTACGGGTGTTTGAGTTATATTCTAAAGTTAACCTACCTATTAATTATATAAACTGGTTGCCCTGCCCCCCCCCCTTATTTTAGGTGGTGACCATTGCCTTATCATTATAGCATATATCACTAAATATTATTATACTACAGCCCCTTACTCATAGCGGTGCTTACCCGCTGACTATCCCCCAATACCCCCCAAACTAATAATAATCATTATTTCTTGACCTTCAGTGCGCCTAGTATTTGCAGGAATAAAAAAAAAAACAGGCCGTATCCAGATATATAGTGTTTATCTCTTCTAAATTTATCTAACTCCTTTTTGATATTGTGAATTCTGTAATTGAGTTCCTTATATAAATAGTATACAGACCCTTACATATATCCCCGTTGCAAATTGCTCCTCAATACTGGATGCTCCGAGTATCTAATACTCACTTGTTTATGCCCTCTAATACAAACTAAATCCGCAAATTCACTTATATAGATAAATAAATTATGCACTAAGGCAAACATGGCTTGAACCCAACTATGGGAATTAATTATTGTGCCTAGGACGCACTGGAAGTCTCAAGATTAAGATACAAGTTTGTTGTCTAATTCTATTATTCTTTACATATGAATGTATCTTGTACAAATTGAAAAAAGAAAAAATGAGGATTCAATATATATCCACTTATTCTCATAAACTGAGAAACAACCTATTTCTTTCTATATTGTACTAATTAAGATATTGTAACTGTTATATGGTGTTGCAAAAATTATATACCTTGATATCTTGAAGTTGTATGATGGCTCAAATTTTTGTAACATCCGTATTTCTGTTTTGTTTTGCCTGTTAAATTTATATTGTTCCTCAATAAAAAAATTATTTAAAAAAAAAAAATAAAAAAAAAAAAAATGACATGCCCTATCTGAATCATTAAAGTTTAATTTTGACTAGACTGTCTCTTTAAATAAACAACATCTTTACACTTTTTTTTTTCAAAGCCAAAGAATTTTTACCACCTGTTGCTCATATTGATGCACTTCAGGCATATGTTGTTTTCTGGAGAGTTGAGCTATTAATATTTAACTGGAAGGAGGTACCAAAAGGCACCAGGATTGCAGTTTATTCACACAGACATTTGGCTCACAACTAAGCTTTAAATATTCTATGCAACATTTTATGCTGGTTGTTAACATAAATGTATTTGGTACTGTAAATTCAAGCTATTTAAATTTTTTTTTTGCAAATACAACTAGGAACAGATTGTTCACTTTTGCAGTTATTTCCCAACAAAATCTAAAAGACAGTTTACATCACTCTCTTCCAAATAAAGCAAAACTAACCTTCATATTTAATTAGTATAAACAGATCTATTTTACAATGCATTTGATCCCTTTTGGCACATTCTTCAAGTAGAGTTGATTCACTAAAATTCTATCGAATAAGCTCTTGGATAAGGAACTAGTGATCTTCACATATCAGAAACAAATACCTTAATACATCGTTATGCTGCTTGCTGCTTTTGATACCGGTGATTAGATTATTTTCTATAAAAACATTTAAGCCTAGATTTCTTGTGGAGTGCTATTTTTGGTGAGATATCTAGTCATAAGTGACTTTTATACCACACATACATCTCAAGCATATGTGCCCTTGTATTATAAATTGAAAGCAATGTTTCCTTGTTCCGCTTAATCACAAATATTCTTTGTGAGCAAATTATCAGATTGCGAAGTAAATCATTTTTCTTTTTTGTTAAGTTTCCAGGAATCATTTACATATGTGATAAATGAATCATGTATCTATTTGAACTGGGACATTATGGGTATACTGGACGTGTGTATGATCAGCTGAGTAAAATGGAGCAACTCTAGAAAATGCAGTTTAAAAAAATAAAATAAATAAATAACAAATCTAGGGCTTCATTTTTGACCATTTCCTTTTGTTTCTTGTTTCTAACAGTTGTTTCAGTCTCACATTTTGTGTGTATGCGTATATAAATCTATATCTACAGTTTGCATAAATAAAAAGAGAGAAGCGCTCAACCTGGAAACGAACAATAGCATAATAGCTTGTTCTATGGCTAGTTACCACCCAAGAAGCAGCCTCTTTTTGCTCAACATGTGCCTTTCACAGAGAAAAACTTTCCTGAAGCATATCAGTCTGATCCTGACTTCACAGTACAGTCCAGCCCCGAAATGCCAGGCAATCCTTCTCTGAACGAGAGAAACAGCAAAACCCCAGATGTATGTTTCGGCCTATTGTGGGCCTCGTCAGTGAGGTGCAGCCATATCCCTCTAGGCACACTGAGCAACGGGTCCACGTCTGGATTCCCGCATCACACTTAGGGAGACTTCCCAAAATGTCATAATTTGCATAAATAAAAAGAGAGAAGCGCTCAACCTGGAAACGAACAATAGCATAATAGCTTGTTCTATGGCTAGTTACCACCCAAGAAGCAGCCTCTTTTTGCTCAACATGTGCCTTTCACAGAGAAAAACTTTCCTGAAGCATATCAGTCTGATCCTGACTTCACAGTACAGTCCAGCCCCGAAATAACAGGCAATCCTTCTCTGAACGAGAGAAACAGCAAAACCCCAGACGTACGTTCCGGCCTATTGTGGGCCTCGTCAGTGAGGTGCAGCCATATCCCTCTAGGCACACTGAGCAACGGGTCCACGTCTGGATTCCCGCATCACACTTAGGGAGACTTCCCAAAATGTCATAATTTGCATAAATAAAAAGAGAGAAGCGCTCAACCTGGAAACGAACAATAGCATAATAGCTTGTTCTATGGCTAGTTACCACCCAAGAAGCAGCCTCTTTTTGTTCAACATGTGCCTTTCACAGAGAAAAACTTTCCTGAAGCATATCAGTCTGATCCTGACTTCACAGTACAGTCCAGCCCCGAAATACCAGGCAATCCTTCTCTGAACGAGAGAAACAGCAAAACCCCAGATGTACGTTTCGGCCTATTGTGGGCCTCGTCAGTGAGGTGCAGCCATATCCCTATAGGCACACTGAGCAACGGGTCCACGTCTGGATTCCCACATCACACTTAGGGAGACTTCCCAAAATGTCATAATTTGCATAAATAAAAAGAGAGAAGCGCTCAACCTGGAAACAAACAATAGCATAATAGCTTGTTCTATGGCTAGTTACCACCCAAGAAGCAGCCTCTTTTTGCTCAACATGTGCCTTTCACAGAGAAAAACTTTCCTGAAGCATATCAGTCTGATCCTGACTTCACAGTACAGTCCAGCCCCGAAATACCAGGCAATCCTTCTCTGAACGAGAGAAACAGCAAAACCCCAGACGAACGTTTCGGCCTATTGTGGGCCTCGTCAGTGAGGTGCAGCCATATCCCTATAGGCACACTGAGCAACGGGTCCATGTCTGGATTCCCGCATCACACTTAGGGAGACTTCCCAAAATGTCATAATTTGCATAAATAAAAAGAGAGAAGCGCTCAACCTGGAAACGAACAATAGCATAATAGCTTGTTCTAAGGATAGTTACCACCCAAGAAGCAGCCTCTTTTTGCTCAACATGTGCTTTTCACAGAGAAAAACTTTCCTGAAGCATATCAGTCTGATCCTGACTTCACAGTACAGTCCAGCCCCGAAATACCAGGCAATCCTTCTCTGAACGAGAGAAACAGCAAAACCCCAGACGTACGTTTCGGCCTATTGTGGGCCTCGTCAGTGAGGTGCAGCCAAATCCCTATAGGCACACTGAGCAACGGGTCCACGTCTGGATTCCCGCATCACACTTAGGGAGACTTCCCAAAATGTCATAATTTGCATAAATAAAAAGATCAGACTGATATGCTTCAGGAAAGTTTTTCTCTGTGAAAGGCACATGTTGAGCAAAAAGTGGCTGCTTCTTGGGTGGTAACTAGCCATAGAACAAGCTATTATGCTATTGTTCGTTTCTAGGTTGAGCGCTTCTCTCTTTTTTTTTTTTTTTTTTAAATATTTTTATTGAGGTTGAAATAAAGCAATACAAATAGTCACTTACATAAGCCCCTATCCCGCAAGGGCAGACAGTATTAGTGTACAATATTATACATAAATCCAACAGCACCAAAAAAAAAAATGAAAACATAAAATAACACTTATACTTCAATGACTCAGAGGAAACAAACAAGAAAGTCTTAGTATTGAAGTAATATCTATGAGGCTTGTAGGAACTTAAAACTCACCTCAGATTTTTAAATTATCATATAGGGCACCCTTTGAGCCCTTGTTTAAAGACAAACTATATCATAATATCAGAATCCTGAGTTCTCTTTAATACGCCTTGTACCAGCTAAAAGACTATACTATCACTCTCATAATCTCAACAATATATAGATAAACAATCAGAATTCTATGCAGTCCTATTTTTGCTCTTCATAGGATAGGCTTGTGGGGGTTATTTCTCACCCCAGTGTGGAGATCACTCATCAACTTAAAAAAACTGACCTCTTGCATAGTAGTATTATAGAACTTTTATAGAAACTACGTAAACATCTATATAGTTCTATTCTCCTCTAGTGGGGATAGCTGGTCCTGACAGATATATACTAATTAAGTGAAATATTGGGTAATTCTATAAGTAAACCTCAACTAACTAGCATCTGTAGAGAAAATCAAACCATTACCTCATTAAACAGACATGCCCTATGCAAACTAACATGGGAGTAATGCCTACACACAAATCATACGAACATGACAATATTTACTACACTCATAGGTGACTAAACAGTAGAAATACCTTAGATACACATTTTTGTGAATAGTAAGAATTCTCTATAGACCTTTACTGGGACAGCCATAAACTTAATCTAATTGATTAAAATATGCAATGTAAGGGTATACATCCTATTAACAGGTTGTGGTCAAACCAATATTTAGCCAAAAACAAAACCTTCCCAGTTTGGACTAAAGCAATAGTAAGCAGAAAGTCATATATTTATAGTAGCCAGAGAATTAACAATAAAACAGGCTTGCTATAATAACCGTGCATGTATAATGTTCTGGAGCTAAATGTCTTACGAACAAGCCGCTTACTGTCAGGCATTAGTGAATTAACCTACACCCGATTTGCATAGGCTAGGTGAATAGAAAGGATAAATCCTCTCCCTATATATCCGGCAAAAGTTTTGTACGATTTCAGAGCAAGTGTCCCACCAGTCAATTCTAGGGTCGGCAATCACCCGGGGAAACATAATCTTGGTGGTACCTGGAGATTGAGGTAAGTGGAGTAGTGCTCCGTGTGGGGTCTCTATGGGCAAAGCTGGAAACCCTATATGGCCTAGATCCTCTGATCTCTCTGTGTGTGCAATAGGGATCAGCGCCAAGCTAATCACATCAGCCTGGCTATACGCAGCCCCTTGGTTTGGCTCTGTAGCTCTCGACAATTCATACCGGGCTTTGAACAGCTCCACTTCGACTGACTCTTCCCCCAGAGTAATTTCACTGTTCACGGGAATCCATATTCTTAGCGGAATTTCCATAGTGTCATCACCCCATTGTAATGGATCGGTAGGGGTATTGTGGGAGGCTGATAGATGTAGTAACATGTGTGTCTCCATCATTAGGCTTAACTCCTCAGACCCCTCTGCTGGCTGGGCTTCCGACTTTTGTTGCACACCATCTCTAACATTCTCCTCCATGAACTGTGTCTTCAAGTCACACACCGGAGCTTGTTCTTTCAGAGAAGGAATAGATATATTACTCCATTCGGCACATACTCCGTTCTAGGTGGTCAAAACAAATTTCCAGAGCATTGACTATCTGCTCCAAGATGGCCGCCCCATCAGATACAATTATCTCACTCCGCTCAGTTACGGACAAGATATAGCTGATAATTGGTAGTAAAACTTTGATGAAGTAAGCGTTTCTCCTTTATAGGTAAGGTTTATGCAGCACTGTTCACTGCCTATAACCCAGAATATTAGAAATCCTGGGGGGGGATTATGCAGCAGCCCAAGTGGCTCGGGTAAGCAGACTCACAGTACAGGATCTCTGCCACGCGGTCAGCACCTCCACCGCTTAGCTGAGGAACATAGGAAAGTCTATCTTCGAAGTATGTACCCACAAACTCCACTGGGGTTCCAGAGAGCACCTCACCAATAATCTCTGCTATATTAAAACAATTTTTATAGAGGAAATAACCCCCAAAAGTCCAGATAGAGTTAGGAGCTTTTCTCAAACATGACCTTCCGCAACAGCTACAGGCTCCGCCCCCCGCGCTTCTCTCTTTTTAACTATATCTACAGTTGTAATCAAAATTATTCAACCTCTATTGCAAATCAGGTTTATTGTCAAAATTTACAGACTTTCAGCTGTTTGCAATGAACAAATCAAACAAAAGAAATTAAAATAGCTCAACACAACAAATGCTTCAAGTGGTTTCCCCAAATTCAACTAAAAATGCAACTTTTGCTGAATTTTGCAGTCTCAAAATGATTCAACCCCCTGAATAGAATCCCTCACAACAGCACACATATGCAAAACAGGTGTCTCAAGCACACCTGATGCAACTAATCAAGGACTTCATTATTTGCACCAGGTGTGCGTAAGCTAGAACACATGAAATACCTGACCTGGCTAGGGGTTTGTTGAGTGTCACATTTAACTGCCTGTTAGAAACATGGCTAAGTCAAAAGAA
This sequence comes from Bombina bombina, assembly GCF_027579735.1. Taxonomy (NCBI): domain Eukaryota; kingdom Metazoa; phylum Chordata; class Amphibia; order Anura; family Bombinatoridae; genus Bombina; species Bombina bombina. Next base: position 883,627,524 of record NC_069503.1, on the reverse strand, counting down.
TGGTTAAAAAAGTTAAGAGAAGAGATCATCGCCCTTCACAAACAAGGAACAGGATACAAAAAGATAGAGAATGCACTGAATGTTCCTAGTGACACTGTTGGAAGCATAGTTCGAAATTCAAAGTTAAAGAAACAGTGGTTACACTAACTGGACTGGGCAGAAAAAACATTCTATCAATGGCTGCAACCAGATATTTTGCATCAATGGGGTTGCGTTACGGAGCTTTTCATTCCGCGATCACAGGTGTTAGTTTTTTTCTAACACTCTCTCCCCATTGATATCTATGGGGAAAGTGTGCACGAGCACGTCAAAGCAGCCCTTGGATTTTGTGCGGTATGGAGCTTATCGCAACCATATAGCATGCACAAGGCGGCTTTTTCAAAACTCGTAATGGCAGCGCTATTGTTGCGTTTGTTTTGCACCCTCTATAGCGCAAAACTTGTAATCTAGGTGAGTGATATTTAAATTGTGTATATATTTTTCTTGCGCTTATCAACTCCTTGTCCATATATATATATATAAACACACTGTGCTTTTTTGTTAAAAACCAAAAAAAAAGTCATGGTATTCATTGATTATTGATTGAGTAATATTTTTAACTATGCTGCAAATTGCACGTTTTATTTAATCCTACCGAACATTCTTGAAATAAACCATGATATGTTTTTTTTTGTAAGCTGTATATTTGTGATATGATAGATACTTGTAAGTAGTTACTGTGGGAAACTTGCTATTGGGAAAATAACTTTTGGATATCTCCCCACTGTATATAACACATCAATAAAAAGTGGAAGCATTTTGTATATTTCAGAGTTTTCAGATGTTGTAACCTATAGCAACTGCTTTCTTTGCAAGTCTGAAACTCACCTGTTCCTTTTCTATGACAAGTAGCTGCCAAAGAGAGATCGAGAAGTATAAAAAATTGATAAAAAGCTTTATTGTTTTGTTTTTTTAAACAGACTTCCTTTCTGATTGTATTTACTACACATTTAAGTTAAAGAAAGCATAGACCTCTGATTTCTTTTAATGTATTATTTATGTTTTTTAATTGAAAAAGGTACATGAAACCCAATTTGTTTTTTCATGATTCAGATAGAGAATACAATTTTAAGCAACTTTCTAATTTACTTATATTATCTAATCTGTTTCATTCTCTTGGTATCATTTGTTGAAGTAGCAGCAATACACTACTAGTTTTTAACTGAACACATGGGTGAGCCAATCACAATCAATATATATATGCTGCCACCAATCAACAGCTAAAACCTAGGTTCTCTGCTGCTCATGAGCTTGCCTAGATAAACCTTTAAGCAAATGATAACAAGAGAAGGAAACACATTAAAAAATAGAAGTAAATTGGAAAGTTGTTTAAAATTGTATTCTCTATCTGAATCATGAAAGAAAGACGTTGGGTTTCATGTCCCTTTAAGCATCAGATACAAAACTGCTATACTTCTTAACGTTGCGGTTCCACATAGAAAAAAATGAAATTGTGATGGTATAAGGAAGTTTGATTTAGATATCATGTAATCTCCTTCCTTCAATAGCAATACTATTTAACTTCCAAATGCTTAATGTATTTTAAACTCTAGGGAATAGCTCTCTTTTAAAAAAAATATCTACAAAAATCTCTATAAACTTAAATTGAGAATTTTGGAAAAAAATGATTAGTAATCTGAAATTGTCTAAAAGCTATGACTATTACTTCTTTTAAAATTGATGTGCGTTAATGTACTATTATCATGGCCGAAAACAATATGGAATTCATATAACAATAAATATTTTATATTCTAAACAATATCATCTCAAGTTTGAGTAGGAAACTAAAAAGCAAGAAATTAGAATTTAATTCTTAACACAGAATATAGATTTTGAGGGCAGTTAAGTCTTACTATATTTCCCAGTCAGTCGTTTTGCAGATTTTTTTTTTGTTTACCTCAGTACCCTCTCCTGTTAGTGCTGTTATCCAAGAACTGAAGTCTCAGGGGCCTATCTATCAAGCTCCGAAAGGCCCGTGTCTTCAGACTCGCCAGAAACAGCAGTTATAAAGCAGCGGTCACAAAGACCGCTGCTACATAACCTGTCCGCCTGCTCTGAGCAGGCGGACAGACATCGCCGGAAATCAACCCGATCGAGTACAATCGGGTTGATTGACAGCCCCTGCTGGCAGCCCATTGACCGCGAGTCTGCAGGGGGCGGCGTTGCACCAGCAGCTCTTGTGAGCTGCTGGTGCAATGCTGAATACAGAGAGCGTATTGCTCTCTGTATTCAGCGAGGTCTGGCGGAAATGATCCGCACTGTCGGATCAGGTCCGCCAGACCTTGTTAAATAGAGGCCCTAGAGTGAACCCAGACCAGATAACTTTGTTGGCATTAACCCAGGTCAGACAGATGTATTGTTATTAAATTAAGACTACATACATTTATTGGCATTAACCCAGGTCAGATAGTTTTTTTTTTTGCCATTAGCCCAAGCCAGGGAGATGTATCAAATTTAAACTGATACTAAATTGATTTATTGGCATTAACACAGGGCAGATAGCTTTAATTATATTAAACCAAAGTCAGATAGCTATATTGGCATTTTCTGATTTGATTATACATAGGTATAGATATATACAGATATATGTAGGACTAGCTGTTTAATGCACCATGGATGAATGCTTAGGTAAATGACCCAGGAAAAGAAAATTACTTTAAACAAATTGCGATTTTTTTTTTCTGTCTACTAATATACAGCATTAAAATTGGAATGGCAAAATTTGAGGTGACATACCCTTCATATTAAAGGGTCAGTAAACCTAGAAAATAATGTTATATAATTCTGCACATAGTGCAGAATTATATAACATTATCTTAGCCAAACTTTATGCAACATAATATTGCTTCTGAAAAACCCTCTTTTTTTAATCAAATTTCAGAGGCAATATTATGTTGCATAAAGTTTATATATGTTATATAACATTATTTTCTAGGTTTACTGCCCCTTTAATATTTAATGTTTTATTTTAAATTTTATTTGAGCTATTTTTCTATCAGCCAATCGGAATTAAGGTAGAAAAAATCCTATTAAAGGAACCGTCATTCAGTAAGAAGACTCCGGATGCTACGCGTCGGATGTCTTGAAGATGGAGCCGCTCCACGTCGGATGTCTTGAAGATGGAGCCGCTCCACGTCGGATGAATGAAGATAGAAGATGCCGTCTGGATGAAGAATTCTGCCCGTCTAGAGGACTACTTCGCCCGGCTTGGATGAAGACTTCTCCCGGCTTCGCTGAGGACTTCAGCCCGGTTGGATGAAGACTTCTGCCGCTTCCTTGAGGATGGATGTCCGGTCTTCAGAACAGTAAGTCGATCTTCAGGGGGTTAGTGTTAGGTTTTTTAAAGGGTGTATTTGGTGGGTTTTATTTTTAGATTAGGGGTTTGGGCCACAAAAGAGCTAACTGCCCTTTTAAGGGCAATGCCCATCCAAATGCAATTTTCAGGGCAATGGGGAGCTTAGGTTTTTTTAGTTAGCTTTTTATTTGGGGGGTTTGTTGTGTGGGTGGTGGGTTTTACTGTTGGGGGGTGTTTGTATTTTTTTTACAGGTAAAAGAGCTGATTACTTTGGGGCAATGCCCCGCAAAGGCCCTTTTAAAGGCTATTGCTAGTTTAGTTTAGGCTAGGTTTTTTTTTATTTTGGGGGGATTTTTTATTTTGGTAGGGCTATTAGATTAGGTGTAATTAGTTTGAAGATCTGTAATTTGTTTTTTTGTACTTTAGCTAATTGTATTTAATTTATTTAATTGTATTTAAGTTAGTTAATTTATTTAATTGTAGTGTAATGTTAGGTGTTAGTGTAACTTAGGTTAGGTTTTATTTTACAGGTACTTTTGTATTTATTTTAGCTAGGTAGTTATTAAATAGTTAATAACTATTTAATAACTATTCTACCTAGTTAAAATAAATAAAAACTTACCTATTGAATAAAAATAAACCCTAGACTAGCTACAATGTAACTATTAGTTATATTGTAGCTAGCTTAGGGTTTATTTTACAGGTAAGTATTTAGTTTAAAATAGGAATTATTTAGGTAATGATAGTAATTTTATTTAGATTTATTTATATTTAAGTTAGGGGGTGTTAGGGTTAGGGTTAGACTTAGGTTTAGGGGTTAATACATTTAGTATAGTGGTGGCGACGTTGGGGCAGCAGATTAGGGGTTAATAATATATAACTAGTGTTTGTGAGGCGGGAGTGCGGCGGTTTAGGGATTAATATGTTTATTATAGTGGCGGCAATGTCGGGAGCGGTAGTTTAGGGGTTAAAAAATAGAATGTAGGTGGCAACGATGTTGGGGGCAGCAGATTAGGGGTTAATAAGTGTATGATTAGGGGTGTTTAGACTAGGGGTTTATGTTAGGGTGTTAGGTGTAAACATAAATTTTATTTCCCCATAGGATTCATGGGCCTGCGTTACTGAGTTTTACTCTGCTTTTTTGCAGGTGTTAGACTTTTTCTCAGCCGGCTCTCCCCATTGATTCCTATGGGGAAATCGTGCACGAGCACGTACGACCAGCTCACCGCTGACTTAAGCAGGCCTCGTATTGAAGTGCGGTAAGGAGCACAATTTTGCTCAATGCTCACTTCTTGCCTTTTAACACTGGGTTTGTAAAAACCCGTAATTCCAGCACTGTAGGTAAGTGAGCGGTGAGAGAAAACTGCTCATTAGCACCGCATAGCCTCTAATGCAAAACTCGTAATCTGGCCGATAGATAATCCCTTTATTACCCATTCCCCAGTTTTGCATATCGAACAATGTTATATTAATAAACTCTTTACCTCTGTGATTACTTTGTATCTAGCCTCTGCAGACTGCCCCCTTATTTTAGTTCTTTTGACAAACTTGCATTTTAGCCAATCAGTGCTTACTCCTAGGTAACTCCACGGGCATGTGCAACATGTTATCTGTATGGCACACATGAATGAATGCCATCTAGTTGTGAAAAAATTTCAAAATGCATACAGATTAGAGGCGGCCTTCAAGGGCTAAGAAATTAGCATATCAGCCTACCTAGGTTTATTTTTCAACCAAAAATACCAAGAGAACAAAGCAAAATTGATGATTAAAGTAAATAGGAAAGTTGTTTAAAATGACATGCCCTATCTGAATCATGAAAGTTTATTTTTGACTAGACTGTCCCTTTAATTTTAATATATGTTATATATGTTAACTTATATGTTCATTTGCAAACTTTTCATGCATTCTGCTTTTTTTTCCCTCTCAAACTTTTCTGCAGTTTTTTCCTTTCCTGTAACTCTCTCTTGGTACGTGAATAGAGTCCCTGTTCATTTGTAAACTTTTTACTGCATTCTGCTGTTTTTTCCTCTCCTGTAACTCTTTTTTGGTATGTGAATAGAGTCCCTGTTTATTTGCAAACTTTTCACTGTATTCTGCTGTTTTCTCCTCTCCTGTAACGCTCTTTTGGTACGTGAATAGAGTCCCTGTTCATTTCTATACTTTTCACTGCATTCTGCTGTTTTTTTCCTATCCTGTAACTGTCTTTTAGTATGTGTATATGTATACTGAGCATATGATTTTAGGTTGTTAAGTTCTGCATTTATTGTAATGATATTCCCAATGTCTTACTTCTAATGTTTTGTTAATTGCTATGTGATGTTCAATCCTTATCAATAACTGCTATTATTGTTTAATGTATAGCTGTCATATGCCATAGCTTCAACCTCCTCCAAATTTTTTCTGTCTGTTTACTTTACTTATCTCACTCTGACCAGACCAGACTCTAACTTTCCAATTGTATTTTAAAATCATCTTTGACTTGGTAATCAACTAATTTAATGGACCCAGCTGACTGCCCTGCCTTTATATATTTAACACTAGTTTGGGATGTGTGTTGCACAGGGGGTGTATTGCTTTGGCAGTGTGTATTGTCACAATAGCATATGTTCATATTTGTGAGGTGAACATTTTCTAAGTGAGGCACTAAGATAATAATAATTCAAGAATTCAACAAGGATTGGACAAGGAGGAAGACACAAGGCAAGTACCTTTTGTAATTTTGTGTTTTAAGTATCTCTTTGTTTCCTTATGCAAGTGCTGCTGTAATTCTGTGCTTTCTGTATTCAATTGGTTCCCATTCTTGTAAAAATACTCAATATATTCATATTCCTTTTTGCTACCTCTTGTCTCTATAACAAACTACTTTACTCAATTACTCCTTCCCCCTCACCACCTGCACTGTTTATTAGCCCATCTCTCTTAAACTCACCTTACTTTAGTACTCATGAACTTTACACATTCCTAAACTCCCTCTCTTCCCCCTGCACCTCATCCCTAAAACAGTCTCATTACTGCAAATCTGCATCTCATCTTATGTCACTCTCCCTCTTGCTCATACTAGCTGCTGGTAACATCTCCCCTAATCCTGGTCCCCAACAACTTACTAGCCGTGCACATCCATGTGTACCCTTCCATAGACTCAGAAAACAAAACTCTGGTAACCTTACTCACATTCCTCTTGTATCTAAAGCCACGACCCCCTTCACTTGTGCACTCTGGTACTCTCGCTCTGTTTTCAACAAGCTCACTTCTATCCATGACCTTTTTATCTCCCACTCCCTCAACCTTCTGGCTCTCACAGAAACTTGGCTCTCACCTTTAGACACAGCATCCACTGCTGCACTGTCACATGGGGGTCTCCACTTTAGCCATACTCTGGTAATAGAAAAGTAGGTGGTGTAGGTATTTTACTTTCCTCTCATTGCACCTTTCAACAAATACAACCCATCTCTTCCCTCACATTTTCTTCATTCGAAACCCACCTAATTCGCTTATTCTCTCCCCTCTCTATACATGTTGCAGTCATATACCACCCCCCTGGCTCCTCAACTAAATTTCTAGATCAAATTGCTGCCTGGCTACCTTATCTTTCCTTTCCTCAGACACCCCTGCCCTCATTCTTGGTGACTTCAACAGTCCTCTTGATTAAACTCACTTCCTCTTTTGGTTTGTCACAATAGACTGACTCTCCCACTCACAAAGATGGTCACTCCCTTGATCTGATCTTTAGCTATTGATGCACTATTTCAGACTTCACAAACTCCCCTTTTCCTCTTTCTGATTATCATCTTCTCATGTGCAACATCTCATCCCTCTCTACAACCCTCCCTCCATCTCATCCCTCTCTACAACCCTCCCTCCTTCTACCCCTCACACCAAACTTCAAAGATGCATTATGTCATTAGATCAGTAACAGCTCGCTAGTTCTCTCAAACTTTCCCTCTCATTTATCTCCTCCTTTTCCTGCCCTGACCAATCTATCTGCCACTATAATTCCACTCTTACATCGGTCCTTGACAATCTGGCCCCTCCTACCGTAGCTTGGAAATCACACACTCACCCACAGCCCTGGCACAATCCTCTGACACAGTACCTACGCAGATGTTCCCATACTGCTATGCAGTACTGGAGAAAATCTTGGAGTTCATATGACTTTCTTCACTACAAGTCAATCTTGAACTCCTACTAGTCTGCCCTTAATCTTCATAAGCAACATTTCTACTCTTATCTCTACTCTTTCTTCAAACCCAAAAGTCTGTTCTTTACTTTCAATAGTCTTCTCCGCCCACCCCCACATCCTAATACAACTTCTCTCTCAGCTCAATATTTTGCCAGCCACTTCAACAACAAAATCGATTCCATCAGAAACTAAATCAGCTCTCAACATACTTCCAGTCTCTCACCCCCTCAAATGCTTGCAATCAACCAAGTTTCTGCACTTATACTGTGCTCTCACCTCACTACCTATCCCCTCTACACCATCCCCTCACAGCTTCTCCCTGCCCTCTCTTCTACACTTACTACTATACTCACACACATTTTCAATGTCTCCCTCAGCACCAGTATATATTTCCCATTTCTCTAAAACATGCAATGGTCACAGCCATACTCAAAAAACCTTCTCTCGATCCAACCTCTCCATCCAACTACCGCCCTATTTCCCTACTTCCTCTTGCCTCAAAGCTTCTTGAAAAGCTGGTATATGCATGCCTATCCCAGTTACATTAAACTCCCTCCTTGACCCACTGCAATCTGGATTTTGCCCCAATCACTCCACAGAAACAGCAATCATTAGGGTTACCAATGACCTACTTACAGCAAAATCCAAAGGCCACTTCTCTCTGCTTATCCTCCTTGATCTGTCTGCAGCCTTTGATACTGTTGACCACACTTTTTTGCCACAAACCCTCCAATCCTTTGGCATTTGTGACACAGCCCTCTTGTGGTTCTCTTCCTACCTGTCTAATCAAATATTTAGTGTAGCCTTTCCTGGGGCTTCCTCTGCCTGTCACCACTTTCTTTTGGAAGAATGCAAGGCTCTCTCCTTGGTCCTCTTCTCTTCTTAATTTACACATCATTATTAGGTTCCTTAATAAAGTCCCACGGGTTTCAATATTATTTGTATGCTGACGACACCCAAATCTACCTCTCTGCATCAGACCTATCTCCTTCCTTGCTAACTCGTGTCACTAACTGTCTTTCTCACATCTCTTCCTGGATGTCCTCTCACTACCTTAAGCTAAATCTCTTCAAAAAATTAGCTCCTTATTTTCCCTCCTTCTAAAATCTCCACCCCCATCTCTCTATAACTGTTGACAACTCCATCATTACCCCTACCCCGCATGTCTTGGGGGTCACATTTGACTTAGATCTTTCTTTCACTCTTCACATTCAGTCCTTGGCTAAATCCTGCTGCTTCCACCTTAAAAACAGCTCTAAAATTAGACATTTCCTTACACAAGACACAACTAAGATTTTAATCCACTATCTCATCCTTTCCCGACTCACCAGAAACACGGGCCCACAAACTCCATACGGAGCTTGATAAATGGGCCTCTATGTCTCCAGATACTCTCCCTCCCGTCCTCTTCACTCTACTCATGATCTCCTACTCTCCTCCTCTCTTGTTAACTCCTCACATTCCTGTTTACAGGACTTCTCCAGACTGGCTCCCATCTTGTGGAACTTTCTGCCTCGCTCCACAAGACTCTCCACTAGTTTTGAAAGTTTCAAGCACTCCCTAAAGACTCTACTGTTTAAGGATGCATAAAACCTACACTAACCTTTCCTAATACCAGTTCCTCTCCTCCATTACTATCTGCATGTAAGCCTAAGAGTCCAACTGTTTGCAGATCACCTTCATAAGAGCAGACTGCAACTGTGCAGCTCTCGGCAGGGCCCTCTACTCATTTATCCCTATAAATATTACCTTGTATACTGCCTATGTTTATAGCATTGCGGAATCTGTTGGTGTGCTACAAATAATCGATAATAATAATATACTATTTTTTTAATATAATTATTAACACATCAGCAGTTTCAAATGTGTTAAATTGAAAGACCATTTAAGAATAAATAGAACATATTCTTCCATGTGAAAAACATTGGAATGTGAAATATTCATATTTTTTTTCAGGTTAGCGCACTTGAGAATATGTGATCGGGTTGAGCCCGAAAAGGGTGTTAGTTTTTTATACACTTTTTTGCTACATTGAGGCCGATTTGTTAAGGGGCAAATGGCCCTGAATACAGCTGTTTCCAAGCAAGCCTTTAGGCTTCCCAGAAGCAGGAGTTAAGAAGCAGCGGTCTTAAGGTCCTCTGAGGTGGCGGATATCAATCCACCGCGAATCTGCAGTGGGCGGCATTGCACAAGCAGCTATAGCGAATCATGTCCGTCCAGGGTATGATAAATCTACCCCATTGTCTTCTAAGGGGGAATACGTTAATGCATGGGCAACATTCTAACAGACTTTTTTATGCGCATCAGGTTAGCACGCAAGCGGAAACTTTTTACTTTCAAGTTGTAATACAAGCGTTACTTGTCGCTTGCAAAATACGTCTAGCGGAGTTAGCGCTTCAGCAAAAGCTTTAAATACTGCTCCACTTGTAATCTGGTGCTTATTGTTACATATGGTGGGTTTTTTTATTTTGTTTTTATAATCTAAACAATTGCGCACTAAACATTTCAACTAGGGTACCTACCTACTTTCTCTAGAGAATGAGAGATAAATCTGCCTTTTGGGTGTTTTTAACCATATGTAAGACATTAGAAATCAAGAAAAGTTTGTAAAATAATGATAGCCTTTGGTGATTCACATGAGTAGAACTAAAATATACACATAATTAGCCTGCACATTGTCATTCAAGTGTTGATTTCTATTTTGTTTTACTAAAGGGATGATAGTTATTTTTTTCTTTGTAAAAGGTCTTTATTGTCAGATATTGATATTCCACTGCTGTTTGACGTTAAAAAAAACATGAAGAATAAAATAACATACACATACAGGAATTATCAATATAGTGGGTCTCTGAAAATATTTTTTGAGGCTTAGTTGAAAGTCATCTAATTTTCAGAGATGTTATTTTAATAAATATTTCATGAAAATCAGTGGGTTCTAGAAAGTGGTTAGATTCATTAAAACATAATTTCACAGACAGAACAACCATGTATAATTCATAGTGTGTGAGTGGGTTCTACCTTGCATTTGTATTAGTTTATTATTTATTAGTTTTCATTTCTGTACAAGTGTGCCTGTTTATATATCAAAATAACAAGAGTATTGCAGTATGCTGTAATACATTTTTTTATTGGACTAACATTTTATAGTAAAAGACAAGCTTTCGAGAATACCTCTCTTCCTCAGGTCTGAAAAAATACTGATTAATATGATAGCATTTGTTCATAGATATCTTGCAAAGAAGGAGGGAGGGCTATAGGGACAAGACAGGAGGTGGGAGAGATAACAGAGAGTTTGCAGAGGGTCCTAAATAGCAGATCAGTTGGATGCTTAAACATGCTGGGTGTGGGGGGAACACACTAGTAGGGTAAGTGCTGGGAAATCTTAAAACAGAGAATTGCATGCTGAGATATATTGTATGTATATAACATATACACTTAATGCAGTCACTGATGTTAACATGTACTTATGTGCACAGGCCAATGACAGATGTTAGGTTATTATATAAAGTGTTGGTAATGAGACAAAAAGCTGGAATCTACATTCAGTCCTCTTTAGCTTCCCCAGTCACCCTTTGCAAATTCTCTCAGCTATCTCTCCCACCTCCTGTCCTGTCCCTATAGCCCCCTTTTTTTACAAGATATCTATGAACAAATTCTTTCAGTATTGCTTCAGACCCGAGGAAAGAGGTAACTTTAGAAAGCTTGTATTTTACTAATGTTAATCCTATAAAAATAGTATTTCTTGTTATTTAGATATATACACACACAGTTCTCCCTGTGTGATATATCTCTTGTGCTTGTGTTACTTTATACCCTGCTTTATATAAAATAAACTCTACTGCCAAATATGCTTGATTCCATTTCTAATGGAAAAAACTACACAAAGCATGGACTCATAAACCAATTGCTGTTATAAATTGATAAATTTAAATATATCACTACACTTACTTTGTATAAGGGTTTTAGCCTACATAGAGGGTCATTTTACAAAATATGAAAAGTCCTCTTTTTCATGCTCAGAAGAGCAACATTAAGGTTTGTTAGCTCAGGTGTGTACCCGGGAACTTTAAAAGGGGCCAAGCTTTCACTAGAAAATAGTTGCAACACTCTTCTTCTTGGTTTAAAACTGTATCCACAAGCATACCCTAAGCATCCTCACACATTCAAAATAAGGTATGGCTAGATAAGGAAAGGTTAAAAAAATATCTTCCAACAAAGAACAGAAAAATGTTACAGCACATGGGCTCTGATGCAACTAATAGCATTCTCATGTGTGTGTAACATGGTGAAGAAAAGAAAAAATATCTCTGCACATGCGCACTGATGCAACTAATAGCATTCTCATGTGTGTGTAACATGGTGAAGAAAAGAAAAAATATCTCTGCACATGCGCACTGATGCAACTAATAGCATTCTCATGTGTTTGTATGGTGTTGCAGAAAAGAAAAAATATCACTGCACATGCGCAATGATTCACCTAATAGCATTCTCATGTGTGTGATATGGGGGTGCAGAAAAGAAAAAATAACGCTGCAGGTGCGCAATGATGCACCTAATAGCATTCTCATGTGTGTGAATGATAGTTCAGAAAAGAAAAAATATCACTGTGCATATGCACTGAGGCAACTAATAGCATTCTCATGTGTGTATGGTAGTGCAGAAAAGAAAAAAAATATCACTGCACATGCACAATGATGCAAATAAAAGCATTCTCATGTGTGTATTATGATGAAGAAAAGAAAAAAAATATCACTGCACATGCACAATGATGCAAATAAAAGCATTCTCATGTGTGTATTATGATGAAGAAAAGAAAAAATATCACTGCACATGCACAATGATGCAACTTATATTATTATTATTCTTTATTTATAAAGCGCCAACAGATTCTGCAGCGCTGTCCTTGGGTACAAAGATAAAAGTACTGTACAATACAAAATAAAAGTTTAACAAACAAATACAGGGGGAACCGAGGGCCCTGTTCCCGTGGGAACTTACAATCTAGATGGGTAGGAGGGTGAGAAACAGGAGGTGGGGGCTGCAAAGGTGAGAATGATGTTAGTGTGGAGTTAGATGAGAGCAGCTATTAGGCAAGTGGAATTCATTAGTTACTGATATGGAGATAGGCTTCCCTGAACAAAAAGGTCTTTAGGGAGCGTTTAAGGGAGGAAAAGTTAGGGGAAATTCTGACAGCTCGAGGAAGTGTTTTCCAGATGGTTGGTGTCGCACAAGAGAAGTGCTGTAGTCTAGCATGGGAGGAGGTGATGGTAGAAGATGCAAGGAGCAGGTCATTGTTGGATCTTAGGGGGCGAGCTGGAGTATATTTGTTGATGAGTGAGGACAGGTAGGGGGGCTGCGTTGGTAAAGGCTTTGTAGATCAGGGTGAGAATTTTGAATTGAATTCTGCTGTGAATGGGGAGCCAGTGAAGGGACTCGCAGAGAGGTGCAGCAGATACAGAACATCAGGAGAGGTGGATTAGCCTAGCAGAGCCATTTAGGATGGATTGAAGAGGGGAGAGGTGGGAGAGAGGGAGGCCAGTTAGTAGGTTATTGCAGTAGTCAAGTTGGGAAATTACCAGGGAGTGGATTAGCTGTTTAGTAGTTTCAGCATTAAGAAACGGACACATTTTTTAGACTAATAACATTCTCATGTGTGTTATGGCGGTGCAGAAAAGAAAAAATATCACTGTACATGCGTACTGATGCCACTAATATCATTCTCATGTGTGTTCTGGTGGTGCAGAAAAGAAAACATATCACTGCACATGCACACTGATGTAACTAATAGCATTATCATGTGCGTGTATGGTGGTGCAGAAAAGAAAACATATCACTGCACATGCACACTGATGTAACTATTAGCATTATCATGTGCGTGTATGGTGGTGCAGAAAAGAAAAAAATATCACTGCACATGCGCACTGATGCAAGTAATAACATTATCATGTGTGTTATAGTCGTGCAGAAAAGAATAATATCACTGCCGCTGCACACTAATGCAACTAATAGTATTCTCTGTATGTATGGCGATGACTAGACAAGTGCATTCTTTTTCGGACAAATGCACATTCAATACAAAAATGGGATTTTTAACGAAAACAAAAATCATCATTCATCAGTATTCATTTGCTTCCTTTAGCAGGTCCTGGGAACTAAGAGTGTTAACTTCTAAGACAAAAGTGAGAGTTTGTGTATCATATAATTCTTGGCGCTGGTAATTTCTATATTTTGTTTAACTAAGAGTGTTAAGCCAGGTGTTAGCCAAGCTGGGACTCTGGCAAGAAGAGTTTCAGGTTAGCCTGCTCTCCAGAGCACATTAAGCTAAGTATTTTGTAGCTACAGGTGAACTTTTCACTTGTAGGGTTGAAACATTTACATAATTTAATTAAAATTAATGTCAATGTTTAACACAAATTTTAAGTTTAATTATATATAAAAACGAATAGTGCAGGCAACGAAGATTCGGGGTAAACAGATTCCCAAAATGAAAATTTAATCCAAAACAAAGTTAATATTTAAATTTAAATTATATGTTGTACTTACACACATTTTGATATGCAGAACAATCCAAACCCACCCACCCTTTTCCCAAATTGTTTTTATTTTAGTTTTCAGAAAACATATAAGAATGAAAAAGAAGTAAAGAACGAAAAAGATAAGAAACAAACCAATTTCTAACTCTCATCAGCATTTCAAGAGTGAAGCTAAGAATGAAAACTTCCAGTTACATTCATATCTAGATCTTATTTGATGCCAGTCTATATATGCCTTTGCTTTCTTCTTCCAGCTGTTATTCTTTAAACAATAAGTGTAAAAAAAAAAAAAAAAAAAAAATCAACCTTCAACTTTTAACCTCATAAACATTGAAAACATGTAAGCTTTTTTGTCTTGGTTAGTCAACATGCTCATATTCTAAACTATTACTGCAGGAGAAAACAAAACTTAATAAAACAGACTCATATTCTCTCTTTCCATGGGGAGGTGATGTCCTCCTCACATTACACGTGCATATTAGGTTCTCCCCATTAGTCCCATGCACTTAACCATGGCGGACAAGACTCTTAACTTGGGAATCTGTGCACCTGGCTTTGAAGCAAAAGGCAACGGAAACTGTACTTCTGCTGTCTTTATGTGCAATTGCCTATTAATCACCTCAAATTAACGTATTTGGGGTAATTTATCTCTGCTAACTCAGAGGTGAGAGTAAGAAACAATGTTGCTAAACGTAGGCTTGCGTGAGTGAGCTTGCCCACAAAGGGCTCTGTACCAGCATTTGCTGCTTTGTACTTGGAGCACCTTATTAGAGATTTATTGTATCTTTTCAGAAACGTCTTTATTTTTATGTAATTTAGTCTCTTAAATAAGGTTAATGCATACAAAACAAAGTCCTGGCCAAAGGTTTAGAGAATGTCACAAAGTCTGCTGCCTCAGTTTTTATGATGGCAATTTGCATATACTCCAGAATTTTATGAAGAGTGATCAGATAAATTGCAATTCATTGCAAAGTCCCTCTTTGCCATGAAAATGAATCCTAAAATTAATCCTAAAGAAAACATTTCCACTGCATTTCAGCCTTGCTATAAAAGAACCAGCTGACATCATGTCAGTGATTCTCTTGTTAACACAGGTGTCACTCTGTCATGCTGATTGAGTTAGAACAACAGACTGGAAGCTTTAAAAGGAGGGTGGTGCTTGAAATCATTCTTCTTCCGCTATTAACCATGGTTACATGCAAGGAAACACGTGTAGTCATCACAGGCAAGGATATTGCTGCTACAAAGATTGCACCTAAACCAACCATTTATCAGATCATCAAGAACTTCAAGGAGAGAGGTTCAATTGTTGTGAAGAAGGCTTCAGGGCACCCAAGAAAGTCCACCAAGCACCAGGACCATCTCATAAAATTGATTCAGCTGTGGGATCGGTGCACCACCAGTGCAGAGTTTACTCAGGAATGGCAGCAGGCAGGTATTAGTGCATCTGCACACACAGTGAGGTGAAGACTTTTGGAGGATGGCCTGGTGTCAAGAAGGCCAGCAAAGAAGTCACTTCTCTCCAGCAGAAACATCAGGGACAGACTGATATTCTACAAAAGGTACAGTTATTGGACTGCTAAGGACTGGGGTAAAGACATTTTCTCTGATAAATCCCCTTTTCTATTGTTTGGGGCACCTGGATACTTGTACAGAGAAGAAAAGGTGAGCGCTACCATCAGTCCTGTGTCATGCCAACAGTAAAGCATCCTGAGACCATTTATGTGTGGGGTTGCTTCTCAGCCAAGGGAGTGGGCTCACTCACAATTTTTCCTAAGAACACAGCCATGAATAAAGAAAGGTACAAAAACATCCTCCAAGAGCAACTTCTCCCAACCATCCAAAAACAGCATGGGGATGAATAATGCCTTTTCCAGCATGATGGAGCACCTTGCCATAAGGCAAAAGTGATAACTAAGTGGCTTGGGGAACAAAACATAAAAATGTTGGGTCCATGGCCAGGAAACTACCCAGACCTTAATCCCATTGAGAACTTGTGGTCAATCCTCCAAGAGGCGGGTGAAAAAAAAAAAAAAACATATTCTGACAAACTCCAAGCATTGATTATGTAAGAATGGGTTGCCATCAGCCAGGATGTGGCCCAGAAGTTGATTGACAGCATGCCAGGGTGAATTGTAGAGGTCTTGATAAAGAAGGTTCAACACTGCTTATCCTCCTTGATCTGTCCACAGCCTTTGACACTGTTGACCACCCTCTCTTGCTCCAAACCCTCCAATCCTTTGGCATATGTGACACAGCCCCCTCATGGCTCTCTTCCTACCTGTCAAACCATACCTTTAGTGTAGCCTTCTCTGGGGCCTCCTCTGCCCCGTCACCACTTCCTGTCAGAGTACCGCAAGGCTCTGTCCTCTGTCCCCTTCTCTTCTCAATCTACACATCATCACTAGGTTCCCTAATAAAGTCCCACGGTTTACAATATCATTTGTATGCCGATGACACCCAAATCTACTTCTCTGCACCAGACCTTTCTCCTTCCTTGCTAACCTGTGTCACTAACTGTCTTTCTCACATCTCCAACTGGATGTCCTCTCACTACCTCAAGCTAAATCTCTCCAAAACTGAGCTCCTTATTTTCCCACCTTCTTCTAAACTCTCCACCCCCAATCTCTCTATAACTGTCGACAACTCCATCATTACCCCTACCTTGCATGCCCGATGTCTCAGGGTCACATTTGACTCACTCCTCACATTCAGTCATTGGCTAAAGCCTGCCGCTTCCACCTTAAAAACATCTCTAAAATTAGACACTTCCTTACACAAGACACAACTAAGACTTTAATCCACTCTCTCAGTCTCTCCCGCCTCGATTACTGAAACTCTGTTCTATCTGGTCTCCCCACCTACTGCCTAGCTCCTTTACAATCCATAATGAATGCCTCTGCCAGACTCATCTTCCTTACACGTCGCTCTTCATCTGCTGCAACTCTCTGCCAATCTCTTCACTGGCTTCCTCTTGCCTCTAGGATCAAACATAAAATTCTCACTCTGACATACAAAGCCCTCAACTGCACTGCTCCCCCCTATATCTCAGACCTTGGGGCACATTTATCAAGCTCCGAATGGAGCTTGATGCCCCGTGTTTCTGCCCCGCCACAAAGACCGCTGCTCCATAACCTGTCCACCTACTCTGAGCAGGCGGACAGACATCACCGGAAATCAACCCGATCGTGTACGATCGGGTTGATTGACACCCCTCTGCTGGCGGCCTATTGGCCGCGAGTCTGCAGGGGCGGCGTTGCACCAGCAGCTCTGGTCCGACAGACCTTGATAAATTGGGGCCCTTGCCTCCAGATACTCTCCCTCCCGTCCCCTTTGCTCTGCTCACAACCTCCTACTCTCCTCCTCTCTTGTCACCTCATCACACTCCCGTTTACAGGACTTCTCCAGACTGGCTCCCATCTTGTGGAACTCTCTGCCTCGCTCCACAAGACTCTTTTCTAGTTTTAAAAGCTTCAAGTGCTCCATAAAGACTCTACTGTTCAGGGACACATACAACCTACGCTAACCTTTCTTTATACCAGTTCCTCTCCTCCATTGCTATCCCCTGAACCCCCTTAGCATGTAAGCCTAAGAGTCCAGCTGTTTGTTGATCACCTTCTCAAGAGCTGACTACAATAGTGCAACTCTTGGCAGGGCCCTCTACCCATTTGATCCCTATAATTGTTTTGTTGTACTCCGTCTTTGTTAATAGCGCTGCAGAATCTGTTGGCGCTCTACAAATAACCGATAATAATAATCACTGCAAATATTGACTCTTTGTCATTCTCAAAATCTTTGGCCAGGACTGTAAGTAACAGATAATTCTAAGGCTAAACAAATGCCATCTTGCATGTTGGGATAACCACCAAGTAATACGTGATATTTTTGAGCACAGAACCAGTTGGTTAGGAAATTGGGAAATCACTGCTGTATACAGAAAATACAAAATAGAAAGTGCAAATCGTAAATGTAATTAAAGTTAAAGAACCCGATCTTAAGTGGAAGGTCATATAAAATATAAAGTACAAAAAGTAAATGTAAAGAAAAAAGGCCTGATATTCAAAGAATCTCCAGCTTGGAGAGAAATTGTAGTTCAGGCTTCACAGAGGTTAAACTCATTGAAATTCCAAAATAAAAAGGGCAGAACTATTCACCACCGCAACATATCTCTCATTTGTGTATGTGAAGCAGAGACAAGCCCAGTGCAATATAGCACTGCATGATATGAGAGTTTTGTTACACTTACACTTTGTTCATTGTATTTTATAAAACTATACATTTAAGATTTTGTCTTTTCAGTACTATAGAATTTAAGCTTTGCACTTTCTCATTTGTATATAATTTTGAATTTAAATTTTGATCTAGCAGTGATTTTACACATTCTGATTATGTTCTGAAAGTTTATATGTTACTTTAATAACTTAGGATCCTACTTTGTATATTTCTGTGTATATTTTACAAATAACATTGTATTTTCTAATTTCTCCATTGTAAACTGACAATTTCAGAAAGTTGGGGGGCAGGGCAGTTCCCTGGGCTGAACAGGAGAGTTCCCAGGGTATATCTGAAGCTCAATCACAAGTCATGTGAAATTTTCTAAGCATTTTAAACAAGTTGGTTTCACTGATTTTTCAAACGTATTCATGCCATGTTATCACTATTGCCACAGTAATCACCTGGCTATTAAAGCTATATAGTGGGGGGGCGTGTCTAAGCAGTGAACAGGAATGGCCGCATTTTCTTGAGCTCTGGGAGATACCTGAGATATAACCTGAATATCTTTATTAAGCGGCTCTGTCTTCAATATAGAAGCTAATGAAAACTGGAAACTTTAACTGCCCAAATTATAAATGTCCCAGTGCGTGTTGTATTGTTTCTGGTCTTACAAAAGAGGCTGTTTAGCCTTTCTCCCCGTTCCACTCCATAGGAAGCTATCTAGGCAAGGGTTGCCGTTCAGGAGATCCACTGTTTCAGGACACCACGACGGGGATTCTTTCACACAGCCAGCTGGTTTGCTGTTAGAATACCAGCCTGCTTCTAATAGGCACACGAGAGTGCCTTTACGTCTGTGAGTACCCTGTATTTTGTCCAGTTTGGTGTTTGGTATCCATTGACCTACACATGTGGCGCCTCTGTTTCTGTTTTTATTACAGTTGTCCATCTCTGAATATAGAAGCTAAGTAGCATTAAATATAAAGTTAATATCTACATTTAATTTGAGTCTGCCGCGTGAATGACCCCAGAGACCGGCTCCAGCTCCAACTTTTCAACCACGATCTAACAGCTCTGCATCGCTCACCTCCAGCTTACAATAATCCCCGGCACACTCTTAATACCCTAGGAATACATAACTTGCGAATATGGAGGAAACTAGCTCCCTTATCTGTCAAATGCTACGGGACTTTGAGCAGAAGATGGACAGGAACTTTGGTAGTTTGATCTCTATTATACGAGAGATACACGTAGTGCCGGCAATCTTAACACCAGAGATACCTGACACTGATCACAGCCTTAAGGGGAATCCCCAAGTAGTATTACTTGTGAGCAGAGATAAACCTGATTCCATTCCAAGAAGCACTACTACCAGACCTAATCTTCCTTTCCCAGCCACCAATATGGAAGATACAGATGACATTTGGTGGGAAGAAACTGGAGATAGACACGCATCAGAAACGGGAGTTAGACTAGAGGAGACGGTCAGCAACTCACTCTCAAGGCTTATAACTACTACAGGATATATTAACTATTTCCTGGGCTCTGACTACCTGCATCCCCCAGCTTTCTGTAATGCCCGTCATAGATCTCTTGGAAACAAGCTCTGCAGCGTGATGGCAGTGCAGAGTGACGATGGAGAGCAGCTTGCTTGTTTACTGAATGCGGACACACAGATGGCAGTTGGTCTAGATGCGCAACCATGCAGCAACTTCAATTTTTCTACACACCTGCGCCCTGTTATCTTACCCGAAGATGTTACAATGCAACCGGGTTCACTGGTCAAAAAGGGGCCTCGGCTAGATTCTACCTTACAATCCTCCATCAAGTACCGGCCCTCAACCACTGTGCACTTGCCAACACGTGAGGCCCCAAAGCGCACGGATCACTCTGTCTCAGTGGTGGGGAATTACCAGCAGAATCCTATGTGTCCTGAGAGCGGAATCCTATGGACTAGCTACCCACATAAAAAAGGGATATTAGTGACCAGCGCCAAAAATACAATTTACCACAGACTCCAACTAGATATTAATATAGGACACCCTCTCAAACCTATAGTCAAATCAAGTAATACTAAAAAGAAACACTAGGGAGCGCTCAAAACAAGCTGAAAAAACTTGAAACAAGCTAAAGAGTAAAAGGTATACAAACTAACCTATCTATAAAAGACCCAGAGTATATCAAATTTAGGATAATAATATTAAAATATAATATCAAAATATATAGCAAATATTAAATGCCAAATAGTATATGAGTAAAAATGAATAGATAAAAATAAATAGATAAAAAAGGTGCCGGTTATAAACACATACCAATCAATATTTAAAATATAATACAAAAAATGTATTCACTTACATAAACAGTTATTAGGTCGACCTGTTAACAAACACATATACAATACACTTTAGAAGCATTAAAATAAAAAACATATAATTGAGTATTGTAAACACCCAAAGAAAAGAGTTTATGTGACAGATGAAGTCCAATACGATATATGCCTTCAGCTTGTCTGTAAATTGAACCACACCACCAGATCTGTACACAGAATTATTCCAAATGTGCAAATGAACGTAGCCGATGGTACTTCGCTCCTATGGACGAAAGGATCCTCTTAATTTGTGTCAGAACTGTGAGTCATAAAAGAAATATCCGTACTCACATGTTAAGTATCAGGAATCCAGCCTCCAGAAAGTAAGCACTGCTCCGTGCCGTGGATCACCCACCGAAGATATCGTTCAGTCTTCTGCAACTCAGGAGACAAAAGTGCTTACAAACAGTTAAAATTTAAAGGAATGTGGCTATAGAAACCCCGTGATATACTGCAGTGTGCTTTTACAGGTAATAGTTTATCTTAAAACCATAACCCAAGACCTGCTTAACGCGGTCAAATGCTGCAGTCCTCACCTTAACGGGTTATTTCGCCAGCCTTTCAAAAAACTCCAAAGTATAGGAGCTAGATAAATTGAGCAACGCGTTTCAAAACATTAAGTTTCTTTGTCAAGCTCTAAAATCAAATGTCAGACTGCATCCTTTTAAACCCTCTTCTGACAATTAGTTTAATTTGTTCACTTGCACCTGTTTCTTAAGGTGATGTTTGCAAAAAACAGTGTTCATGTTTAAAAGCATTTAAGTCACATAATTACTAAGTGTTGCAAATTATAAAAAATCTGTAACTTCTAAACAGTATAAATTTAATGCAGATTATATCCGGCACCCTTCTTTGGCAGACAAAATTTGCTAAAAACTATAGAAAATAAAACTATAAAAAAATATAATTTTTTTTTATAAATTTTAGAAAAGAGAATGCCACAATTACCTTCTGGGTATTTTATAAGGGTGAATCTAATTTTAAAAATCTTTAAAGTAGCAAGAAATATCAAATTAAAATTAAAAACATAAGAAAAAAATATAAACACTAGAATTGAACTTGAGGACTCTTTAGTACAGGGCATGGAACCAAACCACACAGCCATATTTTATATGCTAAGTAGAATGAAAAATACGGACACAGATATCAGAAAACCAGAATTAATATGATAAAAATGTTACATCCCGATTTCACACAATTACAAGATTCGAACTCAAGACCTCTGTTGTTACTAACACAGGACCTAAACCATTCAGCCAACCTACCATTAGGGTGAAACAATTTGAGATATATATAACAAAAATGCTAATTAGACTATCAGAATCTAAAAGGGGATTCGAACCAAGGACCTTTGGTTCTAAAGACAAAAACCCTAACCACTACCCTATATTACACATGGTTGGGAAATTCTAAACTTTTCGGATTTATATAATTCAACAGTTTTCTTTTTTTCTTTTTTTATATATATACAAATAAAACATTTTTACAGGAAGCATCCTAAATCAAAATCCAAATTTAAACCATAGGGAGTAAGGATTCTTAGTTCAAAAATCCATTTTGCTTCTAATTTTAGGATCTCCTTTTGTATGTTGCCACCCCTCCAATTTGGTGTTACTTTATCTATTATAGTATATGAAAGATGTCTTATGTTCCCATTATTGCATTTTTTAAAATGTTTCGGGACAGGCAATTCCCTATTCCTTTCCAAATCCATGTTCTCGATGGAATTTATATGCTCTCTTATTCTATCTTTCACAGCCCTTGTGGACTCTCCTATGTATTGAGCCCCACATGAACATTCCAAAAGGTACACAACATTAAAATCTGTACATCTATAGACATCCTTTATTTTATATTCTTTATTAGTGATATTTAAATGTTTTACATTTCTTTGAATATCTACACGCTTTACAACTTAGACAGGGAAAGAAACCTGAAATCTTATTCCCTGCTAGATCCCTATCTCTATTTTTACATGGCCTTGTGTTTTTCAAATCAGTTGGCGCTAGGCGTGTTTTTAGATTCCCACATTTCTTATATATTACCTTTGTATTATTTGGCAGAACTGGCCCTAGAGTCTCATCTGACCTCAAAATGTGCCAATGTCTTTTTAGAATCTTTTCAAGTTTCTTATTATCATCATTATATTGTGTTATAAATGGAATATTAATGGCTTCTATGTCCCCCAGATTATTTACAATTGTAGCATCATATTTTTTATTCATATTTTTATTTCTGTCTTCTTTTTTAATCAGAAGGTTAGTCCTATCTGTCATTAATGCTTCTGATCTGGATGATTCTATTAAATCTACATTGTAACCTTTTTGTAAGAATTTATTGACTAAAACCTCTGATTGGTCAATGAAATCTATATCCTTAGTACAGTTTTTTCTGATACGTAAAAATTGGCTTTTAGGAATATTAGTTTTCCATCTCTCTAAATGACAGCTCTCCGCATGTATGTAACCATTTGCATCGACAGGTTTAAAATGAGTCTTTGTCAATATTTTTCCCTCTTCTACATATATTTCTAGATCTAGAAAATTTATACTAGTATCACTAATCTCATAGGTAAATTTCAAAATCGGCTACGTTCATTTGCACATTTGGAATAATTCTGTGTACAGATCTGGTGGTGTGGTTCAACTTACAGACAAGCTGAAGGCATATATCGTATTGGACTTCATCTGTCACATAAACTCTTTTCTTTGGGTGTTTACAATACTCAATTATATGTTTTTTATTTAATGCTTCTAAAGTGTATTGTATATGTGTTTGTTAACAGGTCGACCTAATAACTGTTTATGTAAGTGAATACATTTTTTGTATTATATTTTAAATATTGATTGGTATGTGTTTATAACCGGCACCTTTTTATCTATTTATTTTTATCTATTCATTTTTACTCATATACTATTTGGCATTTAATATTTGCTATATATTTTGATATTATATTTTAATATTATTATCCTAGCTACCCACATACCTGATCTCACAAACCGTTAGGTATCGGGTGAGAAAATACAGATGTTTATGATGATCAGAACTCATTCCTATAACCAGGGAATTAATCACAATCTTTTTGTTATTTACACTCATTAAGTTTAATAGTCGTTGGTCACATCCATGTTATTTGCCTGGCCTCTCTGGGAGGCTTTTTATGATTTGTAGTTTTAAGCCACATTATGAGTCTATTGATAGCTTAATGCTGTTTGAATGGAGGGGTCCTCTATGCTGTTAATATCCCGTTTAGATTAATACCATTCTGCTATATACTCAGAAAATCCTAGCTTTGTTTAACAATTTAGCCCACCTATAAGCTCCAAATAGGGTATCCAATTTGCCTAATTCTGTAAAGCTATTCCTGCAACCAATATTGTTTTCTGATCTTTACTCCCTGTTAAGCTGCTCCAAAAAGGAAGGAGTGGGTTGACCTCCTTAGCCTGCACTGCTGAGGCCACAATCAACTGCTATTCCATCAGGCTTCTTTACATCTGGGACTATTAAAAGGTTACTAATCCAGGTTTAATTGCTTTATGCTTCATAGACTCACAGACATATTTTTTGGACTCCTTCTGATATGGTAAACTGTACTAGGCTCTAGATGTCTGATCGCATGCATATATTACTTATTGTCCAATGTAGGTCGATTGGTTTTATGCAAGCTGCTGCATATTATAGCTGTTTATCCCACTTGCTCCTTATACTCCATTTTAGGCTCCTTGCTAGACCTTCCTGTATCTGCTAAGTGACCATAATACATATTTATCATGGTGTCTAAACTAATTGCTTCACTCACTCATTAACTTACATCCAAATACTTGGAATACTCTTATCTTACCATTTGCTAGTTCTTAATACCGTCTGGAGTCCTGTTGATGTTTAATGTCATACCAATATCGCCCTGAGACTCCTCTTGCTGTGATATACTTTATTTAGCTCTAGATGACTAATTTCATACATATACTACTCATAGCTAACTAGAGGCTATTGCATTTTTATTTTCATGTACAGTTATACTAGCACCGTGTCACCCCAATTACTTTTTATATTACACTATATGCCCTATGATAGACCTTTCCTTATATGCTAGATGACCATATTATACCAAGACATACTGGTCTTCATCCCAACTGGGAGACGTCTCACTCACCCCCTCTGACAATAATGCAGCTTGAATTGAATGGTACCTTTTTTCTCTCTCTGCCCTTTAGATTAATGTCCTCATTCAATCCCTCTAACACCTTTCCCATACCGTAAGCTAGCTCATAACATGTTATGGAACGGTTAATGTAAATATATCTCTCTCAGTACATATATATAAACTAGTTTGGTCCTCTATATATGTGAGTATCTTGATATCCTCAATCTACCTTGAAATGTTATAATGGGTTTACTTTGGTTACTACCTTACCCCGTACCAGTCATTAGTATCCTATCATTATGTCATACTAGATAGTACCCCAAAAGGGATAAGATGTTACCACCAACTTGTGATTGGGTGCTTCTTTGACACCTCTTTTTACCATATCTCCGCAATCTACAAAGCTACTCTACATAAGAAAGGAAGCTAACTATTTCTTCCCACCATATGGGTTTTTTATACTGTCGCATAGCGCTAGGTATCTCCCTCACATTCGCTATAACAAAAGCACATGTGGACACATTAGAGTATCCTTATGAGTCATAGCCTACATTATTGGTGTATTCTCACAAAATGTAATAAGGCCCGAGATCTCTATGCAACTAGAATCAGTATTGACCATCACACTCCCCGCTAGATTTACATAATGCAACTAACAGGACACTCCCCCCCCACCTCAACTCTACGAATGGCTCTAGCCCGTTGTACCCCTATTTTTTTTATATTTCATGTTACAATTCAATTTGCCTTACAACTATATATTCATAAGTCAATCCTAAGTAGCTATCACCTGTTATTCTAACATTATAGTTAACCCTGGTCCAAGAGTGGCCAGGACAGCAGCTACTTCATTCTCCCATCCTAAAAGAAAAATGAGGTCTCACTCAGATTTGTCTAGCTCACTCTACCTGTTATTTCTCTTGTTAAGTGTATCCAGTCCACGGATCATCCATTACTTGTGGGATATTCTCCTTCCCAACAGGAAGTTGCAAGAGGATCACCCACAGCAGAGCTGCTATATAGCTCCTCCCCTAACTGCCATATCCAGTCATTCTCTTGCAAGTCTCAACAAAGATGGACGTAGTAAGAGGAGAGTGGTGTATTATAGTTAGTTTCTTAACTTCAATCAAAAGTTTGTTATTTTTAAATGGTACCGGAGTGTACTGTTTTATCAAAGGCAGCATTAGAAGAAGAATCTGCCTGTGATTTCTATGATCTTAGCAGAAGTAACTAAGATCCATTGCCGTTCTCACATATTCTGAGGAGTGAGGTAACTTCAGAGAGGGAATGGCGTGCAGGTTTTCCTGCAATAAGGTATGTGCAGTAAACATATTTCTAGGGATGGAACTTGCTAGAAAAATGCTGCTGATACCGGATTAATGTAAGTTAAGCCTAAATGCAGTGATTTAATAGCGACTGGTATCAGGCTTATTAACAGAGATACATACTCTTATAAAAGTGTAATATAAAACATTTGCTGGCATGTTTAATCGTTTTTATATATGCTTTGGTGATAAAACTTATTGGGGCCTAGTTTTTTCCACATGGCTGGCTTTATTTTTGCCTAGAAACAGAGGCTTTCCACTGTTATAGTATAAAAGTTACAGTTGGTGCAGTTAAAATTACAAACTGTGACATTCAGCTTCCCTCAGCAGTCCCCTGAATGCTATAGGACATCTCTGATGGGCTCAAAAGGCTTCAAAAGTAGGAGCTGTGGCAGTTGTTATGACTGTTTAAAAAACATATTTTTCATTTTGTTAATCTGTTTTTTGTATTAAGGGGTTAATAATCCATTTGCAAGTGGGTGCAATGCTCTGCTAACTTGTTACATACACTGTAAAAACTTTGTTAGTGTAACTGCCTTTTTTCACTGTTATTTCAAATTTTGCCAAAATTTGTTTCTCTTAAAGGCACAGTAACGTTTTTTATATTGCTTGTTAACTTTGTTTAAAGTGTTTTCCAAGCTTGCTAGTCTCATTGCTAGTCTGTACAAACATGTCTGACACAGAGGAAACTACTTGTTCATTATGTTTAAAAGCCATGGTGGAGCCCCATAGGAGAATGTGTACTAAATGTATTGATTTCACCTTAAACAGTAAAAATCAGTCTTTATCTATAAAAGAATTGTCACCAGAGGGGTCTGTCGAGGGGGAAGTTATGCCGACTAACTCTCCCCACGTGTCGGACCCTTCGCCTCCCGCTCGAGGGACGCACGCTAATATGGCGCCAAGTACATCAGGGATGCCCATAGCGATTACTTTGCAGGACATGGCTGCAATCATGAATAATACCCTGTCACAGGTATTAGCCAGATTGCCTGAATTGAGAGGCAAGCGCGATAGCTCTGGGGTTAGACGAGATACAGAGCGCGTAGATGCTGTAAGAGCCATGTCTGATACTGCGTCACAATATGCAGAACCTGAGGACGGAGAGCTTCAGTCTGTGGGTGACGTCTCTGAATCGGGGAGACCTGATTCAGAGATTTCTAATTTTAAATTTAAGCTTGAGAACCTCCGTGTGTTACTTGGGGAGGTATTAGCTGCTCTGAATGACTGTGACACAATTACAGTGCCAGAGAAATTGTGTAGGCTGGATAAATACTATGCAGTGCCGGTGAGTACTGATGTTTTTCCAATACCTAAAAGGCTTACAGAAATTATTAGTAAGGAGTGGGATAGACCCGGTGTGCCCTTTTCCCCACCTCCTATATTTAGAAAAATGTTTCCAATAGATGCCACTACACGGGACTTATGGCAGACAGTCCCTAAGGTGGAGGGAGCAGTTTCTACTTTAGCAAAGCGTACCACTATCCCGGTTGAGGACAGTTGTGCTTTTTCAGATCCAATGGATAAAAAATTAGAGGGTTACCTTAAGAAAATGTTTATTCAACAAAGTTTTTATTTTACAGCCCCTTGCATGCATTGCGCCTGTCACTGCTGCGGCGGCGTTCTGGTTTGAGGCCCTGGGAGAGGCCATCCATACAGCTCCATTGACTGAAATTATTGACAAGCTTAGAACACTTAAGCTAACTAACTCATTTGTTTCTGATGCCACTGTTCATTTGACTAAACTAACGGCTAAGAATTCCGGATTCGCCATCCAGGCGCGTAGGGCGCTATGGCTTAATTCCTGGTCAGCTGATGTGACTTCAAAGTCTAAATTACTTAACATTCCTTTCAAGGGGCAGACCTTATTCGGGCCTGGTTTGAAATAAATTATTGCTGACATTACTGGAGGTAAGGGTCATACCCTTCCTCAGGACAGGGCCAAATCAAGGGCCAAACAGTCTAATTTTCGTGCCTTTCGAAATTTCAAGGCAGGTGCAGGATCAGCTCCCTCTACTTCAAAACAAGAAGGAACTTTTCCTCAATCTAAGCAGGCCTGGAAACCTACCCAGTCCTGGAACAAGGGCAAGCAGGCCGAAAGCCTGCTGCTGCCTTCAAGACAGCATGAAGGAGTGGCCCCCTATCCAACAACGGATCTAGTAGGGGGCAGACTCTCTCTCTTCGCCCAGGCGTGGGCAAGAGATGTTCAGGATCCCTGGGCGTTGGAGATCATATCTCAGGGATATCTTCTGGACTTCAAAGCTTCTCCCCCACAAGGGAGATTTCACCTTTCAAGATTATCTGCAAACCAGATAAAGAAAGAGTCATTCCTAAGCTGCGTGCAAGACCTCCTTGTAATGGGAGTGATCCATCCAGTTCCGCGGACGGAACAAGGACAGGGGTTTTATTCAAATCTGTTTGTGGTTCCCAAAAAAGAGGGAACCTTCAGACCAATTTTGGATCTAAAGATCCTAAACAAATTCCTCAGAGTTCCATCATTCAAGATGGAAACTATTCGAACCATTTTACCCATGATCCAAGAGGGTCAGTACATGACCACAGTGGACTTAAAGGATGCCTACCTTCACATTCCGATCCACAAGAATCATCATCGGTTCCTGAGGTTTGCCTTTCTAGACAGGCATTACCAGTTTGTAGCTCTTCCATTCGGGTTGGCTACAGCCCCAAGAATTTTTACAAAGGTTCTGGGCTCACTTCTGGCGTTTCTAAGACCGCGAGGCATAGCGGTGGCTCCTTACCTAGACGACATCCTGATACATGTGTCAAGCTTTTAAATTGCCAAGTCTCATACAGAGATAGTTCTGGCATTTCTGAGGTCACATGGGTGGAAAGTGAACGAAGAAAAGAGTTCTCTATCTCCTCTCACAAGGGTTTCCTTCCTAGGGACTCTAATAGATTCTGTAGAAATGAAAATTTACCTGACGGAGTCATGGTTATCAAAACTTCTAAATGCTTGCCGTGTTCTTCACTCCATTCCGCGCCCCACGGTGGCTCAGTGCAATGAAGTAATCGGCTTAATGGTAGCGGCGATGGACATAGTGCTATTTGCGCGCCTGCATCTCAGACCGCTGCAATTATGCATGCTCAGTCAGTGGAATGGGGATTACACAGATTTGTCCCCTCTACTAAATCTGGATCAGGAAACCAGAGATACTCTTCTCTGGTGGTTATCTCGGGTCCATCTGTCCAAAGGTATGACCTTTCGCAGGCCAGATTGGACCATTGTAACAACAGACGCCAGCCTTCTAGGTTGGGGTGCAGTCTGGAACTCCCTGAAGGCTCAGGGTTCATGGACTCAGGAGGAGAAACTCC
Source organism: Bombina bombina (assembly GCF_027579735.1). NCBI lineage: Eukaryota > Metazoa > Chordata > Amphibia > Anura > Bombinatoridae > Bombina > Bombina bombina. The sequence continues at coordinate 883,598,092 of NC_069503.1, read as the reverse complement.
TCCCAATAAATATTCTGGAGTTAAGAGCAATATTCAATGCTCTTCTAGCTTGGCCTCAGTTAGCAACACTGAGGTTCATCAGATTTCAGTCGGACAACATCACGACTGTGGCTTACATCATCCATCAAGGGGGGACCAGGAGTTCCCTAGCGATGTCAGAAGTCTCCAAGATAATTCGTTGGGCAGAGACTCACTCTTGCCACCTATCAGCGATTCATATCCCAGGGGTAGAGAACTGGGAGGCGGATTTTCTAAGTCGTCAGACTTTTCATCCGGGGGAGTGGGAACTCCATCCGGAGGTGTTTGCTCAATTGGTTCTCCATTGGGGCAAACCAGAACTGGATCTCATGGCGTCTTGCCAGAACGCCAAGCTTCCTTGTTACGGATCCAGGTCCAGGGACCCAGAAGCGGCACTGATAGATGCTCTAGCAGCGCCTTGGTTCTTCAACCTGGCCTATGTGTTTCCACCGTTTCCTCTGCTCCCTCGTCTGATTGCCAAAATCAAACAGGAGAGAGCATCGGTGATATTGATAGCGCCTGCGTGGCCACGCAGGACCTGGTATGCAGACCTAGTGGACATGTCATCCTTTCCACCATGGACTCTGCCTCTGAGACAAGACCTTCTAATACAAGGTCCTTTCAGTCATCCGAATCTACTTTCTCTGAGACTGACTGCATGGATATTGAACGCTTGATCCTATCAAAGTGTGGCTTCTCCGAGTCAGTAATTGATACCTTAATACAGGCACGAGAGCCTGTCACCAGCAAAATGTACCACACGATTTGGCGTAAATATTTGTGAATCCAAGAATTACTCATGGAGTAGGGTTAGGATTCCTAGGATATTGTCCTTCCTCCAAGAGGGTTTGGACAAAGGACTATCAGCTAGTTCTTTAAAGGGACAGATTTCTGCTCTGTCTATTCTTTTACACAAGCGTCTGGCAGAAGTTCCAGACGTTCAGGCATTTTGTCAGGCTTTAGTTAGAATTAAGCCTGTGTTTAAACCTGTTGCTCCCCCATGGAGATTAAACTTGGTTCTTAAAGTTCTTCAAGGGGTTCCGTTTGAACCCCTTCATTCTATTGATATCAAACTTCTATCATGGAAAGTTCTTTTTCTGATGGCTATTTCCTCGGCTCGAAGAGTCTCGGAGTTATCTGCCTTACATTGTGATTCTCCTTATCTGATCTTTCATTCAGATAAAGTAGTTCTGCGTACAAAACCTGGGTTTTTACCTAAGGTGGTTTCAATCAAGAGATTGTTGTTCCATCATTATGCCCTAGTTTTACTTGCAGGCTACTAAAGATTTTCGCCAAACATCTCACCTGTTTGTTATTTACTCTGGACAGAGGAGAGGTCAAAAGGCCTCGGCAACCTCTCTTTCTTTTTGGCTTCGGAGTATAATCCGTTTAGCATATGAGACTGCTGGACAGCAGCCCCCTGAAAGAATTAGAGCTCATTCTACTAGAGCTGTGGCTTCCACCTGGGCCTTTAAAAATGAGGCCTCTGTTGAACAGATTTGCAAGGCTGCGACTTGGTCTTTGCTTCATACCTTTTCAAAATTTTACAAATTTGATACTTTTGCTTCTTCGGAGGCTGTTTTTGGGAGAAAGGTTCTACAGGCAGTGGTTCCTTCCGTTTAAGTTCCTGCCTTGTCCCTCCCATCATCCGTGTACTTTAGCTTTGGTATTGGTATCCCACAAGTAATGGATGATCCGTGGACTGGATACACTTAACAAGAGAAAACATAATTTATGCTTACTTGATAAATTTATTTCTCTTGTAGTGTATCCAGTCCACGGCCCGCCCTGTCCTTTTAAGGCAGGTCTAAATTTTAATTAAACTTCAGTCACCACTGCACCCTATGGTTTCTCCTTTCTCGGCTTGTTTCGGTCGAATGACTGGATATGGCAGTTAGGGGAGGAGCTATATAGCAGCTCTGCTGTGGGTGATCCTCTTGCAACTTCCTGTTGGGAAGGAGAATATCCCACAAGTAATGGATGATCCGTGGACTGGATACACTACAAGAGAAATAAATTTATCAGGTAAGCATAAATTATGTTTTTCCTGCACCTATGTTTCAGACATCTGTTATTAGCAAAAATGTTTAACCACATGCCTTTTTATACAGGTAGAGGGCTTTGTATCATCACAATCTGTATGATGCCCTATTCTTAAATGTTTCTTCATTTATTATATGAGACGAATTTGATATTTTTCTTATTATGTTGTACAATTTATAAACCTCAATAAAAAATTTAATTAAAAAAAAAAAAAAAAAAAAGCTATATAGTGGAATGTTTTTAAAGAGGGAATTTTTGGGCATTATATCTATGGGTCTTGGGGATCTTTAAGCATTTTTATTAAAAGTTAAAGGCCCATAGAGATCCCGTTCCTACAAAATGTGTGTTTTTTATTTTAATTTTTAAAATATTGTCCTATAACTTTTTACTCCCAGTGTTATTGCCTTTGAAATAGGTGATTCCAGTGTTTAAGGAAGCTGAGAGGGAATAGTTTAAATACTTACCCCCACTATCCAGCTCTTCAGAGTTTCCAAGTAGTGGCAACATCATCAGGATCTCCAGATTTCCCCAGGGCTTTTAGATCACAAGGGGAATGGGGGTAAATGCAGAGGGGTGGCTATGGAGAGCCCCGTGGAATGATGACACTCGGTTAGTTAAAGAGCAGCGGTCTTAAGTCTTTTTTTTTAGTGTTTACATTGTATTTCCCTTCCTCAAAAATATTTTCATATTTTAATACACATTTTCTTGTATTTAACATTTAAATTAATTTTTTTTTCTTTCTATTTAAAATGTGTGCTTCACAAACAATAGCTAATGAGCTACAAATTCAGTTGCCTTTTCTTCAACTTTATTTTAGATGCATTCCTGCACTTACTCACCACCACCTAATTATACACTTTACTCATACATACATTCATATAGTCACCTCTGCTTTACATGATTTCCAGTCCACTCTAATTACTGTGCAAACACAAGACTACTATAATAATGCTAATCATTTATTTATATAAAAAAAATTTCCTAAAGGGATTCAAAGTATTTTACATCACATGCAGGAAAGAAAGGTTATAGAAAAGCAAAGAGTAATCATAAAAACATAATAAAACTAAAATATAAAAAAGGAAGGTGTTGTACATGAACAAATATATGTTTTATTGCATTTTAATATATCCAATGAGTGGGAATTTTTGAGTGCATAATTTAGAAAAGTCCAGCATTTTTATGCTGCATAAATAAAAGTTCATACCTCAGATGGAGAATTTGGCGACTGTTAACAAAATTCCAACTGCAGAATTTAGTGGGCATTTGGGAAGATTAGGATTAATGATGAATTTGGAAGGTTTGTTTAACCCCTTAATGACCACAGCACTTTTCCATTTTCTGTCCGTTTGGGACCAAGGCTATTTCTACATTTCTGCGGTGTTTGTGTTTAGCTGTAATTTTCCTCTTACTCATTTACTGTACCCACACATATTATACACCGTTTTTCTCGCCATTAAATGGACTTTCTAAAGATACCATTATTTTCATCATATCTTATAATTTACTATAAAAAAAAAATATAAAATATGAGGAAAAATTTGAAAAAAACACACTTTTTCTAACTTTGACCCCCAAAATCTGTTACACATCTACAACCACCAAAAAACACCCATGCTAAATAGTTTCTAAATTTTGTCCTGAGTTTAGAAATACCCAATGTTTACATGTTCTTTGCTTTTTTTGTAAGTTATAGGGCCATAAATACAAGTAGCACTTTGCTATTTCCAAACCATTATTTTTCAAAATTAGCGCTAGTTACATTAGAACACTGATATCTTTCAGGAATCTCTGAATATCCATTGACATGTATATATTTTTTTTTAGTAGACATCCCAAAGTATTCATCTAGGCCCATTTTGGTATATTTCATGCCACCATTTCACCGCCAAATGCGATTAAGTACAAAAAATCATTCACTTTTTTACTAATTTTTTCACAAACTTTTGGTTTCTCACTGAAATTATTTACAAACAGCTTGTGCAATTATGGCTTAATTGGTTGTAAATTCTTCTCTGGGATCCCCTTTGTTCAGAAATAGCAGACATATATGGCTTTGGCGTTGCTTTTTAGTAATTAGAAGGCTGCTAAATGCCACTGCGCACTACACGTGTATTATGCCCAGCAGTGAAGGGGTTAATTATGGAGCATGTAGGGAGCTTTTAGGTATAATTTTAGCTTTAGTGTAGTGTAGTAGACAACCCCAAGTATTGATCTAGGCCAATTTTGGTATATTTCATGCCACCATTTCACCGCCAAATGCGATCAAATGAAAAAAAAAAACGTTAAATTTTTCACAATTTTAGGTCTCTCACTGAAATCATTTACAAACAGCTTGTACAATTATGGCACAAATGGTTGTAAATGCTTCTCTGGGATCCCCTTTGTTCAGAAATAGCAGACATATATGGCTTTGGCGTTGCTTTTTGGTAATTAGAAGGCCGCCAAATGCAGCTGCATTTCACACGTGTATTATGGCTAGCAGTGAAGGGGTTAATTATGTAGCTTGTAGGGAGCTTGCAAGGTTAATTTTAGCTTTAGTGTAGAGCTCAGCCTCCCACCTGAAACATGAGACCCCCTGATCCCTCCCAAACAGCTCACTTCCCTCCCCCACCCCACAATTGTCCCCGCCATCTTAAGTACTGGCAGAAACTCTGCCAGTACTAAAATAAAAGCTATATTTGGGCTTTTTTTGTGTGTTTTTTTAGCATATTTACATATGCTGCTGTGTAGGATCCCCCCTTAGCCCCCAACCTCACTGATCCCCCACTAAACAGCTCTCTAACCCTCCCCCTCTGCCTTAATGGGCGCCATCTTGGGTACTGGCAGCTGTCTGCCAGTACCCAGTTTAGTAAAAAATTTGCCTTTTTTTAAAAAAAAATCCCTTTTCTGTAGTGTAGCTTCCCCGATCCCCAAGACCAACCCCCCACCCCTTCCAGATCCCTTAGCTGTTACTTTAAAATTTTCAAAACTTTTTTTTTTGTTAGTTTTTCTGCAGTGTAGCGGTTCCCTCCCGCTCCCGCCCCGTGCACGCATACGCCCGCCGCCCCCCGTGCACGTGCGCGCTCCCGACTGACCCGCCCCCGATCCCGCCCCCCTTCCCTCTACTCGGCACATCGATGGCCGCCCACCCGCCTCCCAGGCTTGCTCCCACCCACCAACGATACCGGCCACCGATGTCCGGTGCAGAGAGGGCCACAGAGTGGCTCTCTCTGCATCGGATGGCCATGGGGGGTTATTGCAGGATGCCTCCATATCGAGGCATCACTGCAATAACCGGAAAGCAGCTGGAAGCGAGCAGGATTGCTTCCAGCTGCTTTCCAGACCAAGGACGTACGCCACACGTCCTCGGTCATTAACTGTCTTTTTTTTGAGGACGTGTGGCGTACGTCCTTGGTCATTAAGGGGTTAAAATTTGGTTAAAATATCAGAGATATGCAAATCAGCTCTCTACTGTGCAGTGCTGTGTAGAGGTAATTTCAATAGTCTAGTCATGAGAAAGCAAAAGTATGTATGACATAGGAATTAGTGCTCATATTGCTCATAAGTCGGTGGAGGGTATTAATCAAAGGTCTGGTGGACCTGATCCGGACCTCGCTGAATGCTGGTGCAAAGCCGCTCCTTGCAGATTTGCGGCCAATCAGCTGCCAGCAGGGAGGTGTCAATCAACCTGATCGTACTCGATCGGGTTGAATTGCGGCGATGTCTGTTCGCCTGCTGAGAGCAGTTGGACAGGGTTATGGAGCAGCGGTCTTTAGACAGAAACACGGTCCCTCAAGCTCTATCCGGAGCTTGTTAAATGGGCCCCGGTGAGTTAAGTATTGCACAGCAATACAAACTAACACTGAAATTCTTTGAGCTTTTGAAGAGCGGAAGTAAACTATAATCAATTTATAGTTTTCATAACAAAAACATGAAAACATTGTATAGAAATAAAATATTTAAATTATAATGAAAACTTTTACATATAAAACAAAGGTTTATTATTGACTAAAAGGTTTTATAATGGAATTAAAAACATGATATATGACAAGGTACTGGACGGGGAAGTTCTCAAAGGTTTATATGATTGTGTGTGTATTTGTATGTGTTTATGTATATATAGGAGTTAAGGTCAGAATTCCTTGTCTTCTAAATACTTGAATGAGATTGACATTTACATAAATATGGTTAAACTATTTGCTATACTTGAAAGTAACATTTTCATAAAACTTGACCTGAATAAACTAAGAAAAATATTAAGGTTTAAAAGGACACTGAACCCAAATATTTTTTTTGTGTGTGATTCAGATAGAGCATGCAATTTTAAGCAACTTTCTAATTTACTCCTATTATCAAATTTTCTTCAATCTCTTGGTATCTTTATTTGAAAAGCAAGAATGTAAGTTTAGATGCCGGCCCATTTTTGGTGAACAACCTGGGTTGTTCTTGCTGATTGGTGGATACATTCACCCACAAATAAACTAGTGCTGTCCAGGCTCTGAACCAAAAATTGTCTGGCTCCTTAGCTTAGATGCCTTTTTTCAAATAAAGATAGCAAGAGAATGAAGAAAATTTGATAATAGGAGTAAATTGGAAAGATGCTTAAAATTGCATGCTCTATCTGAATCACAAAAAAAAATGGGTTCAGTTTTACTTTGTGTATATACATTTTCTGACACAAGTTAAATTGTATACATTTGTATTCATTCATTAACTTTTACATACCTGTTGATTAACTGGAAAATTTCTGTTGATTTTTTTAATCTGTGAAAATAAATAAGATTTATTCAGTTTGGTATAATATCACCAGTTAAATTAATATAATGATCTAACTATCTGTAAAAACAAAACAAAAAAAACAAACAAAAATCTTTTGTCTACAGTCATCCAAAGTTTATTTAAGCCAGGAAACACACATTAGTCCTTCGCCTCACCCTATGCTTTGTTCATATTCTATTGCATGAGTTAATACATTACATCATTTCATGACATCTAAACATTGACATTACTTTAATAAAGACCTTAAAATCTTTGAATCACATTATCTCTTAGAGTACATAAGTAACAGGAGCAGTGTAGAGTGAGTGCACCTTTAGTGATATTTTGAAATTGCTGAAACCCTAAAAAATACAGTTGTTCTTTCAAACAACTGTCTATGAATTGAGAAAAAAAATTGTCAAATAAGGGGAGCTATAATGTGATATCAATTTTATTACAAGACCAGAGACTCATATTTTGCATTCTCTTTCTTTACTACTAAAATGCAGTTATTCAAAGTATAGATAAAAATACAACAAACTGTCAAATTTAAAAAGTAGACAGTAAAAACAAATAATACATCAGTGACCAATCAGAATAGAGAACTGATTAAACTAAAACCACATAACCAATCAAATTGATAATAAGTCCTATAAACTGTCCAAAATACAGCAATACATCCTCTTTCTTTTACTGCTTCAGAAAGCAACCAGCAATTTCATTCACAAAGATCATATCAAAATCCAATTTCCTCAAATTTCTTCCCATCCAGAGGAAGATTTTGGAATCCTAGACTCCAGCGCTCGAGGCAAAGATCTCGCCCATCTCAAGGTAAATTTTTATTTCCTTCCTTCTCTAAATTCATTCCAAAACTTAGTAGGAGGCAGATTGTCTCTTTTTGCTCAAAATTGGAATTTAATAACTTCAGATCAATGGGTTCTTCAGACGGTTTCAGGTCTTTTTATAGATTTTATTTCTCCTCCAGTTCAAAAATCTCTTCCATTTCCAATAAAATTTTCTGTTACAGACAAAATTTTGGTTCAAAACGAAATTTTAAATCTGATAGAAAAACAAGCAATAGAACCAGCTTCAGATCCTCAAAATTGTTTCTTCAGCAATCTTTTTCTAGTAAAAAAGAAAAATGGTGAATTTTGCCCTGTTATAAATTTAAGAACTCTGAATGCCTTCGTGGTTTATCAACATTTCAAAATGGAAGGTATTCATCTTCTCAGAGATTGTCTTCTAGACAACGATTTTTTAGTCAGATTAGATCTGAAAGATGCCTATCTCACGATTCCAGTAGCTTTAGATCACAGGAAATTTCTTACTTTCAAGTGGGAAGGGAAAATCTGGAGTTTCACTTGCATGCCTTTCGGATTATCTTCGGCCCCTTGGATTTTCACCAAATTGATGAAACCTATAATTACTTGGCTTCGTCTTCATGGTGTTCGCCTTATCATCTATCTAGACGATATTTTGATTATGAATCAAAATTCAGTTGTTTTGACTTCACAACTCAATCTAACTATTTATATTTTAGAAAATTTAGGTTTCTTATTCAACAAAGAGAAATCTGTTCTTTCTCCAACCAAGTCTCTAAACTTTTTGGGTTTTCAAATAGATACATTGAAATCTACCTTAAGTCTTCCCAGAGAGAAAATTGTGAATATCAAGAAAGAGATTTCAAAAACTCTTTCTTTGTCTTTAGTTCCCATCAGGACTATAGCCAGAATAGTTGGGTTACTTTCATCCTCTATGAAAATATCCCAGCGCCTACTAGAACCTTATCGGCCTAGGGGGGTGATACCTAGTTATCACCTGGAGAAATAGTAAATAGGAGGTAAATCCCAGGCGCCAATATATGGCTAAGGTTTAAAGTGTTAAAAATGTTTATTACAGCTCGTCATATAATGTTAAAATGTAGTTAAATTACAAGGCTAAAAAAGCATGGATCCACGCTATACAATAAAAGATAATAATGGTAGAAAATAACAGTATACAATAGGACAATTGGACATAGAACAGTATAAACAATAGTGCTATACAGTGACTTGGTGCAATACTCCAAGTGAGCTAAAACTGGGGTGTTGACGTCAGGGGTTGCAATAAGAAAGGCCAATACAAACAGTGAAAAAATCCATCAGAAAATCAAAAATCAAATATCAAGATAAAAAATAGTGTCCAATGGGAAGTTAACGTCCAAAGTGGAAAAAATGTGTATCCTTAAAAAGTCAGTGCGAGAGGTAGTCAGTACGTGAGAAAATTTCAAAATTTTCAAAATTTTAACCTTGATCCAAAATAAATCCGATGCGATGCTCCTATTTAGTGTGCTTCCGAAAAAACAAACAAAGAGACACCATGGACCCAAAAATCAGGAACAATACACACCATATCGAAGACGATTTACACGACCAAATTACTATACCCAAACACCCTATATGAACAATAGGTTCAGATCTTATTATGATAACAGGTGGCAAAACAATAACTACCGAAGGGACTATGAGGATGAAAGGGATTTTAGACATAGGGAGGAATACAGACCTGAGAGAAGGAGAGATACTGGGTATAACAGATGGGATTATACCCAAAACAGAAGACCAGAGTACCCAGAAAATAGGGGAGAGTACCTACACCAAGACTCATCGAGAGGACATTACTACGAGAGGGGATCGAACCATCATAGACAGAACGAATCTAGACCCAACTATGGGATCTATAGAGCAAACGCACCTTTTGAAAGATATAACAAAAGGGACGAATTTTACCAAAACAATGCGCACAAAACACCAAAGAGGAAAGAAGGACAGATCCCTTACAAAAATATTGAGGATGATAAGAAGGATGAATGGAAAATCCAACAACGCCCCAGGAAAATGGAGCCATATAAGGATCAACACAAAGATCACCTTATATCAATATCTACTACAAACACACCATCATCATCGTCTTTTTTAGGACCAGATCACCCCCACAACAGGGAGAGAGACAGATCTGCCAAACAACAGAGAGAGATAGGTCCATAAAGACTGATGATACCAACAAGAAGAAGAAACATCGAGGAAGACGAGGAGGAGCAAAAGTAAACAAAAGAAATAAAAACAAAGATGAGGTAACCACGATGGAAGACAACAAGGGTATATTTAACCTTAGTTCTCACACATTAACCAAGGAAGAAAACTCCATATTGAGGCTGGGCCTCTCATTTGCTCCAAGTAGAAGCCTGGACAAGTTCCAAACCTTCATCAACACCAAAGAATTTATACGAAAGTTGACATTAAAGAGATTCTTTGCCAAATCAGCAATCGAGAGAACCGTATATAAATCATACGAACACGATGATGCCTACAGACACACAGACTTGAAACCTAAGTCTACATTTAACCCCACAAACAGCAAAGGAGTAGCCATAGAGGCCTTTGAAACAATTGTATGCAAAGAAATCAAAGATCTACACTCTAAGAAACTGAGACTAAGAACGCAGAATCTCTCTAAACAACAAATGGCAACCATAAAAAATTTGGAAGAAAACCATAACTTGATCATCAAACCGGCTGATAAGGGGGGCGGGATCGTCATCATGGACAAAAGGGATTACAAATCCGAAAACTCTAGAATCCTGAATGACCAAGAGACATATCGAAAACTACCTTCAAATCCAGTAGAGATTTACAAAAAGGAATTACTACAAATATTGGATCCAGCCAAAGAACAAGGAATACTAACCACTAAGGAATATAACTACATCAACATCAGTTATCCAATCACACCGGTACTATACCATCTGCCAAAGATTCATAAATCTTTACAGAAACCACCAGGTAGGCCGATTATTTCAAGCATCGGCTCTTTGAGCAGCAACCTATCTGAATACATTGATCTTAACCTCCAGAGATATGTGAAACAATTGCCCTCATACCTCAAGGACTCTACCCAGATATTACATCTCTTACAAGAAACCCCATGGGAAGACGGCTATATTTTAGCAACATGTGACGTGATGTCACTATATACATGCATCCCCCATGAGGAAGGACTAGAAGCAGTAAAATTCTTCCTTGATAAAGATCCAGAAATACCAGAGGCCCAGAAAGACTTCATTTTGGATGGAATCAAATACATCTTGACCCACAATTACTTCCATGATGATGGAAACTTTTACCAACAGATTTGCGGTACGGCGATGGGGACCAGGTTCGCGCCCAGCTATGCAAACCTATTCATGGGAAAATGGGAAAACATCTTCTGGGACTCATGCCCGGCAGGCGCGGACCTGGTCCTCTATCGCCGCTATATAGATGACATCATTATCATCTGGAAAGGGACCCAGGAGGACCTGAACTACACCATTGAAGTCATGAACAGAAGCACCAACAGTCTGAAATTCACTCACTCATGGAGTAAAACCGAACTCATCTTCCTGGATCTAAAAATAGAGGTCACAGATGGTAAGATTGAAACCTCTACCCACTTCAAAGCAGTAGACAGTAATACATACATTCACAACATGAGCTGTCACCATAGAAATTGGAAGGAGAACATACCGAAAGGACAACTGGTAAGGATTAAGAAGAACTGCTCGACAGAAGAAAAATGGAATCAACAAGCCAAAATCATCAAAACAAAGTTCCTGGAGAGAGGTTACAAGGAGAGTCTATTGGAACAGAAAAGCGAAGAAGTAAACAACATCGATAGAAATGAACTTTTGAAATATAAAGAAAAAACACCACGGACAGAAGACGACTCCCTCAATATATTAATGATTACAGAATACAGCGAGAATAAGAGCATCATCGAAAAAATATTTCAAAAACACTGGTCAATTTTAAAAGAAGATGACCTGATTGGTGAAAAAATTCCAGAAAGACCCAAATTTGTATACAGGAAAACCAGGAACTTACAGAATAGACTCGCTCCCAGTATAGAAAAAAAGAAGTATCTGGGTATCAGAGACACATTCGGAAAAGAAGTGAAAGGCTTCTTCCCTTGTGGATCTTGTAAAGCATGCAAAAACGGTATTAAATCCAACACATTTTACAGTTTCAACACAAAAGAAAGATACAAAATACATGAACTGATCAGATGTCAGGACAGCGGAGTGATTTACATACTGCAATGTTCATGTGGTCTACAATACGTGGGCCAAACCTCGAGGTCCTTGAGAGAAAGGATACGTGAACATTTACGACTTATTGAAAAACTAAACATGGATACCGCTTTATACAGACACTTTACAAGCAAACACAAGGGAAATATAAAGGACTTGACATATATGGGCATAAAGAAGGTACGAAAAGATTGGAGAGGCGGCAATTACACAAAAAAATTACTAACCGCTGAGTCAAAGTGGATCTTCAACCTGGACTGTCTGTACCCCAAGGGGTTAAACAATAAAGAAGACCTCTCTCATTTATTTAATATGATATAACATCTCTACACCCACAAAACGATCCTCTCCCCTCGGGGTACTTTTCCCTAAGGCTGACTCTTCACTATTTTTCCCTAAGTCTGATTGCCCATTACAAAGGTACTTCTCTCCATAAAGAAGGAGATAAACTCTGTTGATCTAAAAGCACAGAAGCTTTTACCAGAAACTATCTACTAAAAACCCCAACCTCACTATAATCCTTACCCCTCAATCTCCTTCTCTAAGGCACTGGTCTCCATATGGAATCAATTTATATTAAGAATAACAACAGTCTTCTATATGAAGTTCCAAAATTCAAGCTAACGCAATTTGATGTAATCAAATCCCTCAACCAACTATAAGAAACCGAGCCATACACTAGACACCAGGCCTCCTTTTATTATTTTCATTCCTCCTACAGTCCCTGAAAACAATTAGCAATATTTTATGTAAATACAAAGATACGCTAACAAAATCTGCTTTCCCTGCAAGCTCAGCCAATTTGATCACGTTGATATTTCAACCAGCATCGCACATAAGTTTATACTTCAGTCTATGAAAATAGCTAGAAATAGCACACATTCTCAAAAGATTGGAACATTTTCATACCTGACCAACACTCAATCCAGCATATTCTATCCAGTATACTGGTATTAAAAATTTCGTTAACCAATCATATCTCTGAGATCCAATAAACAAAGAACATCTTTTCCCCAAGACCACACCCCCGAAATGATGATTCAGCGATATTAATCATACCGAGAACACTATATTTAAAATATAATCAAAATATACTATAAGCATAAAAGTCCAGTTTATCTTTTTATATATACATATGGTTAATTTCTATTTTTATTTATTTTCATATTAATTAATTCAAATAACATTCATCCTTATGAGGGATTACACATAATACACAAGACTGAAACTATTCTAAATATCTGAACTATTTGGTGTTTAACCCTTTACCCTTTTGCTCCAACCCTTTATGGAGATATTACTCAATCCATTTATATATTAGTCCCCAGATCAGAACATAACTTGAATATAAGTTATAAAATACACTGATCATGAAAGGCTCATCGCCAACTCCCTAGGGATAAATTTAGCGCATAAATGATTCGAAAGAAACACTTATCACGTACACTGGAATTTATTTATGTCATACTTTTAATAAACATATTGACAATAGGAAGTGACGCCATAGATAATAAGGAGGATTTAAACACAAACGATAGATCATAAACATTGATCTTTCAAATATTACAAACTTAACCAAAGCATTTATCTATCTATCAATTGCCATAATAACAATAATAATAAAAAGACTAGCAGACTAATTTATTTATTAACTTTTCATGACCAATACAAATAACGTCAAACCGGATATAGCTAAACCGGAAGTGACGTCACAAACAAACACGGCGTATTTACACACATGAGATAAAGCATAAATAAAGACCTTTGAAATACTAATAACACAAAACAGCAATCTCTAATATATTAGTTATGATAAGAAATAACCTATCTGATCCAGTTTTATTATTTCTGATAAAAATGAAAATCGTCAAACCGGAAGTGCCCAAACCGGAAGTGACATCACTAACAAATATAGCGTACTTACAAACATATATAAATCATAAACAAAGACCCCTCAAAATACTAGCAATAGAATACAGTAGCAACTTTTGATGTACCAACTATGTTAAGGAATAACATATTAGACTTATTTTGTGAGAAATACAGAAATGAAAATCGTCAAACCGGAAGTGCCCAAACCGGAAGTGACATCACTAACAAATATAGCGTACTTACAAACATATAGAAATCATAAACAAAGACCCCTCAAAATACTAGTAATAGAATACAGCAGCAACTTTTGATGTACCAACTATGTTAAGGAATAACATATTAGACTTATTTTGTGAGAAATACAGAAATCGCCAAACCGGAAGTGGCTAAACCAAAGCACTTCCGGTTGTAATTACACATCCCCTATATAAGGCCATCAGTAAGCAACACACACCAGTCTTGATAAAGGCCCAGAGAAGGCCGAAACACGTAGACAACACTGGTAAGCCTTATTTCATTTGAGGAACATATTGTGATCATTCTACACATTGTTTTTATCTTTCTCTCCACAGGTTTTATATATATATATATATATATATTTTTTTCCCCCTGAATTTTGAATTTTTTTATTTATATTTTTATTTTTGGAATTGTCTGCACTGTGTCATTGAGTGTGCTCTCACCTTCACCACTCCAGCCACTCCAGGCTGGCCACACCTACACTAATATTCTATATTTTTTCTATATTTTTTCTATATTTTTTCTACCTTTTTCGGAAGCACACTAAATAGGAGCATCGCATCGGATTTATTTTGGATCAAGGTTAAAATTTTGAAAATTTTGAAATTTTCTCACGTACTGACTACCTCTCGCACTGACTTTTTAAGGATACACATTTTTTCCACTTTGGACGTTAACTTCCCATTGGACACTATTTTTTATCTTGATATTTGATTTTTGATTTTCTGATGGATTTTTTCACTGTTTGTATTGGCCTTTCTTATTGCAACCCCTGACGTCAACACCCCAGTTTTAGCTCACTTGGAGTATTGCACCAAGTCACTGTATAGCACTATTGTTTATACTGTTCTATGTCCAATTGTCCTATTGTATACTGTTATTTTCTACCATTATTATCTTTTATTGTATAGCGTGGATCCATGCTTTTTTAGCCTTGTAATTTAACTACATTTTAACATTATATGACGAGCTGTAATAAACATTTTTAACACTTTAAACCTTAGCCATATATTGGCGCCTGGGATTTACCTCCTATTTACTTTCATCCTCTATTCAGGCTATTTTCCCTGCTCCTCTTCATTACAGGGAACTTCAACGTTTAAAAATTTTTAATCTTCAGAAAGGTCTGTCATATTCTCATTTGATTCCTCTTTCTTCAGAAGCCAAAGAAGAACTTTCATGGTGGTTATCCCATATAGAAGCTTGGAACGGGAGAGCCATTTTTGGGAAATCTCCGGATTTAATTATAGAATCCGATGCCAGTCGTTCGGGCTGGGGAGCTAGTTGTGGTCCTTCAATCACAGGAGGAAAATGGTCTTCAAGGGAAAAACTTTTTCATATCAATTGCTTAGAACTTTTGGCAGGCTCTTTTGCAGTCAAAAGTTTTGTAAAAGATTCTTTGCCAGTGTCAATTTTACTCAGAATGGACAATATTTCTGCAGTCCGTTATTTGAATCATTTAGGTGGTACAAAATCAAGAGATTTGTCGATTATTACGAAAGAATTCATTCATCTTTGCTTGGACAGAAATATTTCTGTCAAAGCGGAATATATTCCATGATTATCCAATGTCGAAGCGGATTGAGGTTCTCGTTATCTGACAGATTCCAGAGATTGGAAACTTCATCATCAAGTTTTTCATTCGCTTCAATCTCTCAGAGGTCCCTTTTCAATGGATCTGTTTGCTTCGAGACTGAATCATCAGATTCATCCTTATTTCAGTTGGCGTCCAGATCCAGAAGCATTGGCGATCGATGCATTTCTCCATCCTTGGCCTCGTCAGACAGCTTATGCGTTTCCTCCTTTCTCAATGATTCAGAGAGTCATTTCAGTAGTCCGTCGGGATCTTCTTTCAATTCTTCTCATCACTCCTCTTTGGCCATCTCAACCCTGGTACCCATCTCTTCTAGAATTGTCTGTCAACCATCCTCTTCTTCTTCCCGTTTTTCCTCTTCTGTTGTCAGATCCAGAAGGTCATCCTCACGATCTTATCATTCAAGGATCTCTTCATCTTATAGCTTGGTCAATTTCGGGCAATCTTCTTCATTCAAAGGTTTATCTCAACAAGCTCAAGAACTCCTCTGGGATTCTTTGGCCCCCGGGACCAAAAAATGCTATTTTTCCGCATGGACCAGATGGACTAGCTGGTGCGTGGAAAGAAGTTTGGATCCCTTTTCAGTGGATATAAGTTGTATTATTAAGTTGTATTATTAATTTCCTTACTTCTCTTTTCGAATCAGGATTAGCTTACAGAACCATCAATATTTCTAGATCTGCAATTTCAGCTAAACATTCTTTTATTAATAATTTCCCTGTGGGTCAACATCCTTTAATTTGTAAATTAATGAAAGCAATTAAACTTAAAAGACCCCCAACTCCTAAATATTCTTCTTTTTGGGATGTTGATCTTATTTTTTCCCTTTTTAAATCTTGGCCTTCTAATGAATTCTTATCTTTAAAACAGCTTACTGCTAAATTGGCTACCCTTTTGTGTTTAATTTCTTTTCATAGAGTCTCTGATGTCAGAGCTTTAGATTTTAATTCTAAACGTTTTACTCCTGAAGGTGTTACTTTCTTTATCTCTAAAAGAACTAAATCTTTTTCAACCTCAATTTTCTATCCTTACTTACCTTCTGAACCTCTTCTTTGTGTAGTTGTATATCTTAAAGAGTATGAACGCAGAACTTTTCGTTCTTCTACCTCTAATCAACTTTTGCTATCTTTCATGTCTCCTCATTATCCTGTTTCCTCTACTTCTATAGCCAGGTGGGTTAAATGGGTTATGAGTGAAGCAGGTATTGATGTTTCTTTTTCCGCTCACTCTGTTAGAGGATCAGCCGCTTCTAAAGCATTTTTGAAAGCTGCTACCCTTCAACAAATTTTGGATGCAGCTGACTGGTCTTCTGATTCTATTTTTAAACAATTTTATTTTAAACCCATTGAACACGCCTTGCTTAATTTATTTTGTTAGTTGCTTTAAACTAGCAAAATATGAGTCTCTGGTCTTGTAATAAAATTGGGATTATCCTAAATTATGAAGGTATAATCTAGATTTTATTAAAGACACAGAGACGATTATTTTCCCTCCTCAAATTTATTTTGTTATATTTATTCCCACCCTTGATTGGTTTGTATTATATTATTAACATGATTTGTATATTTATTTCAGTTACCAACCAATAATAAGGATATTCTCCTAAGTGGCTTTGTTCCTTCACATCTCCTGGAAAAGTCAGATCTTCAATCAAGTCTTTCACATCTTCAACAGTTTCCCAGTTGTTTTTCTACCCTTCTAGACAAGTTGGATTTTTCATCATGGATGATTCTTCTCTTCAAGCTTCTACTCTTCATGATTTTCGGTTTCCTGTTGGTTTGGAGTTATTTCTTCATGATGGACTTTTTGTTTCCTTCTTCAGTTTCAATGAAAGAGGATGTATTGCTGTATTTTGGACAGTTTATAGGACTTATTATCAATTTGATTGGTTATGTGGTTTTAGTTTAATCAGTTCTCTATTCTGATTGGTCATTGATGTATTATTTGTTTTTACTGTCTACTTTTTAAATTTGACAGTTTGTTGTATTTTTATCTATACTTTGAATAACTGCATTTTAGTAGTAAAGAAAGAGAATGCAAAATAATCGTCTCTGTGTCTTTAATAAAATCTAGATTATACCTTCATAATTTAGGATAATCCCAATTTTCAACAATGTGAAGAGAGTATATAGTGTTAACTTAATAAGGATGAAGAAATAATAATGTATATAAAAAATATATATTTATTGGTGTGGATATTGAAATCGGTGATATAAGCAGTGAGATATAAAATCACAATAAAACAAAGGTATAGAGCTCTAATACCATATAAGTAGTTGGGTTAATACAGATATTGACAGTACAGTTTTTTTAGTAGCAAAACAAACTCTTTCTTATTTAAAAAATAGTAGATAGTAAAATGAAAAATAATAAATCACAGGATAAAAATATTAAATCACAGGATAAAAGCGCTTTTCCGGATGGAGATATAATCTCACTTATAAAGTTCAATGTAAAAGGTGTGTCTTGAGAAAGTCTCGTATTGCACTTTAGTAATATTTCAGATAGAACAAAGATAATGCTTCATTAATTTGGAGAAAATTTAAGTAAATAAGTATTTTTTTTTTTAAGAAAAGAAGCAGAATATATCTACTCCTTCAAAACCCTACACCCTCATGGATTAAACATGGAGTTTGATTTAAACTTCCTGATTTAAACTTTCATATTTAAACTTCCCTATTTAAATCCTCAATAAAATATCTACAGAGTTAAAAACCATTAGTTATACTTTGATTATTAACAAAACAATTTATATTCCTTCAATACATAGTGCTATAAATTAAGTAGAAATTTATTAAGATATCAAGATATGGTCAAAAAACACATGACATATATTTCTATTACATACTTGTCCATATAATACTAACTCTTAGTTCTAGTAGTAGTTATAAAATAATCCACACTCTTAAACTGGATATCAGAGTAGAATCCATCCACATCAAAACATAACCCCCTAAGGGTAAAGCTAAAAAGTACCATTATTGCCTTATTTACCATTATAAAATAATATCAACCAATACAAAAATCTTTAATTCCTAAATAAGTTTCCAAAGCTATTTTAATCCTCATATTCTAAAACATATCATAAAATTATCGCAAACCTCATATTAGAACTACTAATTTAAAATAAAGCCCAAAACATATAAGCTTCATTTAGAAGTACCTACACATTCACTCTCACACATATATATATATATATATATATATATATATATATATATATATATATATATTTTATCCATATTTTTCATTATATATTTTTCACTATTTTTTCACTATATCCTTCTGATACCAGAAAAGATCCCCAATCGAAAAGCAAAACGATTATAATTTTTAATTTCACTTTTAATTTACTCAATTTTAACCTACTTTTGAAGTTCCAATTAGCTAATTCGTTATACACGAAAATGATCCCCAAAAGTGCATATATATAAATATTATAGTCTATAGAATATCATAAGTACAACTTCTAGCGAAATATAAGAAATACATTTTTATGTGCACACACTCATTAATTCTGATCGAACCTCTATTTATTATGACACATCTATTGCTTATAGATTTATTTTAACAAAATCATTATTTAGAGTAACAGATCTATTGCCAGTAACAGATCTATTGTATTCGCCCAACTACTTATATAGTATTAGAGCTCTATACCTTTGTTTTATTGTGATTTTATATCTCACTGCTTATATCACCGATTTCAATATCCACACCAATAAATATATATTTTTTATATACATTATTATTTCTTCATCCTTATTAAGTTAACACTATATACTCTCTTCACAATTTTGAAAATTGATATCACATTATAGTTCCCCTTATTTGACTCATTTTTTTCTCTTAGAGTACATGAAATGCAAAAACAAAAATTAGTTTAATATCTTATAAAAAAATATATACGTATTCCACAGTAGGCTAATAGTTTACATGAGGATGTGTTTAATGAGGCAAGTAATGTTTGTTTGCAGTATTGTTTCTTACTAAATGAGGAGGTGCCGAATTACACATTGTTTGTTTGCAATGTCAGACTCGAGACAAATGAAGCAGTGCTGAGTAAGGATGGCAATGTTTAAAGTATTGTCTAACTTTATTACGTTCAAATTGGAAACATTTACCTAGATTTAGAGTTCTGCAATAGCCGTCAAAAGCAGCGTTAAGGGGTCCTAACACTGCTTTTGGCCGCCCGCTGGTATTTAGAGTCAGGCAGGAAAGGGTCTACCGCTCACTTTCAAGCCGGGACATTTCAAAACCACAGATCCCATTACGCAAATTGCGTATTTTATCTTTTCAATGGGATCTTCCTAACGCTGGTATTTAGAGTCTTGGCCGAAGTGAGCGGTAGAGCCTCTACCGACAAGACTCCTAACGCCAAAAAAAGTCAGTAGTTAAGAGCTTTATGGGCTAACGCTGGTTTATAAAGCTCTTAACTACAGTGCTCTAAAGTACACTAACACCCATAAACTACCTATGTACCCCTAAACCAAGGTCCCCCCACATCGCCGCCACTATAATAAATATTTTTAACCCCTAATCTGCCAACCGCACACCGCCGCCACCTACATTATCCCTATGAACCCCTAATCTGCTGCCCCTAACATCGCCGACACCTACATAATATTTATTAACCCCTAATCTGTCACCCCCAATGTCACCGCTACCTAACTACACTTATTAACCCCTAATTTGCCGACCGGACCTCGCCGCCACTATAATAAATGTATTAACCCCTAAACCGTCGCACTACCGCCTCGCAAACACTATAATAAATAGTATTAACCCTTAATCTGCCCCCCCCCCCAACATCGCCGCCACCTAACTTCAAGTATTAACCCCTAATCTGTGACCGGACCTCGCCGCTACTCTAATAAATGTATTAACCCCTAAAGCTAAGTCTAACCCTAACCCTAACAACCCCCTAAATTAAATATAATTTTAATCTAACAAAATAAATTAAATCTTATTAACTAAAGTATTCCTATTTAAAACTAAATACTTACCTGTAAAATAAACCCTAAGATAGCTACAATATAACAAATAATATTATATTGTAGCTATTTTAGGATTTATATTTATTTTACAGGCAACTTTGTATTTATTTTAACTAGGTACAATAGCTATTAAATAGTTATTAACTATTTAATAGCTACCTAGTTAAAATAATTACAAAATTACCTGTAAAATAAATTCTAACCTAAGTTACAATTAAACCTTACACTACACTATCAATACATTAATTAAATAAATTACCTACAATTACATACAATTAAATAAACTAAACTAAATTACAAAAACAAACAAACACTAAATTACAAAAAATAAAAAAAGATTACAAGAATATTAGGCTAATTACACCTACTCTAAGCCCCCTAATAAAATAAAAAATACAAAATAATAAAAGTTTCTACCCTATTCTAAATTAAAAAGTAACCAGCTCTTTTACCAGCCCTTAAAAGGGCTTTTTGCGGGGCATGCCCCAAAGTAATCAGCTCTTTTGCCTGTAAAAAAAAATACAACCCCCCCAACATTAAAACCCACCACCCACATACCCCTACTCTAACCCAAACCCCCCTTAAATAAACCTAACACTACCCCCCTGAAGATCTCCCTACCTTGAGTCGTCTTCACCCAGCCAGGCCGAAGTCTTCATCTGATGGGGCAGAAGAGGACATCCAGACCGGCAGAAGTCTTCATTATATGCGAGCAGAAGAGGACATCTGGACCGGCAAACATCTTCATCCAAGCGGCATCTTCTATCTTCATCCATCCGACGAGGAGCGGCTCCATCTTCAAGACCTCCAGTGCGGAACATCCTTCTTCTCCGATGACAAATGAAGGTTCCTTTAATTGACGTCATCCAAGATGGCGTCCCTCGAATTCCGATTGGCTGATAGGATTCTATCAGCCAATCGGAATTAAGATAGGAAAAATCTGATTGGCTGAATGAATCAGCCAATCAGATTCAAGTTCAATCCGATTGGCTGATCTGATCAGCCAATATAATGCAAGCTCAATCTGATTGGCTGATTCAATCAGCCAATAAGATTTTTCCTACCTTAATTCCAATTGGCTGATAGAATCCTATCAGCCAATTGGAATTCAAGGGATGCCATCTTGGATGACGTCACTTAAAGGAACCTTCATTTGCTGAGTAGTCATCGGAGAAGAAGGATATTCCGCGCCTGAGGTATTGAAGATGGAGCCGCTCCTCGTCGGATGAATGAAGATAGAAGATGCTACTTGGATGAAGATGTCTGCCGGTCCAGATGTCCTCTTCTGCCCGGATAGGATGAAGACTTCTGCCGGTCTGTATGTCCTCTTCTGCCCCATCGGATAAAGACTTTGGCTGGGTGAAGACGACTCAAGGTAGGGAGATCTTCAGGGGGGTAGTGTTAGGTTTATTTAAGGGGGGTTTGGGTTAGAGTAGGGGTATGTGGGTGGTGGGTTTTAATGTTGGGGGGGTTGTGTTTTATTTTACAGGCAAAAGAGCTGATTACTTTGGGGCATGCCCCGCAAAAAGCCCTTTTAAGGGCTGGTAAAAGAGCTTGTTACTTTTTAATTTAGAATAGGATAGGGACTTTTATTATTTTTTTCATTATTATTTTATTAGGGGGCTTAGAGTAGGTGTAATTAGCCTAATATTCTTGTAATCTTTTTTTATTTTTTCTAATTTAGTGTTTGTTTGTTTTTGTAATTTAGTTTAGTTTATTTAATTGTATGTAATTGTAGGTCATTTATTTAATTAATTTAATAATATTGTAGTGTTAGGTTTAATTGTAACTTAGGTTAGGATTTATATTACAGGTAATTTTGTAATTATTTTAACTAGGTAGCTATTAAATAGTTAATAACTATTTAATAGCTATTGTACCTAGTTAAAATAAATACAAAGTTGCCTGTAAAATAAATATAAATCCTAAAATAGCTACAATATAATTATTTGTTATATTGTAGCTATATTAGGGTTTATTTTACAGGTAAGTATTTAGTTTTAAATAGGAATACTTTAGTTAATAAGGTGTAACTTATTTCGTTAGATTAAAATTATATTTAACTTAGTGGGGTGTTAGGGTTAGACTTAGATTTAGGGGTTAATACATTTATTAGAGTAGCGGCGAGGTCCAGTCGGCAAATTAGGGGTTAATACTTGAAGTTAGGTGGCGGCGACGTTGGGGGGGGCAGATTAGGAGTTAATACCATTTATTATAGGGTTTGCGAGGCGGGAGTGCGGCGGTTTAGGGGTTAAAATAACTTTATTAAAGTAGCGGCAAGGTCCGGTCCGTAGATTAGGGGTTAATAAGTGTAGGTAAGGTAGCGGCGACGTTGGGGGGGGCAGATTAGGGGTTAATAAATATTATGTAGGTGACGGCTGTGTTAGGGGCAGCAGATTAGGGGTTCATAGGGATAATGTAGGTGGCGGCGGTGTCCGGAGCGGCAGATTAGGGGTTAATTGTGTAATGCAGGTATCAGCGATAGCGGGGGTTAATAAGTGTAAGGTTAGGGGTGTTTAGACTCGGGGTTCATGTTAGGGTGTTAGGTGCAGACTTAGAAACTGTTTCCCCATAGGAAACAATGGGGCTGCGTTGGGAGCTTAACACTGCTTTTTTGAAGGTGTTTTTTTTAAGCCCAAACTGCCCCATTGTTTCCTATGGGGGAATTGTGCACGAGCATGTTTTGCCAGCTTACCGCTACCGTAAGCAACGCTGGTATTGAGGGTTGAAGTGGTGGTAAATTCGGCTCAACGCACCCTTTTTGGAGCCTAACACAGCCCCTCAGACAACTCTCAATACCAGCATTGCTTGGAAGCAGCGGTAGGAAAAAAATCTGCGTTAGTTACGCGGGTCTTTACCAACAAAACTCTAAATCTAGGCGATTGGTTGTTTACGGTATTGAGCTACAAAGCATAATGCACAGAAAGTTGCTTTCTCTGGATTGACAAATTATCCAAATATTCGAGACTACATTTCAACATCAAAATTCCTACATAAAAGCAGAAAAGAAGTTATCATACTGATTTTTAAAAGATTGAGATAATGTTAAGTGTACAATAATATAATAATTTATTAAGAAACAGATATGTTGCATCTTATAAGCTTTCAAGACATCAATAGTACATTAAAATATCAAAATTCCAAAACAGCAATTAAATA
Source organism: Bombina bombina (assembly GCF_027579735.1). Lineage (NCBI taxonomy): Eukaryota > Metazoa > Chordata > Amphibia > Anura > Bombinatoridae > Bombina > Bombina bombina. Next base: position 883,574,322 of record NC_069503.1, on the reverse strand, counting down.
TCAAACCTATGTATTACAATTTAATATTCATTTTAGGTTAATTTTCAAAATTGAATTATTTTCTAATAAATATCTACATATTAACATTTTTTTATACAGCACAATATATGCTCTACCAGAAACATTTATATTTTAGCAAAAAAAAAATCTCTTTTGTGCCACAATTACCTTCTTAGTGATATCAAAATGTAATATTCACCATTATAATATCAAGTCACTATTCAATATTTATGTTAAGCAACTCCTCTGTTTTTGTTTAGGATAAAAGAGTTGCAATCCAAGGTCAAGGACTAAAGTTGAAAGGACATGATGCCTGGTGCCTATAAAGTAGACTATTGCACCAACTGTATATTTCTAAATACTAAGGGTTCACAAGTTTATAATGTTGTTTGCATTTGTGTCTGAATTAGTTAAGCAATACTATGGTTTTAAATTTGAAATGCATAAATATGTTTTAAATGCACATTTTTTACCACAACTAGGATGTCAATGTAGATTCTGGACAAAAACATAATATAATACTGCAAGCATTTTCCTGATGGTCAATCACTGAGATAAACTTTAGTTAAAGAAAATGTAATTCAATTAGGTCTATGCACCCCTGGTATATTGAAACAACATTTGACACATAGGGGTCAATTTAACAAATGTCAGGTGGACATGATTAGCTATAGCAAACCAAGTCCGCCCAACATCGCTAAATACCGACAGCATATGCTGTCGGCATTTAACATTGCACATATCTTGTGAAATGTTTATGCAATGCCGCCCCCTGTACATTCGCGGCCAACAGGCCGCTAGCAGGGGTGTCAATCATCCTGATTGTAGGTGGTGGACAAGTTAAGGAGCAGCGGTCTTATGACCGCTGCTTCTTAACTTCAGTTTCAGGATTGACGGAAACTTTGGGTGGATTAAGGAGCATCCCCTGCTTATTAAATCCGCCCCATAGACTGCACCATTAAAATAAAGCATACTGGTGCCTCAGAAATGTATTAATATGAACATGTAAAAAGTAAACGTTATGGAAAAAATAACATGCAGATTTAGGGCGCCATGTGCTAAGCATCAAAGTGACCGTTCGTCTGTATTTCCGCGTCAAAATTCGCTCACGATCTGCATCTCGTATTTACCAATCTGTGACCGGATAGAAAAAAAACACTATTTTTCATCAGCTATCGTAATTTTACGCAACTGATCGTTCCTAAGCCTTTTTCCACTTACTACATGTTTGATCGCACATAAATTCACTGTAATCGGAAATTATGAATGCTACAAGTAATCCGCCCACTCCAACTTTCACTCTAACTTCGCGTGATTTGCTTCGTGACCATTTAGGTAGCGAATACAATAGAAAACTATAGGGTGTATCAACCTGACGCCAGGTTGAAGTACTTAAGTAAAAGGACTAGACTACAATAGTTTCATTATTGGTTTTTGGATCACTGAATGAAGATGGAGACACTTTTACATATGTTTCTATTCAGATTGATTCAATTATGAGGAAGAAGGGCTATACAGGCACCGGTTGAAAACAATAATGGATTGCAAAGAAGGAGAGGTAGAAGAATCAGAGTCCCAAGAGTTTTCCTTCCACATATGGGTTTGGAAGGCATTTCTGATTGGGAGATTATCCAGAGATTCCGTTTGGACCGAGAAGCTATTATGGAACTTTATAATGAAATAGCAGAATACCTGGAGCATATGACAGCGCATTCACAAGCCATACCCGGACTATTAAAACTGTTGGCAGCCTTACACTTTTTTGCCACCAGTTCAATCCAAGCTGTGTCTAGCGTCATAATTGGCATCAGCCAGTCTGCTTTTTCTAGGCACCTAACCAAACTAATTGATGCATTGATGGTTGTCTTTCCAAGGTACGTGTGCCTTCCATCGACTCCTGAAGATTGGCAATCTGTGAAGTCTAACTTTTATAGAATGTCCGGAATGCCCAATGTCATTGGAGCCATCGATTGCACACATGTTGCAATCAAACCATCACGAGAAAGTGAGGAAGTTTTCCGGAACCGAAAACAGTACCATTCCCTCAACATTCAGATGGTGTGTGATCATAACATGAAAATAATCAGTGTCCGTTCTAACTTCCCTGGATCCTGTCAGGATTCCTATATATTGTGTCAGTCTGGGTTATATAGGAAGTTTGAGGATGGAGAGATGCCTGAAGGATGGCTGTTAGGTAAATTTTTGTAATATTTTTTTCTATGTAAAATATAGTAGTATTTTAATTGTCACTTTCATTATGTTAATGATTTTGATGAAATATGTAACTCAATAACATAGTTAATTGTCTTTAAATTTATCATCTTTATCATAAATGTTAATGTTTATTTATTTTTTTTCATAGGGGACGCTGGTTATTTCAGTAGAGAATGGTTATTCACACCATATAACAATCCTCGAAGATGTGAGGTTAAATTCAACGAGGCACACAGATCTACCCGAGGAATCATCGAGAGAGCTTTTGGATTGTTAAAAATGCGCTTCCGTTGTCTTGACCATTCGGGTGGTGTGATGCAGTATGCTCCAGAAAAGGTTGCAAAAATAATTCTTGTTTGCTGCATTTTTCATAACATTGCAATAAGAAGAGGATTGGAAATTGAGGATGCAGAAGAAATCTCATTTGAGAACTTCCCGGTGGTCATCTGTAATGATGCACCAACAAGACAGGCCAATAACGCCAAAAATTATGTTGCTGAAAACTATTTTAAAGATTGATCTCATCAATAAATTTTATTCACATGAGTTCTATTTTTATGTCATTTTAATAAAAATATACAATTTAAATTGTGAATTTTTGAATAAAAATATTTTTTTTCATCATCTAATTTGTGTGAGTGACCATTTTGTTTTATTTTTTTCACTTTTATAATTGTATGAATTGTATCAATTTCAAGCACGTTATCCATAAAGAAAACAAATTATTTTCTTCAAAATTATTATTTGAATAGATATCGTTTTCTGATCACAATGTAAATATACACATACAGGCCTCTAGTTATCAAGCCGTCAACCTCAAATACGCTGGAATTCCGCAGTGTATTTGTGGCGAGGCTGATTCGCCTAAGTTATCAAGCCCTACACACCGGCAAAAGTAGAATTTAGTGACGTAAGCTTCGATCCGCCAGACTCAGTCCGACACAGATCGATTCTTACGTCACTCCAGATGTTCTGCACACAAGTTCCGCACAATCTGACTACTTTTGGGAGTTATCAAAAAACTAGCAGGTACGCTCTGCACTTTTCCGGCTCAGCGTACCTGGTTTTCAATCCGCCGCCCTGGAGGCAGCGGATCCCATAGGAATCAATGGGAGTCTGACCATAGCGAAAGTTCATGTTCGCTGCTGCCTGACATCCCATTGATTCCAATGGGAGCTGTCTACACCTAACACCCTAACATGTACCCCGAGTCTAAACACCCCTAATCTGTCCCCCCTACTCCGCTGCAACTAAATAAATGTATTACCCCCTAAACCGCCACTCCTGGAGCCCACCGCCACTCTAATAAACTGATTAACCCCTAAACCGCTGCTCCTGGACCCCGCCGCCATTATAATAAATATGTTAACCCTTAAACTGCCGCTCCTGGACCCCGCCGCCACTATAATAAATATGTTAACCCCTAAACCGCCGCTCCCGGACCCCGCCGCAACTATAATATATATGTTAACCCCTAAACTGCCGCTCCCGGACCCCGCCGCCACCTACATAATACCTATTAACCCATATCCTGCCCCCCCCTACACCGCCGCCACTATAATAAATTTATTAACTCCTATCCTGCCCCCCCTACACCACCGCAACTATAATAAAATTATTAACCCCTAAACCTAAGTCTAACCCTAACACTCCCTTAACTTAAATATTAATTAAATACATCTAATTTTTTAACACTTATTAACTAAATTAATCCTATTTAAAAATAAATACTTACCTGTAAAATAAACCCTAAGATAGTTACAATATAAATAATAATTATATTGTATCTATTTTAGAAATTATTTTTATTTTACAGGCAAATTTCAATTTATTTTAACTAGGTACAATAGCTATTAAATAGTTAATAACTATTTAATAGCTACCTAGTTAAAATAAAGACAAATTTACCTGTAAAATAAAAACTAACAATTACACCTAACACTACACTATCATTAAATAAATTATTCCTATTTAAAACTAAATACTTACCTGTAAAATAAACCCTAAGATAGCTACAATGTAATTAATAATTACATTGTAGCTATTTTAGGATTTATATTTATTTTACAGGTAACTTTGTATTTATTTTAGCTAGTTAGAATAGTTATTAAATAGTTATTAACTATTTAATAACTACCTAGCTAAAAGAAATACAAAGTTACCTGTAAAATAAATCCTAATTACCTACAAATAACTACAATTAAATACAATTAAATAAACTAACTAAAGTACAAAAAATAAAAAAACTAAGTTACAAAAAATAAAAAATAAATAAGTTACAAACATTTAAAAAAATTACAACAATTTTAAGCTACTTACACCTAATCTAAGCCCCCTAATAAAATAACAAAGCCCCCCAAAATAAAAAAATGCCCTACCCTATTCTACATTAAAAAGTTAACAGCTCTTTTACCTTACTAACCCTTAAAAGGGCCTTTTGCGGGGCATGCCCCAAAGAATTCAGCTCTTTTGCATGTAAAAAAAAAATACAACCCCCCCAACATTAAAACCCACCACCCACATACCTCTAATCTAACCCAAACCCCCTTAAATAAACCTAACACTACCCCCCTGAAGATAATCCTACCTTTAGCCGTCTTCAGCCAGCCGACCACCGATGGAACAGAAGAAGACATCCAGAGCGGCAGAAGTCATCATCCAAGGGGTGCTGAAGAAGTCTTCCATCTGATTGAAGTCATCATCCAAGGGGCGCTGAAGAAGTCTTCCATCCGATTGAAGTCAACATCCAGGCAGCATCTTCAATCTTCATCCATCCGGAGCGGAGCGGAGCCATCTTCAGATGAGTCAACACGGAGCCATCTTCTTCCACCGATGACTGAACGACGAATGACGGTTCCTTTAAGTGACGTCATCCAAGATGGCATCCCTCGAATTCCGATTGGCTGATAGGATTCTATCAGCCAATAGGAATTAAGGTAGGAAAAATCTGATTGGCTGATTAAATCAGCCAATCAGATTGAAGTTCAATCGGATTGACTGATCCAATCAGCCAATCAGATTGCGCTCGCATTCTATTGGCTGATCGGAACAGGATTGATCAGCCAATCAGATTTTTCCTACCTTAATTCCGATTAGCTGATAGAATCCTATCAGCCAATCGGAATTGAAGTCAACATCCAGGCGGCGTCTTCAATCTTCATCCATCCGGAGCGGAGCCATCTTCAGACGAGCCGTTAATAAATTAATAAATTTATTATAGGTGGCGATGGTGTAGGGGGGCAGATTAGGAGTTAATATGTTTAATATAGGTGGCTGCGGGGTCCGGGCACGGCGGTTTAGGGGTTAAACAATTTATTTAGTTGCGGCAGGGTATGGGATCGGGAGGATAGGGGTTAATAAATTTATTATAGGTGGCGGCGGTATAGGGGGGCAGGATAGGGGTTAATAGGTATTATGTAGGTGGCGGCTGGGCCGGGAGTGGCGGTTTAGGGGTTAATCAGTTTATTAGAGTGGCGGTAGGCTCTGGGAGCAGCGGTTTAGGGGTTAATACATTTATAAGAGTTGCGGCGGGGTCTAGGTGCGGCAGTTTAGGGGTTAATAACTTTATTTAGTTGCGGGGGGCTCCGGGGGCGCCAGTATAGGGGGTAGAACAATATAGTTAGTGTGGGTGCTTAGTGACAGCTTGTCAATAAAGCTGTAAAAAAGCTGAAGAGCAGCAAGATCGGATGAGTGATAACTATCACAGTCCGCTGCTCATCGCCCGCGTACTTCAGATCCGCAGCGGCGATGGTAGGCGAGCTTAGGTGGGCGTATTGGGGCCGGCGATGGCAGGTAAGTAGACACGTTGATAACTAGCGGCCACAGTATGTATTATGATAACATGATATGATATGATAACATATATTACCAGTATTAATTTTTCTAAAATAGAAATAGATGTGTATGTAATCTAAAGTCTATAAATTTAAATTAGGATCTATTACATATAACTTTAAAAAATTTAATCTTAAATCTAATTCTTTATTAGCTCATGCTGAATGTGTGTATATAACCCTTAAAAATCTATATCAATACAATTTTTAAAAAAGGTCACATTAGCAATTGATTAATAAAGACTTAAATTTTTATTTAAAACAAACATATTACACAATAACTATATAAACAAAATAATAATAATGATCTATAATTACATGACTCTCCTACATTACAAACTAATTACACTATTGATAACTATATTGAATTTACACTAACAAATATACAGAAAACTTAAATTACATTTAACATTAATTATTATTCACATATTACTTTTTCATCCGAAAATGAAAAAAAAACTCCACTGACAATAAATAGTACAACTTTAAAATTATTGTATCTAAATATTTTGAACAATTTAAAAAAATAGAATAATGTTGCATAGAAACACTGAATAACGCGAGATTTAGAAAATTTAGAGATTAGACACACCCATTTAGAAAGTTGCTATGCGACCAGGAAGGATGAAGAGAATTACACCATTCACATCTGGGGAAATGATAATTCTAGTCTATGTTATGGACTGATATTTTCCTAAATGCTTAGGGGGTGTCCGAGGAGTCATGCAAGATGAAAGGGACAAAACTATATATGAATGAGATACGCAGAATGTATCGTGTATCAAAAATTAAAAGGACCAGGCGTCAATGTTTGAGATGCTACAGTGATATTAGACGTCGAGAACCACAATATTACCAATCCATGATAATTCTAGTCTATGTTATGGACTGATATTTTCCTAAATGCTTAGGGGGTGTCTGAGGAGTCATGCAAGATGAAAGGGACAAAACTATATATGAAATGATACACAGAATGTATCGTGTATCAAAAATTAAAAGGACCAGGCGTCAATGTTTGAGATGCTACAGTGATATTAGACGTCGAGAACCACAATATTATCAATCCATAAGGAGCCTTTTAAGGACATGTAAGTTGATCAAATTGTTTTTATATTATTTGTTTGTGAGCTATAGCTAATCTAATACTCAAAATAAAATAAATGAAAACTAAAATGTACTTGTTTTTCAAAGTTACATCCCTGCAGTTAAAAAAACATTATAATTTAAAATAATAAAACAATTATTATTGTTTTAAATGATAGATTAAATTATAATTTCAATATCAATATGAGACATGAAAGAATAGTAAGTTTTAAGTGTACCATATTGATCAATTTCATGTCCATACTGGCTCTTACTGGTATCTATTAACATTCTGATTGATGGTTTTCTAATTTCTATTTTTTATAAAATTCTAAAAACTCTAAACACTCTAAGCATTCTAAAAAATCAAAACTCTAAACTTGAATTTACAAAATGGCAAAAAAATAATACAATTTAAAAAACATATGTACACAATAATAATATATTATGGATAAAAAAAAAAAACTTACAAAATAAAAACTATTTACAATACATTTTTATAAATAAAAATTTACTAATCATTCTGCAATCATCCTGTATATCTGTATTCACTATTTCAGATAAGAAGAAAGAAAATATTTGTGGTGCTCCTACTCCACGTTATGTAAGGCCTAGTCTAAATTTGACACCTAGAAGTGAGGCTAGATCACCACCCTTGCCACTGTCTTTGCTTGACGGAGAATTGTCCCCACAGAAAGGAGGTGTCAGGTGCCTAACTGTCGTACATACATCTCAAGGTACAAAAGGAACCATGAATTAAATATCTATAGTTACAGAACTGATTAACATAATAATGATTAGGTTTTTTTGGTATCAACAGAAACCAACAAAAGAGTGTTGAAAATGAAGAAAAAAAGGTTCAGAAGAATATTACAATTGTCTTCTACAGAAGGTATTTTTCTAATATTTGGTCCCATTACACATATTACATTGAAATTTTTGTAATTGTGTTCGTCTGTAATCTTTCATAGATAGTGACAATGAGGAAAATAATGTTCCTGAAAGTATGTCATTAACTTCACCCTCAATGTAACTAGGTAAATGTTTATTATTTTTAAATTTACTCTATTATTAAATATTATAGTCTAATCTAAAGAACTATATATCCATCAAATTATAAATATATATTACAGATGCAAGTGGTGAGAAAAACTCTACCAATATTTCTGATATTGATAATGACTTGGAAATATCTAAGGCTTCTAAATTGACACAGACAAGTCCAGATATGGAAAATACCCCCTCTAATCTCAATGGTAATACATTCTTGATAACTGCTTAACAACCTTTCTTTAGAAAAAATGTGTGACAATCCTTCATTTTTTTAAAATTTTGTTTTCTTATATAGATTCCGGGGCACAAGTTGTATCACAAGTGCAATCCTCTGTTTGTGAAGAAATTAAACAAATAATGGATGCTATAAAGAAATTAAATACCCAGGTTCAAAATCTCTACAAAACTAATGTCATGGAAAACATATAAGCAATGATTGAATTTTTATGTTAAAAAGGTGAATTTCAAACCAAAAATGTAGTGGCCAGGAGGACCAACATATTTTTTATAATGCCTTTTTGTTTAATTTATTTTAAAATTCCTGTTTTAATACATTTTAATTTTGTTCAATTAGATTTGTCTTTGTGTCCAATTAATTTTAAACCTTTAAATGATTCCAAGTACATTTTGAAAAGAAAAAGCAAATTAAATAAAAAAAGAATAAACTTTAATAAACATATGTGTAAATAACAATAAAAAATATATTACAATTACAATAAAAATAACTTAAAGGATTCAAAAAACTGCACTAATGGAACCTTTGTCTTTTAGGATCTGGCGACTCTTGGCTCTGATGTCTATCTCTAATTAAATCTAACAAAGATTGCATAGTAGTTTGAGCCATCTGCATGGTATTTTCAGCTATTGCCAAGGCCCTGGTTATGTGTTGGTCCCTTTCCCTGTCCATTTCTCTTTGCCACTGAAAGATTTCACGGTCCAGTTCCAATTGTTGCTGGTTGTAGTTGTCAAATCTTTCTAAATGTCCAGACAAAATATCCTGAACCTGTCTACTGTCTGCTCTATATCCTCTGGCAAGATTTAACATTTCATTTAGAGCAGCATCTTCCAAAGGTGCCTGCTCTTGCACTATAGGTTCAGCCTGTTCAATTGCCTGTTCTTGAACAACATCATCATGTGGTGAATCTGGATTCTCATCAACAGCAGAGGGGTTTATTACAGGCTCATGAATATCAAAATGTGTCATCTGTGTTAGGTCAGGAGTTAAGCTTCCACTGTCTTGAGATCTAACCTCTGGTGCTGTAACTGGAACAAGATTCAGAATGACCTCTCTAGAAGAATCATCCTCCTCAACGATATCTTAAATAAAAAAAAATAAAAAAGTTATACATTTAGAAATAAAGTAATTAAAAAAAAATTGGACAAGATTATGTTACATCAGATAAAAAATTTGTTCCAACAGTAATGGTTAGAGGGGTTACTATACAATAAAAATGTATACAGGCATGTTGGATTTAAACAATACGATTAAAGGCCTTCTTAATAAATAATTGTGATTTTGCATGGCTAAACTGTTTACATATAAAATCACACTACATAAAATTATATTGGATGGATGTAACATGAAACAGAATAAAGTGTAAACTATATTAAGTACAGGGGGCATTTAATGTTAGTCTATCCATATCACAGTCTCACAGTTTCACTATCAATATATTGACATGACAAGTTTAAAATTTAACAGTTACCAAAAATGTTTTTCTTTTCATCCTATATTTACTTTCCAAAAGTAACTTACTATCGAAAAGTGGTGCAGAATTTGTCACCATAGCTCTGAATAGACGTCCAACATCCGCTGTAAAAATAAGAAATATAAATTAAAAATTAATATATCATTTATATTTACATATTTAAAGGTCTATATATAATTGGTTTAAAAATACATACCAGAGCTTCTTCCAACCGCTGTATCTGGTGTACTGCTCCTTACATCTGGAATAGTATCAGCAGGCTGTGGCTTGTATTGGTTGTGGACCGTATATATTGCCCATGTTGTGGTTGTTGTCTTATAGTCACATGTTCTATTTGAGTTGATGTTGAAGGACGTGGTAGCTGTCCTAAAGATGTAGATGGGGTATTGACAGATGCAGAGGTCGATGCTCAAACAGAACCACCTATGAAATAGTAAATAAAGATTTCAATTAATACATTAAATACATTTTAAACTTTCTGTGCAATTTGTGCAATGTTAAGCAAATTTAAAATTTACTCCTATTATTAAATTTACTTCATATTTGTATGTTTATTTGAAATGCAAGAATTAAAGGGTCAATAAACCCATCTTTCTTTCATGATTCATATAGAGAACACAATTTTAAACAACATTCCAATTTACTTCTATTATCTAAATTGCTTCATTTGTTTAATTTCCTGTGTTGAAGAAATAGCAATGCATATGGGTGAGCCAATCAGGCAAGGCATCTATGTGCAGCCACCAATCAGCAGCTACTGAGCCGATCAAGATATGCTTTTCAGCAAAGAATATCAAGAAAATTAAGCAAATTAAAAAATAGAAATAAATTAGAAAGTTGTTTAAAATTGCATGCTGTTTCTAAATCATGAAAGAAAAAAAATGGGTTTCATGTCCCTTTAAACAAGTGCTTTCCATGTTCCAGAACCAAATAAATAGCTTGGATGCCTTGTTTTTTCAAATAAATAAAGCATTAGAAAAAAATAATTAATAGGAGTATATTAGAAACTTGAAAATATTTTCATGGCCTCTATATGAATTGAAAGCAGACTTTTTGGTTCAGTGTAACTTTTAAAAAAAAGATAAACAGAGAAGTAATCAAATTACAAAATCAAATTTAAAGGGACAGTAAACCAAATTTTTTTCTTTCATGATTCAGTTACAGAATACAATTTTAACCTGGGTTATGCTTGCTTATTGGTGGTTAAATGTCAACCTACAATAAGCAAACGCTAACCATGGTGATGAACCTAAAATTGGCTGAATGCAAAGATTGCATTACTGCTTTTTAAATAAAGATAGAAAGAGAAAGAAGAAAAATGGATAATACAAGTAAATAGCAGATTAAAAAACGGTTAATAATGTTTTTTAAAAACAGTAACGTAAGAGACACATTTTTGGTGCAGACAATTAAACAATATAAATATTAATTTGGAGATTAATTTATAATTACCTTGAATATCGCTATCACAGTAATCAGTTATGCCCTCAATGACCTCCGTGCCAAGCCTCTTTAGAACTTTTCTTTCAAAGTCTGTCAAATCTGCGACATAAGGCTGTCCGCCTCCAGTACCACGTGCATATTGCTTTTCTTTGGCAATTTTGGCTTTAGTTTGACGCTTGATATCATTGAACCTTTCTTTGCAGGAGTCGATATCTTTTTTCGTTGGTCCTTGAGCACTCACAGCGTCACTAATTTTTTCCCAAATAAACTTCTTACGAGCACCGAGGGTTTGCTTGACTCGACTACCATAAATATTATCATAGTATTCGAGTACTAGATCAACAAGTACAACATTCTGTTGATGCGAGCAGTTAGGGTTGCGAGTCTTCTTGGAAGTAGCTGAATATTCGGAGCAAGCCATCTTCTCAAAGTAAATACCGAAAAGTAAATAAACAATATTCTAAGATTTCTGGGAAAATAAACATTCTTATACATGTCATCAGCTAAACTTTGCTGCTTGTATGACGATTATGACACCTAGATGGTCACGTGGGTGAAGAAATAAACCAATTAGGTCGTAGACTGCTTAGTAACTTTGTTCTTTCGCGCCGAGCGAAGCTTCAAAGTTATCAATAATCCGATTGTCTTCGACATAGAGTAGACGCAAAATTTTATGGCTTTGTTTTTAGTAAATTCATGTAACAAAGTGCTATCCGCATGGTGCGAATGCCGGCGGGTTAATTCGATACGGTCTGTGCAAAATGTTTTACGCCTTAGTACATGGCGCCCTTAGTCACACTTGCAAGACTTCCCCAGACCCTTCAATGTTGCAAGAAGCAAAAAGAGCTAACATTGTTTTCACACCCCAGGTCATCATATTTTCTACAATGGATTTTCAATATGATTAAGCTTTAGCTCATGCGTTTTTCTTAATAATTTTCAAAACTCGCAATTTACACTAAAATGATAATCAGAGCTTTGGTTAAGTCTCACAAATCACTTAAAAATGCATTAAAAAGTACAGTTACACTCATAATACTATCTCATAAAAATTATTTTAAAAACTTGCAATAAAAAGTTATAAGGGCTCAAAGATACTGTATGAGATGTTAGAAAAAAAACAAAAAAATGTCCAAAAGTGCTTTTCCAAGGGTTCCATAGGAACACATATACATATATGTATGTATATAAATATATATGCATGTATATCTATACATATGTATATATGTATTTACACCCTGTTCCAAATTATTATGCTAATGATATCTTTCTCATTTACCTAAATAATTGATGTAAACAACAGTCGGCATAATTCTCATGTTATCAACTATTTAGAGTGCAATTCAAATTTTATTGAACAACCCTCCTAATGATAACAGTATTTTTTTTCAAAATAAAAAACTTGCAATGCACTGTTCCAAATTCTTATGCACAGTAAGTTTCAAAACACTTTATAGGTTGTAAAGAACTTAAAATTGTCATTTGTTGTGTTTGCAGCATATTTACTGAAATCAAAAGCTATTTCAATCAAACTTTGAACAGCATTTTAACTTTTTAAACATTTTAACAGGTCACGTTACATTTTAACATGGGACCCCTTATTTGATAGCAGCTTCACAAGTCTTGCATCCATTGAACTTGTGAGTTTTTTAACAGTTTCTGCTTGAATTTGTTTGCAAGATGTCAGAATAGCCTCCCAGAGCTGCTGTTTGGATGTAAACTGCCACCCACCCTCATAGATCTTTTGCTTGAGGATGCTCCAAAGGTTCTCAATAGGATTGAGGTCAGGGGAGGATGGAGGCCACACCATGACTTTCTCTCCTTTTATCCCCATAGCAGCCATTGATGCAGAGGTATTCTTTGCAGCATGAGATGGTGCATTGTCATGCATGAAGATGATTTTATTACGGAAAGCATAGTTCTTCCTTCTGTACCAGGGAAAGAAGTGGTCAGTCAGGAACTCCACATACTTTGCAGAGGTCATCTTTACACCTTCGGGGACCCTAAAGGGGCCGACCAGCTCTCTTCCCATGATTCCGGCCCAAAACATGACTCCACCACCTCCTTGCTGACGTTGCAGCCTTGTTGGAATAGGGTGGCCGTCCACCAACCATCCACTACTCCATCTATCTGGACCATCCAGGGTTGCACGGCACTCATCAGTGAACAGGACTGTTTGAAAATTAGTCTTCATGTATTTTTCTGCCCAATGCAGCCATTTCTGCTTGTGAGCATTGGTTAGTGGTGGCCGAATGGAAGGTTTATGCACAATTGCAAGATTCTTGAGGACTCTACACCTTGATGTCAGTGGGACTCCAAAGGCACCATCAGCTTCAAATATCTGTTTGCTGCTATGTAATGGTATTTTAGCAGCTGCTCTCTTTATCTGATGCATGGATCTGGCAGAAATCTTCCTCAATGTGCCTTTATCTGCACAAACTCATCTGTGCTCTGAATCAGCCACAAATCTCTTAATAGTGTGATGATCACGCTTAAGTTTTCATGAAATATCTAATGTTTTCATACCTCGTCCAAGGCATTGAACTATTTCACTCTTTTCGGCAGCAGAGAGATCCTTTTTGTTCCCCATATTGCTTGAAAATGGTGCTCTGCTTAATAATGCGTAACACCCTTCTTTAGTAGTTTTTCCTTTAATTGGGCTCTCCTGGCAATCTAATTATCACAGGTGTATGAGATTGTTTTCAGTGATCAAAAGAGCCCTGAGACACAATGCCATCCATGAGTTAAACTGAAAAAAATAATTATTTAATCTTTGTCACACTGAAATAGAATTTGCATAATAATTTGGAACAGGGTGTATATGTGTGTCTATGTATTTACAGACAAATATACACATATAAATACAGACATACATGTGTATAGAAATACATACATATATCTCATTGCAATCCTGTGCTTGTGTTTGCGCAACTGGCAGCTGTTATTTTTTCATTCCATTAAAGTCTATGGGGCCGAATTATCAAGCTCCAAATGGAGCTTGATGCCCCTTGTTTCTGGCGAGCCTTCAGGCTCGCCAGAAATAGAAGTTATAAAGCAGTGGTCTAAAGACCACTGCTTCATAACTTGTCCACCATATATATTGTAGAATGTTTGCTAGACATCTGTATAGGCCATAACATTTTAATATATAGAATTGCCTTTATTTTGCATAAAAAATTATGTGACCTGACATCAAAGAAATATAATTGTTATCTAGCAGGTCAGGACTACCTTAGCAAAGCCAGAGCAGGAAGCATCAATCCAGTTTTTTTAGGCATAAACAATTTGACCATGTAGCCTGCCTATATGCCTATCTACAAGTGTTAGCTTTATAGACCCATCCCCTGTCCGTCATAGCTGAGCAGCATTGTCCTGCACCCCACTTTACCTGTAAGCAGGAAAGAGACACCATTCCCTGGGCTGTACTAAAAACTCAATGCACAGCTCCTACACTGCCCGGGCACAGCACCATGCTGGTATAAGAGCACTGTGCATGAGCGAGACACGGGGTGCCACTCACACAGCTAGGTATATTTTGCAAGACACTAGGGCTGTGGAATCAGACTGAAAAAGTGCTCCCTTTACTAACTAGCATTTATTCTTGCAGTCTCCCGTACACAGTAAGGCATAGAGTGCACTGAATAGTCACTGTGCCACATGAAGCAGATATGAAATAGTGTTAATAGCGTTAAGATGTAAAAAAATTCAACCACACTCATATATTAACAGAAGTTAATCCAGCAAGTGTACTAGTCACTATATTTCTTATTGATTACATCCGTGTCCACCTTAATAAAGGCTACAAGAAAGGAACTATGTAAAATATTGACTTGCCTTAATACTTGCTTGAAAGAATATAACTTGTCACTGGAAATCAGGAAATAACCTGTGAGCAGCCGAGTCCCACCAACTCGCGGGACACCCCAATACATACAGTGCTACTCCCGGTTTCTGTCTACACAGTTCCGTTCCCAGGATGTGTGTAGAAAATCATGTGACTCTGGCATCCAGTTAACTTTGTGAAGAGCCAAGCCAATCTCATGTCTCCAAAAAAGTAACAAATATTTTGAAAACATGGCTCCAATGAAGAAAGCATAATGTGTGAAAAAATTTAACGTTTATTGAAACAGGTAAAAAAACACAGAGCAGAGCAGTATTTTTAAATTTTTGACTTGTTTCAATAAACATTTTATTTTATTCACACATTATCGTTTCTTCATTGGAGCCATATTTTAGAAATGCATTTGACTGTGCAACATGACCTACTGTATGCTCACGGTGCTCACCCCTAAAACTGTCTATTCTTTCTGCAGATCACAGCCTGTTTTGCTTGGAGCTCGCCATCTCCCAATAGTGATACAGATGTTCTGGCAAATCAACTGTACTCTGGCGGTCGGGGCCCCTGGTGTCAAAAAGTGCCGCTCCCCCAAATTTGCCGCAATAGGCCCAGGCCTTGTTGGCCTAGGCCATAATACGCCCCTGATCATATCATGTCCGCTCGCACTTTGATAAATATGCCCCTATGAGGGACTACGATCCTGTGTTTGCAACTTTGTAAAGTCTTTTTTCTGCACAAGGATGCAACCGAGAGAGAGCAAAAGTTTTACTTGCGACGTGTAATAAGTGTGCAACTGGGCGCACAATGGTAAAAAAATGTTGAGCACAGTTAAAGCGCCTGTGGGAGTGCTAATTTGTGCTCCACTCATAATCTAGCTAAAAATCAGGTAATAATTTGATGAATTTTATAATTAACATATTTAGGCCTAGATTTGGAGTTTGGCGGTAAAAGGGCTGTTAACGGTCCGCAGGCTTTTTTCTGGCCGCACCATAAATTTAACTCTGGTATCGAGAGTTTAAACAAATGCTGCGTTAGGCTCCAAAAAAGGAGCGTAGAGCATTTTTACCGCAAATGCAACTCTCGATACCAGAGTTGCTTACGGACGCGGCCGGCCTCAAAAACGTGCTCGTGCACGATTCTCCCATAGGAAACAATGGGGCTGTTTGAGCTGAAAAAAAACCTAACACCTGCAAAAAAGCAGCGTTCAGCTCCTAACGCAGCCCCATTGTTTCCTATGGGGAGACACTTCCTACGTCTGCACCTAACACCCTAACATGTACCCCGAGTCTAAACACCCCTACCCTTACACTTATTAACCCCTAATCTGCCGCCCCCGCTATCGCTGACACCTGCATTATATTATTAACCCCTAATCTTCCGCTCCGTAAACCGCCGCAACTTACATTATCCCTATGTACCCCTAATCTGCTGCCCTAACATCGCCGACCCCTATATTATATTTATTAACCCCTAATCTGCCCCCCTCAACGTCGCCGACACCTGCCTACACTTATTAACTCCTAATCTGCCGAGCGGACCTGAGCGCTACTATAATAAAGTTATTAACCCCTAATCCGCCTCACTAACCCTATCATAAATAGTATTAACCCCTAATCTGCCCTCCCTAACATCGCCGACACCTACCTTCAATTATTAACCCCTAATCTGCCGAGCGGACCTCACCGCTACTATAATAAATGTATAAAGCTAAGTCTAACCCTAATACTAACACCCCCCTAACTTAAATATAATTTACATCTAACGAAATAAATTAACTCTTATTAAATAACTTATTCCTATTTAAAGCTAAATACTTACCTGTAAAATAAATCCTAATATAGCTACAATATAAATTATAATTATATTGTAGCTATTTTAGGATTAATATTTATTTTACAGGCAACTTTTTAATTATTTTAACCAGGTACAATAGCTATTAAATAGTTAAGAACTATTTAATAGTTACCTAGTTAAAATAATAACAAATTTACCTGTAAAATAAATCCTAACCTAATATATAATTAAACCTAACACTACCCTATCAATAAATTAATTAAATAAACTACCTACAATTACCTACAATTAACCTAACACTACACTATCAATAAATTAATTAAACACAATTCCTACAAATAAATACAATTAAATAAACTAGCTAAATTACAAAAAATAAAAAAGAACTAAGTTACAAAAAATAATAAAATATTTACAAACATAAGAAAAATATTACAACAATTTTAAACTAATTACACCTACTCTAAGCCCCCTAATAAAATAACAAAGACCCCCAAAATAAAAAAATCCCTACCCTATTCTAAATTAAAAAAGTTACAAGCTCTTTTACCTTACCAGCCCTGAACAGGGCCCTTTGCGGGGCATGCCCCAAGGATTTCAGCTCTTTTGCCTGTAAAAAAAAAAATACCATACCCCCCCCCCAACATTACAACCCACCACCCACATACCCCTAATCTAACCCAAACCCCCCTTAAATAAACCTAACACTAAGCCCCTGAAGATCTTCCTACCTTGTCTTCACCATACCAGGTTCACCGATCCGTCCTGGCTCCAACATCTTCATCCAACCCAAGCGGGGGTTGGCGATCCATCATCCGGTGCTGAAGAGGTCCAGAAGAGGCTCCAAAGTCTTCCTCCTATCCGGCAAGAAGAGGACATCCGGACCGGCAAACATCTTCTCCAAGCGGCATCTTCAATCTTCTTCCATCCGGTGCGGAGCGGGTCCATCTTGAAGCAGGCGACGCAGATCCATCCTCTTCTTCCGTTGTCTCCCGACGAATGACGGTTCTTTTAAGGGACGTCATCCAAGATGGCGTCCCTCGAATTCCGATTGGCTGATAGGATTCTATCAGCCAATCGGAATTAAGGTAGGAATTTTCTGATTGGCTGATGGAATCAGCCAATCAGAATCAAGTTCAATCCGATTGGCTGATCCAATCAGCCAATCAGATTGAGCTCGCATTCTATTGGCTGTTCCGATCAGCCAATAGAATGCGAGCTCAATCTGATTGGCTGATTGGATCAGCCAATCGGATTGAACTTGATTCTGATTGGCTGATTCCATCAGCCAATCAGAAAATTCCTACCTTAATTCCGATTGGCTGATAGAATCCTATCAGCCAATCGGAATTCGAGGGACGCCATCTTGGATGACGTCCCTTAAAGGAACCGTCATTCGTCGGGAGACAACGGAAGAAGAGGATGGATCCGCGTCGCCTGCTTCAAGATGGACCCGCTCCGCACCGGATGGAAGAAGATTGAAGATGCCGCTTGGAGAAGATGTTTGCCGGTCCGGATGTCCTCTTCTTGCCGGATAGGAGGAAGACTTTGGAGCCTCTTCTGGACCTCTTCAGCACCGGATGATGGATCGCCAACCCCCGCTTGGGTTGGATGAAGATGTTGGAGCCAGGACGGATCGGTGAACCTGGTATGGTGAAGACAAGGTAGGAAGATCTTCAGGGGCTTAGTGTTAGGTTTATTTAAGGGGGGTTTGGGTTAGATTAGGGGTATGTGGGTGGTGGGTTGTAATGTTGGGGGGGGGGGGGTATGGTATTTTTTTTTTTACAGGCAAAAGAGCTGAAATCCTTGGGGCATGCCCCGCAAAGGGCCCTGTTCAGGGCTGGTAAGGTAAAAGAGCTTGTAACTTTTTTAATTTAGAATAGGGTAGGGAATTTTTAATTTTGGGGGTCTTTGTTATTTTATTAGGGGGCTTAGAGTAGGTGTAATTAGTTTAAAATTGTTGTAATATTTTTCTTATGTTTGTAAATATTTTATTATTTTTTGTAACTTAGTTCTTTTTTATTTTTTGTACTTTAGCTAGTTTATTTAATTGTATTTATTTGTAGGAATTGTGTTTAATTAATTTATTGATAGTGTAGTGTTAGGTTAATTGTAGGTAATTGTAGGTAGTTTATTTAATTAATTTATTGATAGGGTAGTGTTAGATTTAATTATATATTAGGTTAGGATTTATTTTACAGGTAAATTTGTTATTATTTTAACTAGGTAACTATTAAATAGTTCTTAACTATTTAATAGCTATTGTACCTGGTTAAAATAATTACAAAGTTGCCTGTAAAATAAATATTAATCCTAAAATAGCTATAATATAATTATAATTTATATTGTAGCTATATTAGGATTTATTTTACAGGTAAGTATTTAGCTTTAAATAGGAATCATTTATTTAATAAGAGTTAATTAATTTCATTAGATGTAAATTATATTTAAGTTAGGGGGGTGTTAGTGTTAGGGTTAGACTTAGCTTTAGGGGTTAATCAATTTATTAGAATAGCGGTGAGCTCCGGTCGTCAGATTAGGGGTTAATAATTGAAGTTAGGTGTCGGCGATGTTAGGGAGGGCAGATTAGGGGTTACTACTATTTATGATAGGGTTAGTGAGGCGGGTTAGGGGTTAATAACTTTATTATAGTAGCTCTCAGGTCCGCTCGGCAGATTAGGGGTTAATAAGTGTAGGCAGGTGTCGGCGACGTTGAGGGGGGCAGATTAGGGGTTAATAAATATAATATAGGGGTCGGCGGTGTTAGGGCAGCAGATTAGGGGTACATAAGGATAACGTAGGTGGCGGCGCTTTGTGGTCGGAAGATTAGGGGTTAATTATTTTAAGTAGCTGGCGGCGACGTTGTGGGGGGCAGGTTAGGGGTTAATAAATGTAATACAGGGGTCGGCGGGGTTAGGGGCAGCAGATTAGGGGTCCATAAGTATAACGTAGGTGGCGGGCGGCAGATTAGGGGTTAAAAATTTAAATCGAGTGGCGGCGATGTGGGGGGAGCTCGGTTTAGGGGTACATAGGTAGTTTATGGGTGTTAGTGTACTTTAGGGTACAGTAGTTAAGAGCTTTATGAACCGGCGTTAGCCAGAAAGCTCTTAACTCCTGCTATTTTCAGGCGGCTGGAATTTTGTCGTTAGAGCTCTAACGTTCACTTCAGAAACGACTCTAAATACCGGCGTTAGAAAGATCCCATTGAAAAGATAGGATACACAATTGACGTAAGGGGAACTGCGGTATGGAAAAGTCGCGGCTGAAAAGTGAGCGTTAGACCCTTTAATCACTGACTCCAAATACCAGCGGGCGGCCAAAACCAGCGTTAGGAGCCTCTAACGCTGGTTTTGACGGCTACCGCCGAACTCCAAATCTAGGCCTTAATGTCCAAGCACATCATTGCAAAAAAAAAAAAAAAATACCATTTAGATGGTTTTATTTAATTTGCATACAAATTTCATAGTTTAGAAATGTACTTTGAACATTATTTTGTTTTACTTTTTAATAAACAGTACAACAGTGTCTTACTAATATGTAAACTGAGCACGTGCAATAAAGTTAACATTGACATAAAACTATGCAAATTTCTACTCAAAACCAGAAAACGTGTGGTTTCAATAGAAAGGAATAGAACTTTAAGTTTTAAAACTAAAAATTGAGAAACAGAAAAATTAATGATTTCCAATAGTTTTGAATTTAAGATTTTGAGGACATTTGACAAACACAGACACATACACATATATTTCTTTTAATTGATCTAATCTCAATAAAACATATGACAACAAAGTTAGATCTTAGGTTAAGCATCAGTATATATTTTTCCATATGTTGATTGAAATATGCTCACATCAGCTGTAGTTAAACAGATGCAGAATGAAATGTTGAAAATGTGCCTTGGCAAAGGACAATTCACTTGGGGTTTAATAAATGGGCTTCTGATGGCATTGGAACAATTGTAAGTAAGAATTTTGCTACAATATTCAAAGGGATAATTTATAAAGAAAATAATTCCATGTTCATACAAATGGACACGGCATGTGTTTTTTCATCATAGTTCCAGGTAGTAATGGAATTAACTTTTACAATATCTTTGCTACACACTAGACTGATCTACAAACAACAACGCTGCATAAATTCTTTCTTCTAAATAAAATAAAAAATAAAAAAACACACTGTATATTGCACATTTCAGAAATCTTTGTTGTAAGAAGCATGTGGTGCAGCCATATGAAGACACACATTTTTCATGATGCCCCTATCTCTAGAATAGAATAAAAACACTTATAACAATCATATATAAATGTTTCCTTTTTGCCAAGATTTATTTATTTATGTTTTTTGCTTCACAGGTAGAATTCTCACAACAAACTAAAATGATGGATCTTCCAACGTCTTGGGTATGTTTCCATAGCATGAATTATGCATAATAAAATTGTTTTAATTGTGTTTTTGTTATTTTTCATTTTGATTTCTCATGACCTCTGTGCTTGCTACAGATTTAGACAAGGCTATGGCTGGTTGACAATTATGTAATGAATTACTTAGATGAACGTCCAACTCCCTTTTTAACATAACTAGTTATATCCCTTTGATGTCATTATAAAAATGCTTTGCCTTTTTATGTTGTTTAGAAGACAAAGTAAGTGTTTTTAAGCTTATGTTTTGGGCTCTGTGAAGCTGGCCCGCCTGCAATCGGCTATATTATCACACAACAAAAAGGAGCACTGGTTCACAAAATATGAGGTATCTATATCTATATTACCTAAAGGTAACATGCTAAACAGTATGAGGTAGCTCGCTCAGTTGGTAAATGCCCTGACTACATAAAAAGCCTGTTTAAAAGATCCAAGGTCACAGGTTCAAATGCTGGCTGGGCCGACTCAGCCCTTCATCCTTCCGAGGTCAATAACATTAAATTGGGTAATAATAACAACTATTTCTATTCAGCTGCAGAATTGGTTAATTCCGTGAGCGAGCGATGAAAAAGCGTTTTGAGTCCCACTGGGAGAAAGAAATACTAGTTATTATTATTATGAGACCCTATAAGCTATTATGTGTAGTATTCAATTATTGGGACTTGAGACTAGTTGAATATATAGCAAATCACTATTCATAAAATATACAATTAAAAGAAAATCAATTTATTACATCAAATACAACAACATATTCCAGAATATACATATAAAAAGTTAATTAGCTTAAAACATAAGACACAGGCTTTCTACAATTGATACAATATACACAAGAAAAAAGTACAAACAGTGCTAAATTTCTGTTGTAAACAGAATCTTGATACAGAAATAGAAAATGTCTTTTGCAGTTTAAATAAAGTGGAGTTTAATAATCCAAAGCCTCAATGAATCCAGCAGCGATTTTGTCTAGAAGCAAAAAAGACAAAGGGCTCCGTTACAGGCGATAAGATATTTAACCCCTAAATGACCGCAGCACTTTTCCATTTTCTGTCCGTTTGGGACCAAGGCTATTTTTACATTTTTGCGGTGTTTGTGTTTAGCTGAAATTCTCCTCTTACTCATTTACTGTACCCACACATATTATATACCGTTTTTCTCGCCATTAAATGGACTTTCTAAAGATACCATTATTTTCATCATATCTTATAATTTACTATAAAAAAAATTATAAAATATGAGGAAAAATTGAAAAAACATACACTTTTTCTAACTTTGACCCCCAAAATCTGTTACACATCTACAACCACCAAAAAACACCCATGCTAAATAGTTTCTAAATTTTGTCCTGAGTTTAGAAATACCCAATGTTTACATGTTCTTTGCTTTTTTTGCAAGTTATAGGGCCATAAATACAAGTAGCACTTTGCTATTTCCAAACCATTTTTTTTTTTCAAAATTAGCGCTAGTTACATTAGAACACTAATATCTTTCAGGAATCTCTGAATATCCATTGACATGTATATATTTTTTTTTAGTAGACATCCCAAAGTATTGATCTAGGCCAATTTTGGTATATTTCATGCCACCATTTCACCGCCAAATGCGATCAAATAAAAAAAATTGTTCACTTTTTCACAAATTTTTTCACAAACTTTAGGATTCTCACTGAAATTATTTACAAACAGCTTATGCAATTATGGCACAAATGGTTGTAAATTCTTCTCTGGGATCCCCTTTGTTCAGAAATAGCAGACTTATATGGCTTTGGTGTTGCTTTTTGGTAATTAGAATGCCACTAAATGCCACTGCGCACCACACGTGTATTATGCCCAGCAGTGAAGGGGTTAATTAGGGAGCATGTAGGGAGCTTTTTGGGGTAATTTTAGCTTTAGTGTAGTGTAGTAGACAACCCCAAGTATTGATCTAGGCCCATTTTGGTATATTTCATGCCACCATTTCACCGCCAAATGCGATCAAATTAAAAAAAAACGTTAAATTTTTCACAATTTTAGGTTTCTCACTGAAATCATTTACAAACAGCTTGTGCAATTATGGCACAAATGGTTGTAAATGCTTCTCTGGGATCCCCTTTGTTCAGAAATAGCAGACATATATGGCTTTGGCGTTGCTTTTTGGTATTTAGAAGGCCGCTAAATGCCGCTGCGCATCACACGTGTATTATGGCGAGCAGTGAAGGGGTTATTTAGGTAGCTTGTAGGGAGCTTGCAGGGTTAATATCACATTTAGTGTAGAGCTCAGCCTCCCACCTGAAACATCAGACCCCCTGATCCCTCCCAAACAGCTCTCTTCCCTCCCCCACCCCACAATTGTCCCCGCCATCTTAAGTACTGGCAGAAAGTCTGCCAGTACTAAAATAAAAGCTATATTTGTTGTTTTTTTGTGTTTTTAAAAAGCATATTTACATATGCTGCTGTGTACTATCCCCCCCTTAGCCCCCAACCTCACTGATCCCCCCCAAACAGCTCTATAACCCTCCCAATCTAACTTAATATGCGCCATCTTGGGTACTGGCAGCTGTCTGCCAGTACCCAGTTTAGAAGAAAATATGGGTTTTTTTTATTTTTATTACAATTTTCTGTAGTGTAGCTTCCCCCCACACAAAACCAACCCCCCACCCCTCCACGATCTATTTTTGTGCTTTTGCACAAACAAGATTGGGCCCTTTTTCCTATCAATATCCTATCAGTATTTTCCGTAGTGTAGCGGTTCCCACCCGTTCCCGCCCCGTGCACGCGCCCACCCGCCAACCTCCGTGCACGTGCGCGCTCCCGCGCGCCCCCCGCCTCCGATCCCACCCCCCTTGATGGCAGAACATACACCGATGGCCGCCCACCCGCCTCCCAAGTCGGCTCCCACCCACCAACGATACCGGCCATCGATGTCCGGTGCAGGGAGGGCCACAGAGTGGCTCTCTCTGCATCGGATGGCCATGTAAAGTTATTGCAGGATGCCTCCATATCGAGGCATCACTGCAATAACCGGAAAGCAGCTGGAAGCGAGCAGGATCGCTTCCAGCTGCTTTCCACACCGAGGACGTGCAGGGTACGTCCTCAGGCATTAACTGCCTTTTTTTTGACAACGTACCCTGCACGTCCTCGGTCATTAAGGGGTTAAAGAAATGGTGTATTCAGGTACGTACACCAGGTTTTTGTTCTCCTGCTTTCTTGGAAATCTAAAACGTCCACAGGCTGCTTGACAGTCAAGGTGTCCACAATAGACACGGCTGTAATTATAGGATGTCCTTAAAGCTTGTTGTTATCTTTATTTTGTTTAGACAGCCCTTTTGTAGAGCTTTAGGTGATTCTTGGAAGTGTGTGGGATAATTGGTTTTAACGGCTGTGGATGTATAGCAATTCACCTATACCAAACACACTGAATGTTGTATTCCCCTTCCTACACCTGTTCCTACAGGTGCTGCTCTGGATCAAAAAGTTATGCAGGTTAATGGAATCGGCACATGTTAAAAATCCATTGTTTCATTAATGAAGTCTTGTGAAGTAAAAATTGTGAGCACGGTGTATTATATTGTTCTCACCAATTAACTATTTTGTGCACACACATCAATCATTTGGGCCGTGCACACAAAATAATTGCTTCCCAATATACATTTATTACATTAATTATATTCATATACCTACAAATGTAAAATGTGTGACAAATCACTCTAAAAAAAAACTTAAACATCTTCTAAATCAGGAATGTCCATGGTTTAGTGAAACATTTTTGTGAAATATTGAAATAGGTATTATTGTATTGTATTGTTAATTGTATTTGTTGCTAAACATAAGGTATCCTGAACTTTGCACACAAAAAAAATGTAATATTAATGCATAACTCATGAAGAACACCTGTTATCTTACTTGAGGTCACTATAGTGGTGCAGAATATACTTGAGGAAACCAGTGAAACATTTCTTTTAACTTAAGACAATACTATTACTACTGAATAAGTGTAAGTGGGATCACACAGAGTAAAAAATAAATCATCTCAGAACAGAAACTGTTTGAATATTAGGCCTTAGATGGAGTAAAGATCAGCCGTGGGTGAGGACAAGTTGGCAACTGGGCTAAATATCTAAGTGGTGGTGTTGGGTGTATTAGGGACAGCTACCTGGTTTTAAAACCTCCCAAGTGTATAAATATAATGGCAGATCCCCAGTTACATAGACAGTTTGGTTTGGTTGTTTGCATACTCATCATCAGTGTTTAATAATAGATGGATATTTAAAGGGATAATAAACACCAAAAATGTTATCGTTTAAAAAGATAGATAATCCCTATATTTACCATTCCCTATTTTTGCATAACCAACACGGTTATTGAAATATACTTTTTACCTCTGTAATTACCTTGTAGCTAAGCTTCTGCTGACTGCCTCCTTATCTCAGATATTTTGACGGACTTGCATTTCAGGCAATTAGTGCTGACTCTTAAATAACTTCACGTGCATGAGCACAGTGTTATCTATATAAAACACATGAACTAACGCCCTCTTGCTGTGAAAAATTGTCAAATGCAGAGGCAGCCTTCAAGGGCTTAGAAATTAGCATATGAGCCTACATAGGTTTAGCTTTCAACTAAGAATAACAAGAGAACAAAGCAAATTTGATGATAAAAGTAAATTAGAAAGTTGTTTAAAATAGCATGCCCTATCCGAATCATGAAAGTTTATTTTGGACTTTAAGTACACAAACAGCAGCATTCATTAAATCTATACTGTTGAAAAGGGTACTCTTTTCGCAATCCTCTCTTTTACTGCAAGTTATATTTTGAAACATCAATTATTCAGGCTTCAAATTCTGAATAAAACATATAAATGGTATACATTTTAAAAGCATTAGCCATTATAAAAACCTGCCCAGTTCTTTCTTTCAAATCATCTGCAAACATTTATTACAGTAAAAAAATAAATGCAAAATGGGCTAAGGTTAACCTGTAACATCACATCCAGACCCAAACTTCCTTTAAGATTACATTCAAGTATTTATGAGGATCTTTGTAGTTCTCTCTTATTCACCAGAATGATTGCGGGCATTTGCTAGTATAAATGTAATACATTAATAGTTAGCAATCTATTCTCACTATAAAAATTACAGTCTTAAGAAGTCATTTCACCTGTGACTTATTCTCACATTAGTAAAAAAGCTCAGAACCTTTAGATATGTAACAATTGCTAATGCAAACGTTCAGCTGAAAAATCTTAGTATTAATATGCAAAGCAATATTATGTCATTTTAATAAAATTGATGCAATTTGCATGCAGCCATCTGAACAGAAAAAGTAACAGTACATTTTGTTCTCTACATTTTATTAATAAAAGAACCATAGAGTTTTATATTCCATTCATTGTTGCATTAAACCACAAGCAGGTTAGAGTAAGCAAATGCCAGCAATAGTTAGAGATTATATAATTCCAGTTTACTGTGGTTCCTCAGTAGAAGGGAAACACTACTCCTTACTGTGTAGGCTTCTTACTATATTTAATACCTTGGCTTAAATAGAAGTCTCAAAAGCAAATGTTCAGTAAGTATCCTTAGATAAAAGGCTTCTCCCACCATTCATTCAAATCAGTGATGAACAGCTGAACAGATTTGCGTTCTAACTTTTTGTGTTTCACAATGAGGGCAGGGAAATTAATAGCAACATGTTTGCTGGTGGCCAACTTCATTGACAATGTGCATTTCACCTCCCATAACTTGTTTGGCTGCAGGGCTTCTTCTATAAAACCTGTATGATCAGTATGTGTTGTTAAACTATACAGAATGAGTTTGAGGAAGTGAACAGAGATGCATATTGGATGCATACTGAGCAGTTTTTATTGAGAGTCAAAGACTTGTATTACATCTGGTATTGTTCATTGGAATAAAGATGACTTAAACTGGAGTTTTATAACTGACATGCTGCATTCTAAATAGACGTGAGATTCGTTTCGGATCGATTCGGAAATTCAGCCGAATTAGTAAAATTCGGGATTCGGATCGATCCGAATTTCCGAATTAAAATAGTGCCGAATCTACCGAATAAATCCGAATTAGTTCAGATTTATTCGGATTTATTCGGTAGATTCGGATGGCCATGGATTACACTAGTATTGTACAGTATATTAGGTTATATCACTCTGCTATGGGTTACACCTAATATACAGTACATAATACTAGTCTAATCCCACCTAACACTTACCGAAATTCTGAATTTCCGAACCGAATCGAACTGAATCCAGCCGAATTTATTGGAATCCGAATGAATTCGAAACTAATCCAAACCAAATTGATTCAAATTTTTCCGAATTCGAATCGATTCAAACCAAAATTCGAAAAAAATCTGAAACGATCCGAACCGAACCGAATTTTTTCGCCATGCACATATCTAATTCTAAGTAAACATTTGCTTATACTGACCTGCATGTAACTGTAAGGTCAGGGTCAATTTTTGGGTCAAAGACAGTGTACAGATATGGTAGTTTGGAAGTGTAGTCCATGTGTCATAATCATTTGTTGCTTTAGTTAGGGCTGTTTCCATGAAGCAGGAAAAATCAAAGCTACACTACACTACACTGATTCAAGAGGAGAATTATTATTATTATTATTCTTTATTTATAAAGCACCAACAGATTCTGCAGGGCTGCCCATGGGTACAAAGATAAAAGTACAACAGAGAAAGAATACAATAAAAGACAACATTTTACAGACAAATACAGGGGGAATTGAGGGCCCTATTCCCATGGGAACTTACAATCTAGATGGGCAGGAGGATGGGAAACAGGAGGTGGGAACTACAAAGGTGAGAATGACATTAGTGACCAGATAGATGAGGGCAATTGTTAGGCAAGTGAAATTCATTTGATACTGAGTTGGGTGATAAGCGTCCCTGAACAAAAAGGTAGGGTGGGGCAGCATTGGTTAAGGCTTTGTAGGTCAGGGGGAGAATTTTGAATTTAACTCTGCTCTGAATGGGGAGCCAGTGAAGGAACTTACAGAGAAGTGCAGCAGAAACAGAGCATTGGGAAAGGTGGATTAGCCTCAGAGAATGCATTTAGGATGGATTGAATGGGAGAGAGGCAGGAGAGAGGGAGGCCAGTTAGTAGGTTATTACAGTAGTCAAGTTGGGAATTTATCAGGGAGTGGATTAGCTGTTTAGTAGTTTCAGCGGTCAGAAACAGACACATTTTGGAGATATTGAGTAGGTGGTTGTGGCAGGATGAAGAGAGCAATTGGATGTGGGGAATGAATGACAGATTTGAGTCAACTGTGACTCCAAGGTAGCGGACTTGGGGTTATGGGTGGATAGTGGTGCCGCCAACAGTGATAGAAAAATTAGAAACTGGAGTAGTGTTAGAGGGGGGGGGGGAATTAGAAGTAGTTAGGTCTTTTAATTTTAGGTGGTTAGAGGTCATCCAGGAGGAAATGCCAGATAAGCAGTAAATAGGTAAGTATACTTAAAAGGACAGTAACACTTTGAGTTTCTAATATAAATGTATAAATAGTAAATATAAATCTAATATATATTATATGTAGTAAGAAAACTTTGCAATACACTTTCATTATTTATTTCGCCCTCTTTTCCTTTGTGAAAATTAAAGGTTTCCAGTACTGAGATGTAAAAATGTCAGGATTCTCAAGCCTAACCCTAGCACATATTTGTCCCTAATTAGCTCCCAAATGGTTGATCTGATATTAAATTGTGAAACAAAGGACATTTGCTAACAAAATTATATTGACAAGTATTGTGT
Source organism: Bombina bombina (assembly GCF_027579735.1). Classification (NCBI taxonomy): domain Eukaryota; kingdom Metazoa; phylum Chordata; class Amphibia; order Anura; family Bombinatoridae; genus Bombina; species Bombina bombina. Next base: position 883,545,191 of record NC_069503.1, on the reverse strand, counting down.
ACTCCAGTAACACGGCTCCTTCAAATAAAATAAGTGATGATTAGAGTTTGGCTATTAAAAAACAATTGCAACACACCAGGGCCCCTAGTTATCAAGCCGCCAATCTCAAATACGCTGGAATTCCACAGCGTATTTGTGGCGAGGCTGATTCGCCTTAGTTATCAAAGGCTACAGACCGGTAAAAGTAGAATTTAGTGACGTAAGCTTCGATCCGCCGGACTCAGTCCGACACAGATCGATTCTTACGTCACTCCAGATGTTCAGCACACAAGTTCCTGGAGGCTGCGGATCCCATAGGAATCAATGGGAGTCTGACCATAGCGAAAGTTCATGCCCGACATCCCATTGATTCCTATGGGAGATGTCTGTACCTAACACCCTAACATGTACCTCGAGACTAAACACCCCTAATCTGTCCCCCCTACACCGCCACAACTAAATAAATGTATTACCCCCTAAACCGCCGCTCCCAGAGCCCACCGCCACTATAATAAACTGATTAACCCCTAAACCGCCACTCCCGGACCCCGCCGCCACTATAATAAATATGTTAACCCCTAAACCGCCGCTCCCGAACCCCGCCACCACCTACATAACACCTATTAAACCCTATCCTGCCCCCCTACACCGCCGCCACTATAATAAAATTATTAACCCCTAAACCTAAGTCTAACGCTAACCCTAACACCCCCTAACTTAAATAGTAATTAAATAAATCTAAATAATTATTACTCTTATTAACTAAATTAATCCTATTTAAAACTAAACACTTACATTTAAAATAAACCCTAATATAGCTAAAATATAAATAATAATTATATTGTAGCTATTTTAGGATTTATTTTTATTTTACAGGCAACTTTCAATTTATTTTAACTAGGTACAATAGCTATTAAATAGTTAATAACTATTTAATACCTACCTAGTTAAAATAAAGAGAAAATTACCTGTAAAATAAAAACTAACCAAAGTTACAATTACACCTAACACTACACTATCATTAAATAAATTATTCCTATTTAAAACTAAATACTTACCTGTAAAATAAACCCTAAGATAGCTACAATGTAATTAATAATTACATTGTAGCTATTTTAGGGTTTATATTTATTTTACAGGTAACTTTGTATTTATTTTAGCTAGTTATAATAGTTATTAAATAGTTATTAACTATTTAATAACTACCTAGCTAAAAGAAATACAAAATTACCTGTAAAATAAATCCTAACCTAAGTTACAATTAAACCTAACACTACACTATCATTAAATTAATTAAATAAATTACCTACAAATAACTACAATTAAGTACAAAAAATAAAAAAAGCTAAGTTACAAAAAAAAAAAAAAATAAGTTACAAAAAATAAACAAAATAAGTTACAAACATTTCAAAAATATTACAATAATTTTAAGCTACTTACACCTAATCTAAGCCCCCTAATAAAATAACAAAGCCCCCCAAAATAAAAAAATGCCCTACCCTATTCTACATAAAAAAGTTAACAGCTCTATTACCTTACCAGCCCTTAAAAGGGCCTTATGCGGGGCATGCCCCAAAAAAACAGCTCTTTTGCCTGTAAAAACATAATACAACCCCCCAACATTAAAACCCACCACCCACACACCCCTACTCTAACCCAAACCCCCCTTAAATAAACCTAACACTACCCCCCTGAAGATCATCCTACCTTTAGCCGTCTTCAGCCAGCCGACCACCGATGGAACAGAAGAGGAGATCCGCAGCGGCAGAAGTCTTCATCCAAGGGGCGCTGAAGAAGTCTTCCATCCGATTGAAGTCATCATCCAGGCAGCGTCTTCAATCTTCATCCATCCGGAGCAGAGCGGAGCCATCTTCAAACGAGCCGACACGGAGCCATCCTCTTCTACCGATAGACTAACGACGAATGACGGTTCTTTTAAGTGACATCATCTAAGATGGCGTCCCTCGAATTCCGATTGGCTGATAGGATTCTATCAGCCAATTGGAATTAAGGTAGGAAAAATCTGATTGGCTGATTGGATCAGCCAATCGGATTGAACTTCAATCTGATTGGCTGATTAAATCAGCCAATCAGATTTTTCCTACCTTAATTCCGATTGGCTGATAGAATCGTATCAGCCAATTGAAATTCGAGGGACGCCATCTTGGATGGCGTCCCTTAATGGAACCGTCATTCGTCGTTAGTCCGTCGGTAGAAGAGGATGGCTCCGCGTCGGCTCGTCTGAAGATGGCTCCGCTCCGGATGGATGAAGATTGAAGACGCCGCCTAGATGATGAGTTCAATCGGATGGAAGACTTCTTCAGCGCCCCTTGGATGATGACTTCAATCGGATGGAAGACTTCTTCAGTGCCCCTTGGATGATGACTTCTGCTGCTGTGGATCTCCTCTTCTGTTCCATCGGTGGTCGGCTGGCTGAAGACGGCTAAAGGTAGGATGATCTTCAGGGGGGTAGTGTTAGGTTTATTTAAGGGGGGTTTGGGTTAGAGTAGGGGTGTGTGGGTGGTGGGTTTTAATGTTGGGGGGGTTGTATTTTTATTTTACAGGCAAAAGAGCTGATTTCTTTGGGGCATGCCCCGCAAAAGGTCCTTTTAAGGGCTGGTAAGGTAATAGAGCTGTTAACTTTTTAATCTAGAATAGGGTAGGGCATTTTTTTTATTTTGGGGGGCTTTGTTATTTTATTAAGGGGCTTAGATTAGGTGTAAGTAGCTTAAAATTGTTGTCATATTTTTGAAATGTTTGTAACTTATTTTTTTATTTTTTGTAACTTAGCTTTTTTTATTTTTTGTACTTTAGTTAGTTTATTTAATTGTATTTAATTGTAGTTATTTGTAGGTAATTTATTTAATTAATTTAATGATAGTGTAGTGTTAGGTTTAATTGTAACTTAGGTTAGGATTTATTTTACAGGTAATTTTGTATTTCTTTTAGCTAGGTAGTTATTAAATAGTTAATAACTATTTAATAATTATTCTAACTAGCTAAAATAAATACAAAGTTACCTGTAAAATAAATATAAATCCTAAAATAGCTACAATGTAATTATTAATTACATTGTAGCTATCTTAGGGTTTATTTTACAGGTAAGTATTTAGTTTTAAATAGGAATAATTTATTTAATGATAGTGTAGTGTTAGGTGTAATTGTAACTTAGGTTAGTTTTTATTTTACAATTAATTTTCTCTTTATTTTAACTAGGTAGGTATTAAATAGTTAATAACTATTTAATAGCTATGGTACCTAGTTAAAATAAATTGAAATTTGCCTGTAAAATAAAAATAAATCCTAAAATAGCTACAATATAATTATTATTTATATTGTAGCTATATTAGGGTTTATTTTAAAGGTAAGTATTTAGTTTTAAATAAGATTAATTTAGTTAATAAGAGTAATATTTATTTAGATTTATTTAATTAATATTTAAGTTAAGTGGGTGTTAGGGTTAGACTTAGGTTTAGGGGTTAATAATTTTATTATAGTGGCGGCGGTGTAGGGGGGGCAGGATAGGGGTTAATAAATGTATTATAGGTTGTGGCGGTATAGGGGGGGCAGGATAGGGGTTAATAAATTTATTATAGGTGGCGACAGTGTAGGTGGGGCAGATTAGGGGTTAATAAGTTTAATATAGGTGGCGGCGGGGTCCAGGAGCGGCGGTTTATGGGTTAAACAATTTATTTAGTTGCGGCGGGGTCCGGGATCGACAGGATAGGGGTTAATAAATGTATTATAGGTGGTGGCGGTATAGGGGGGGCAGGATAGGGGTTACTAGGTATAATGTAGGTGGCAGTAGGCTCTGGGAGCGACCGTTTAGGGGTTAATACATTTATTATAGTTGTGGCGGTGTCCGGGAGCGGCGGTTTAGGGGTTACTAAATTTATTTAGTTGCGGGGGGCTCTGGGGGTGCCGGTATAGGGGGTAGAAAAATGTAGTTTAATGTTGGTGCTTAGTGACAGGCTAGCAATAAAGCTGGGAAAAAGCCGAAGAGCAGCGAGATCGGATGAGTGATAACTATCACAGTCCACTGCTCATCGCCCCGTACTTGGTGCGCGGCTTTTTGACAGCTTTATTGATAACTTTGGCGAGATTATTCAGGTCCGCGGCGGCAATGGTAGGCGAGCTTAGGCGGGCATATTGGGGCCGGCGAAGGCAGGTAAGTAGACACATTGATAACTAGAGGCCCAGGTGTCAATTCATTCCAATTTTGCACTAACAGTATATTCCTTTATTGTAAGACGGCAAAAAACTCTTCTTATTACAAGATGTTTACTGCCTCTTTAACAACTAAAAATAATGACACATTAGAAGCATTTTGATCCAGACACAGGAAGGAAAATTAATTTTCAGATAAAAATAGTTCTTGAGATAGGGTCTGTTAATTAAAAGAAGATTTCTGCAACATATTAGTCAAACCCCCTTTAGCCCTGTCTCCCAGTAGGATGCTCATGTACACAGAACGCAAACAGATTCAAAGCAGGAGGCTGAAAATGGAATTCTGCTTGATATACACTGACACTGCCCATGACAACTGTATTTTTCCATCTGCTTGCCCCTAAGTCATCTCCATGTGATCTGGCCCTTCTTTCTTTAAGAGTAGCAAACCTTTTTCACACACTGGCTTCTGTCCTTACAGGGATGTATGTCTGTTTCAGAACATTAGTTAAAAACATATAATGGGCAAATGTTTGTTCTAAATTAATGTTGACTGCCTGACAACTATTCATAATTTAGCTTTTCTATTAATCAAATGTAATAATCAATTGTAATATTTTTAAATAATGATATTAGTATTTGATTATTGATTGAGAATTTAAATGTAAGGGAACAATTGTTCTTCTGTTTGAATGTCAGGAAAGTGATGTTTGCCATTTCCTACTTACTACTCAAAAAGGGAAAAAAAAGAAAACACAGGGAAAAAAATCACAGCCGCACAGCTTCTTCAAACTAAAGTCACTAACTTTCACAGTTTCCAATACGTCTGTATTTCTTTCCTCAGATCGACAGTTGAGATATTTGTGTTAAATGTGAGTTGATTAGAATTATATTTAGGGCAGTATTATACAGAGAATAGGCTACAGGATGTTTCTTTTCTGTGGAAGGCATGGTGATTTAAAAGAGACTGCACCCTGAGTGGTTTCCAGTTTATGTCACTATCAATTAACTAATATTCCTAGCTCTCAGAAATATCCAGTCTTATTTCTATTTTTCCCAACATGCCCTTTTTTACTTGCCGTGTGCTTTATACTGTCGTCTGGTTCCTCTACTCCTGGCTGCCTTCTCTGTTTCTGCCTTATTGCCTGACTTCTCTGGATTGATTGCCTGTCCTGTTGTCTCTTTGGTTCTTACCTAGACCTGCATTCTGTACTGTCTCTCGTCTTTCCCCTCTGGTCTGATGTTGTTTGCGGACTGATATCCCAGCTTGACTTTGGATATTCTTTGACATTGGCTTTGGACTTTCCTCTGGTCCCTGTACCTACTTCCTTTCTGGCAAACCTGTTACCCAATTTAGGTTTCTCTTAGCAGGGGTGTTTGTAAGGGTGTGCTCAATACCTGCTCCTGGATTCCTCTAGCAGTAGCAATAACCAGGTACTTCTTACAAAAGCAAAAACATTAAAAAATGCTTATGTATTTTGTGTGGTAACACAAATGTGTACACTTGTTGGGTAAGGACTTACTAGAAAGCATGAAAATTTAAAGTAAGTCAATAAATTATAAAATCTAAAACTCTTTAGTAACGCTTTTTAAAGGAACAGTCAACACCAGAATTGTTGCTGTTTAAAAAGATAGATAATCCCTTTATTACCCATTCCACAGTTTTGCATAACCAACACTGTTATATTAATATACTTTTTACATCTGTGATTAACTTGTATTTAAGCATCTTCTGACAGCCCCTGATCACATGACATTTTATTTATTATCTATTGACTTTCATTTTAGCCAATTAATGCAGTGTCTGCCACAAGCCACGGGTGTGATCACAATGTTATCTATATGGCTCACAAGAACTAGCCCTTCCCTGTTGTGAAAATCATATAAAAAAGCATGTGATTAGAGGCGGCCTTCAAGGGCTTAGAAATTATCATATGAGGCTTCCTAGGTTTAGCTTTCAACTAAGAATACCAAGAGAACAACGCAAAATTGGTGATAAAAGTAAATTGGAAAGTTGTTTAAAATTACATGCCCTATTTAAATCATGAAAGTTTTTTTTGGACTTGACTGTCCCTCTAATATTTTGGAAGAATGTTTTAGGAATAAATACTATAAAATATCTTCATGGAACTTGGCATTTAGATAGATCTTTGATATAAACAATAGTTGCTTCTACATTGTATAATTTTAAATTACTTTATTTGCAGTAAAATAAAAAAACAAATACATTAAAATTAAATATTATTAGCAGGTCCAAATGTTGTTTTCAATACCAGTCTAAAGTGACTCTATGGAGCTGAATTATCAAGCTCCGAATGGCTCGCCTTCAGGCTCGCCGGAAACAGCAGTTATAAAGCATCAGTCTAAAGACCGCTGCTCCATAACTTGTCCGCCTGTTCTGAGACCGCGGACATCAATCCGTCCGATCCTATACGATCGTGCTAAATGAAACCGCTACTAACGGCCAATTCGCTGCAAATCTACAATATCAGATATAATATGTGTGTGTGTATGTATATATATGTATATATATATATATATATATATATATATATATATATATATATATATGTATATATGTCATTTTATTTGATATAGGCTTAGTTGTGAGCAGAGACGTAATTACTACTTTTTATATGGATGTGAAATAAAGGCTTGGCTTTTATCACTGAATGACTGTGTGGAGCTACAATGTAAGAGCAAAGCTAATTCTTAGAACTAGACTGCACTCGCTAGGCTTTCAGTTAAACTTCAGTATTTCTTTATTCTGGTGATGTTTCGGGGCAATCTCCCCTTCCTCGGACCAACATGAACAACTGTACAAAAAGTGTATTTAAACCCTAAACCGTTCCCCCAAGTGCAAAAGGCACCCACACAGGTTCCTATGACAACATTCCAAACAAAACAACTTTATTTCTATTTGCTAATACCTGTATTGGACAACTTCACTAGACGCTGCCTCCTCACCCACCAGATGACGGATTAACATGTTTCAATTGTGATTGTGGTTACCAATGCTTCAGACAGGTGTGTTTATTTATTTATTTTGACTTAACATTAATTGTACTTCAGTATTAACACCAACAATCCCTTGCATTATGCAATAGTGACACACATGCTAGGCCTGTATTGGACAGTTACAAATTGTGGGTCTGGTTAGAATTATTTCAATATTCCAGGACATAGCTATATTTCTTTCATGTAAGTGGTAAGAGTCCATGAGCTCGTGACGTATGGGATATAGATTCCTACGTGGAGGGGGCAAAGTTTCCCAAACCTCAAAATGCCTATAAATACACCTCCCAGCTCACTCATACTTCAGTTTTACAAACTTTGCCTTTGTTGAAGGATGGTGAAGCAAGTCGTGCTTGATTTCTTCTGTGAAAGGCGCTTCTAAGCATTTTGAAGCCCAGTTCCTCTCAAAGTACCGTGTTTGTCTGAGGGATGTGAAGGGAGTATTTGCCTATTAATGCCATGTTTTCACCTATGGGAAATCTATTCTAAGGCTCTCTGTAAATTCAGTTGTGGGGATTCATCTGCCACCTCCCTTCATAGATCGACATTATACTCCATTACCATTACCTCTGCTGATATGTTTCAGTACTGGTTTGGCTGTCTGCTATATGTGGATGTGTGTCTTCAGGTAAGTATATATCTTTTTTTAAGACACTCTCAGCTTTGTTTGGCACTTTATATTTTAAAGTTTTAAATATATATTGCATATAATTGCCATGAGTCAGGTCTATCTTTATTTCCCTTTTCAGCATGGAAAATTATGTTTTGGAGAAATTTTTTCTTACTTGGGGTTCCAGCTTGTTGTAACTTATCTTCTGTTTTTTCAAATTTTTGCGGGCAAATTAGGCTTGTGATGGTGCAAAATGCTTCTATTTATTGCATCATTCTTGGCGCAAATTTTTTGGCACAAAGGTTGCGTTTGTTGTTACGCGAGTCACGTAATTTCTTGCGTCTTTTTTTTTACGCAAACATTTTTTTCTCAGCATTTGCGTTGAACTTTGTTGAACTCATTTTGGCGCCAAAAAATTTGTTATATTAAATCTCTCCCTCTTTTGCTCTCTGCTTTCATTTGTTACAGAGGGCTATGATATTTGCTTTTGTTTTACATATAAGCATTTTTTCCCTTTCCTGAAACTGCTATTTTGTGGAAATTGGATATTTTGTTTAAATGTTATTTTTTCTTTTTTGTTGCATTTTTCAAGATGTCTCAAACTGATCCTGCCTCTGATGTTACTGTAGGAACCAAGTTGCCTGAAAACAAATCTACCAAAGCTAAGTGTTTATGTTGTAAATTGGCTGATCTTCCTTTTCAGCTCAAGTATGTGGCACTTTTTATGAGAAATTGTTTCATGTTGATAATGTTTCTATAAGTACAAATACATCAACTGTTAAACCTTCACAGTCAAATGTTCATGATATTCCTGTAGATATAAAAGATTAAATTGCCATAGAGAAGGCTATGACTGCTATTCCGCCATCAAATAAACGTAAAAGGTCTCTCCCTACTTCTCATAATTCTGATGAAGTTTGTATTGATCAGAGGATCCTACTTCAGACTCTGAAATTGATAAATCATCCTTTCTTTTTAAGATGGACTATATCTGTTCTTTGTTAAAGGAAGTATTGTTTACTTTGGCTATTCAGGAATCTAGTCCTCTTGATAACAAGAATAGCAAACATTTGAATTCTATTTTTAAAACCTCTGAGGTTACTTCTGAAGTTTTTCCTATTCCAGATGCTATTTCTAATACTAAGGAATGGCCTATGCCTGGTACTTCTTTTAATCCTTCTTCTAGGTTTAAAAAATTGTATTCTTTACCTGTGTCCAATTTAGAGCTTTGGCAAAAGTCCCTAAGGTTGATGGTGCTTTTTCCACTCTTGCTAAATATACTACTATTCCTATGGAAGATAGTACTTCTTTTAAGGATCCCTTAGATAGGATGATTGAATCTTCTTAGGAAGGCATATTTACATACTGGCTATATTCTTAGACCTGTTATTTTCTATAGCTGATGTTGCTGCTGCTTTAACTTTTTGGTTGGAGAGTCTAGTACAGCAGTTATCAGATCCTGATTTGTCTAGTACTGTTCTTTTACTTCAACATGCTAATCATTTCATTTGTGATGCTATATTTGATATTATTAAGATTGATATTAAATCTATATCTTTAGCTATTCTATGTAGAAAAGCTTTATGGCTTAAATCATGGAATGCTGATATGGTGTCTTAATCTAGATTACTATCTTTATCTTTTCAAGGTAATAATTTATTTGGTTCTCAATTGGATTTCATTATATCCACTATCACTGGGGGTAAGGGAGTTTTTCTGCCCCAAGATAAGGGTAAATTTAAAGCTCCCAATCGTTTTCGTTCCTTTCGTCAGATTAAGGAACAAAAAACACTCATTCCCCTAAGGCCTCTGGTTCCAATTTGAGACCATCCATGAATTGGAATAAATCCAAGCCTTATAAGAAACCAAATACAGCCCCTAAGACTGCATGGAGGTTCAACTGGTGGGGCAGCAGATTGAAATAGTTTCAAGACATTTGGGCAGATTGTGTCCACAATCAGTGGATTCAGGATATTGTTTCTCAGGGGTATCGAATAGGTTTCAGAATAAGACCTCCCATGGGAAGATTCTTTCTTTCCCATGTTTCAACAAACCCTGTGAAAGCTCAGGCTTTTCTGAAGTGTATTTCAGATCTAGAGCTTTCAGGGTTGATTGTTCCTGTTCCTCTACAGGAACAGGATTTGGGTTTTTATTCAAATCTGTTCATTGTCCCAAAGAAGGAAGATTCATTCAGACCAATTCTAGATCTGAAAACTTTAAATCATTTTGTAAGAGTCCCAACTTTCAAGATGGTGACTATAAGGACTATTTTGCCTTTTGTTCAGCAAGGTCATTTCATGTCCACAATAGACTTACAGGACACTTATCTTCATATTCCAATTCATCCAGACCACTATCGGTTTCTGAGATTCTCTTTTCTAGGCAAGCATTACCAATATGTCGCTCTTCCATTTGGCATAGCGTCAGCTTCCGAGATTCTTTTCAAAGGTTCTCGGTACCCTTCTATCTGCAATCAGAGCGCACCGTATTGCAGTGTTTCCTTATTTGGATGATATCTTGGTACTAGCTCAATATTTTCATTTAGCAGAAACTCACACAAAACAACTTGTGCTGTTTCTTCAAAGACACGGTTGGAGGATCAATTTACAAAAGAGTTTCTTGATTCCTCAGAGAAAGGTTACCTTTTTAGGTTTCCAGATCGATTCAGTGTCCATGACTCTTTCTATGACAAGAGATGAATGAAGTTAGTATTAGCTTGTCTAAACCTTCAGTCTCTATCATTCCCTTCAGTGGCTATGTGCATGGACGTTTTAGGTCTCATGATTGCAGCATTGGACGTGATCCCCTTTGCTTGTTTTTATATGAGACCTCTTCAGCTTTGCATGTTGCACCAATGGTGCAGGGATTATACTCAGATATCACAGTTGATATACTTAAGTCCCAACATTCAACACTCTCTGACTTGATGGTTAAACCATCACCTTATTGTTCAAGGGGCCTCCTTTGTTTGTCCTTCCTGGACTGCGATCACAACAGATGCAAGTCTTACAGGTTGGGGAGCTGTCTGGGGGTCTCTGACAGCACAAGGGGGTTGGGAACCTTAGGAGGCGAGGTTGCCAATCAATATTTTAGAATTATGTGCTATTTTCAGAGCTCTTCAGGCTTGACCTCTATTGAAGAGAGAACTTTATATTCAATTTCAGACAGACAATATCACTACAGTGGCATATGTCAATCATCAAGGGGGGACTCACAGTCCTTCAGCAATGAAAGAAGTATCTTTGATACTATCTTGGGCAGAATCCAACTCTTGTCAAATTTCTGTGATTCATATCCCAGGAGTAGAGAATTGGGAAGCAGATTATCTCAGTCATCAGACTTTACATCCGGGAGAATGGTCTCTCCATCCAGATGTGTTATTTCAATTGGTACAGATGTGGGGTCCTCCAGAAATAGATCTGATGGCCTCGCGTCCAAGATACCTTTCCAGGTCCAAGGATCCTCAGGCAGAGATGGTAGATGCTATAGCATTTCCTTTGTTTTAACAACCTGCTTACATTTTTCTGCCTCTGGTTCTTCTTCCAAAGGTGATCTCCAAGATCATAATGGAACGATCTTATGTGTTTCTGATAGCTCCAGCTTGATCTCTCAGGTTTTGGTATGCGGGCCTTGTCAGGATGTCCAGTTGCCAACCTTGGCCACTTCCTTTAAGGCCAGACCTTCTGTCTCAAGGGCCATTTTCCATCAGGAACTCAAATCTCTATATATGATGGCATGGAAATCGAACACTTAGTGCTTAGTCATAGAGGTTTTTCTGACTCAGTGATTAGCACTATGATACAGGCTCGTAAGTCTGTTTCAAGGAAAATGTATTATCGGGTTTGGAAAACCTATATTTCATGGTGTTCAACTCATGATTATTTTTGGCATTCTTTTAGAATTCCTAGGATCTTACATTTTCTTCAGGATGGTTTGGATAAGGGTTTGTCTGCTAATACTTTGAAAGGACAAATTTCTGCTCTTTCTGTTTTACTTCATAGAAAGATTGCTAAACTTCCTGACATTCACTGTTTTGTTCAAGCTTTGATTCATATCAAACTAGCTATTAAATCAAATTTTCCTCCTTTGAGTCTTAATTTGGTTTCCTCCTTTTGAGCCTAGGCATTCTTTGGATATTAAACTTTATTAAAAGTGAGTCTCCTTATCTGATTTTTAATCAAGATAAAGTTGTTTTGCGGACCTCATTTAAATTTTTACCTAAAGTTGTGAATTCTAACACCATTAATAGGAAAGTTCAAGAAAACAGCAGCACCATCTTGATATGCAGTAAATCCTCTTTATTCGTTATGTAGGAGCAGGTACAAAATGACTACGTTTCGGGTCACATGCCCTTAGTCATGTCAATTACAACTGTGTATTACAACAACCTTAAATACCTTAACCAGGTGAATTGGCTCCTCCCCTTTAACTATTACTTATATTTTTCATTCTGGTTAAATCCAGCTCCCCCTATTGGCAGAGGAGTGAAACTTCAATACAAACTAGAACAAAACAAAAATACACAAATACAAAAATGTAGCAGGTTAGCCTAACCAAAACATTATTTTTTCTGAGGAAAAAATACATACTTTTTTTTTATATTTTATGAATATACCCAAGTCAAAGTCTCTATTCATTCCTTTTGGTTTTAAAGCATCTAGGGTATAAATCCAGAATAATTATTTTCTTTTTAACAGCAGTTCCCTGTCACCTCCTCTCCTGGGAACAGAGACCCAGTCTATGACCTGAAACCTTAACTGTGAAATATTGTGGCCTGCTTCTAAAAAGTGACAAGCCACCGGGGCTTCTATGTCCTTTCTCCTAATGCCAGATTTGTGTTGCACCATTCTATCTCTTACTCTTTGTGTTGTTTTGCCAATGTAATTTTTGGCACACGGACACTTAATCAGGTACACGACAAAGGTGGCATTGCACGTAAAGTAGCCCTTGATGTTAATTTTTTTACCTGTAATAGGATGTGAAAAACTATCACCTTTAATAACACTATTGCAACTGGAATACCCTAGACATGGGAAAGTGCCTTTTTTGTGCACTCATATAGCTAGTAGAATCTCTCTTAAGACTACCCACATCAGCCCTCACTAACATGTCCCTAAGATTGTATTGACGTGTATATGCTGGCATAGGAGGATCTTGAAAAATCTTAATGTGTGAGTGACAGTTTTTAATAATATGCCAATGACGCCTAATAATCTTCTGTACCTTGGGACTATTAGTGTTAAATTCATTTTTTCATTGTTGCTCTTTCTTTCCTTAAGTTCAAGTGCCTTTTGTCGTGGAATCCTATTAACCTCTTCTATACTTTCTTTAATTAGTTTCTCAGGGTAACCTCTTTGTATAAAAAAAAGTATGCCTTCCTCATGTAGTCTAGTCTCCACTAATGTGGTATCTTTAACCATTCTCTTTATGCGTAAAAAATGACTCCTAGTTAAAGATTTTTTCAGTGTTGGTGGATGGGCACTAGTGTAATGTAACATAGTATTACGGTCTGTTTCTTTACGATAAAGATCTGTAAAAAAAGAACCCTTCTGTTTGTATACCTTTGTGTCCAAAATGTTAACACTTTCCTCACTATATGTGAGGGTGAACTTAATATACCTAGAGTTCAAATTTAAAATATGTACAAATTCTTTCAGGGATCCAATGTTGCCCCACCATATGCCAAATATATCATCTATATATCGCCACCAGGTGGCGCCATAGCATAAAAATAATTCATTTTCAAAACCCAAATTTTCTTCATACCAATTCATGTATAAATTGGCATATGTGGGGGCAACATTGGACCCCATAGCTGTTCCCTGTTTCTGCCTGTAATATGTATCCTGAAACAAAAAATAATTACAGCACAAAATTATTTTCAACAGTTCCTTCTAATAAAAAATGTTGTTCTTGTAAGGTATACCTATTACTAGCTGCCAGGACACTTTTAATCACAACAGAAACTTCCCAAATGACCCTGATCAAAAGTTTACATACCCATGTTTGCCTTTTAACATGCACACAAGTTGACACAAAGGGGTTTGAATGGCTATTAAAGGTAACTATCCTCACCTGTGATCTGTTTGCTTGTAATTAGTGTGTGTGTATAAAAGGTCAATGAGTTTATTTTACAGGTAATTTTGTAATTATTTTAACTAGGTAGCTATTAAATAGTTATTAACTATTTAATAGCTATTGTACCTAGCTAAAATAAATACAAAGTTACCTGTAAAATAAATCTAAATCCTAAAATAGCTACAATGTAATTATTAATTATATTGTAGCTATCTTAGGGTTTATTTTATAGGTAAGTATTTAGTTTTAAATAGGAATAATTTAGTTAATAATATTAATATTATTTAGATTTATTTAAATAATAATTAAGTTAGGGGCTGTTAGGGTTAGACTTAGGTTTAGGGGGTAATACATTTAATGCAGGTGGCGGCGGTGTAGGGGGGGGCAGATTAAGGGTTAATATATTTAATGTAGGTGGCAGCGGTGTAGGGGGGTCAGATTAGGGCTAAATATATTTAATGTAGGTGGCAGCGGTGTAGGGGGGTCAGATTAGGGGTTAATATTATTAATGTAGGTGGCTGTTAGGTTTAGACTTAGGTTTAGGGGGTAATACATTTAATGTAGGTGGCGGCGGTGTAGGGGGGTCAGATTAGGGGTTAATATATTTAATGTAGGTGGCAGCGGTGTAGGGGGATCATATTAGGGGTAAATATATTTAATGTAGGTGGCAGCGGTGTAGGGGGGTCAGATTAGGGGTTAATATAATTAATGTAGGTGGTGGCGGTGTAGGGGGGGTCAGATTAGGGGTTAATATTTTTAATGTAGGTGGCGGCGGTGTATGGGGGTCAGATTAGGGGTTAATATATTTAATGTAGGTGGCGGCGGTGTAGGGGGGGTCAGATTAGGGGTTAATATATTTAATGTAGGTGGCGGAGGTGTAGGGGGGGTCAGATTTGGGGTTAATATATTTAATGTAGGTGGCAGCGGTGTAGGGGGGTCAGATTAGGGGTAAATATATTTAATGTAGGTGGCAGGGGTGTAGGGGGGTCAGATTATGGGTTAATATAATTAATGTGGGTTGCGGCGGTGTATGGGGGGTCAGATTAGGGGTTAATATATTTAATGTAGGTGGCAGCGGTGTAGGGGGTCAGATTAGGGGTTAATATATTTAATGTAGGTGGCGGTGGTGTAGGGGGGTCAGATTAGGGGTTAATATATTTAATGTAGGTGGCGGCGGTGTAGGGGGGTCAGATTAGGGGTTAATATAATTAATGTAGGTGGCGGCGGTGTAGGGGGGTCAGATTAGGGGTTAATATAATTAATGTAGGTGGCGGCGGTGTAGGGGGGTCAGATTAGGGGTTAATATATTTAATGTAGGTGGCGGCGGTGTAGGGGGGTCAGATTAGGGGTTAATATATTTAATGTAGGTAGCAGCGGTGTAGGGGGGTCAGATTAGGGGTAAATATATTTAATGTAGGTGGCAGCGGTGTAGGGGGGTCATATTAGGGGTTAATATAATTAATGTAGGTGGCGGCAGTGTAGGGGGGTCAGATTAGGGGTTAACATATTTAATGTAGGTGGTGGCGGTGTAGGGGGGTCAGATTAGGGGTTAATATATTTAATGTAGGTAGCGGCGGTGTAGGGAGGTCAGATTAGGAGGTAATGCACTTAATGTAGGTGGCGTCGGCGTCCGGGAGCGGCGGTTTAGGGGTTAAACACTTTATTAGGTATTGCGGTGGGGGATTGCGGTTGACAGGTAGATAGACATTGCGCATGTTAGGGTTAGACTTAGGTTTAGGGGGTAATACATTTAATGTAGGTGGCGGCGGTGTAGGGGGGGTCAGATTAGGGGTTAATATATTTAATGTAGGTGGCAGCGGTGTAGGGGGGTCAGATTAGGGGTAAATATATTTAATGTAGGTGGCAGCGGTGTAGGTGGGTCAGATTAGGGGTTAATATAATTAATGTAGGTGGCGGCGGTGTAGGGGGGTCAGATTAGGGGTTAATATATTTAATGTAGTTGGCGGCAGTGTAGGGGGGTCAGATTAGGGGTTAATATATTTAATGTAGGTGGCGGCGGTGTAGGGGGGTCAGATTAGGGGGTAATGCACTTAATGTAGGTGGCGTCGGCGTCTGGGAGCAGCGGTTTAGGGGTTAAACACTTTATTAGGTGTTGCGGTGGGGGATTGCGGTTGACAGGTAGATAGACATTGCGCATGCGTTAGGTGTTTTTTTTTTGTAGGCATTTTAGGGAGTTACGGTGCTCCTATACTCCGTGCAAGGCCTGCTACGGCTGCTTTTTTTGGCGAGGTGAAAATGGAGGGAAGTTTTCTCCATTTTCGCCACGTAAGGCCTTGCGCTGGATATTGGATACCAAATTACGCGGGTAATATATGTTAGTCTATGGGGGAAAAAACTACGTCTGACGGGTGAAATATACGTGCCGCATTTATATGCAGTGCTGTATATAGAATACCAAACCCTCGCAAAAACCGGCGTTGCCGGCTTTTGCGGGCAACGCTGCATATCAGATGGGGCCCCTAGTGTCACTCACAATCTTTTCTTCTCTTGAAGTTATGGCCATGGTGACAAGGTATACATTTTGCTCAGTATAACTATTAGCAAAGAGTAATTTCCTTTATATATAGTGAAATAATTTAGTATTTTCCAGTGATTAAAAAAATGAAAGAAAATAAGGTCTGAAAGGAATTAGGTTACTACTGATCTTCTATATTAGACCTTTCATGGCATACTGTTTTTCCTTGAAGCAATAGAACAATGTATATTTCCTATTGCTTTTGGAGTGTCTAACTACATCAAATAAAAGATTGTAAATTATATCCTGCTGTTTTATTCTACCAACTAAGGACTGTTTTTATTTCCTTCCGAACAATAACCTAACAATGAACATTTAACTAGTTTGAAATATATTTGGCTCAACAAAAACAAGAACATGATTCTTTTGGTAACATGCTTAATATTCTGCTGTTTTGTAATTGCTTTCTGCCAGCACTGAGTGATATTAGGTTGTAGGAGAATTTCTTGGCACAACAATAAAGTTTTATAAAGTATTTCCTGTGCCATAACAATTTGTAAAATCAATTGCAGTTTCATTTAATTTTGAATGTATAAAGACATTCAAAATTAAATTCTAGTATTATATTTATACTAAATAAAAAAAAAATTGAAATTTCATTACCAGTATCTATCCAAAAGGAGAAAAATAAAACCATTTTTTGTATCATTTCAAATGATATTTTCCCAGAAGATATTTTCCCAAAAAATAACCTTCCTAGATAAAAATGTATAAAATAATAATTATGACAAATAAAAATTCAATTAGTCAGAACTTGATAAATCATGGAAACCAAATTAGTCCCTGCTTATACAATTTTTTTTTTTTAAAAAGATTTTTATTGAGGTCTTGGGAAATAACAAACAATAAGGAATGACCACAAAACAGTTCCAATAGAATAGTAACATGGGTATACATATCAAACGAAGGGTTAATCAGAAGAGATAACATCCATATACAAGTCTGGGGAACATGTCTACTCTGTATATAGATATTATTATGTAGTTGTCCCCTTGAATAATGACAGCAAAGTGCAGCAACAAAATAAAAGTGGGTGACTGGGCTATACGTCATGACATTACATTACCCATATCTTATGAATGGTCATGGAGGAGGCCCCATACCTGTGGTATACTGCAGGGGGTCATCTAGAACATAGGAGTATGAAACCTCATTTTAATTTTTATAACTATAGTATTCCATCAGATGGTAAGAGAAGGCAATAAAATACTAAAACTTGTTAAGAGCATTAGGCACCATTTCTATAAAAGTGAGTATAATTGAGTATAATAGATAATAAGTAAGATTAAATTGTCCTCCTAACATTACTAATAGTGAGATATCTCTATTCCAGTTAAATAGTAAAAAGATAAAAAAGAGTAAACTAAAATTGCTTGGAATAGTATCATATCAGGCGTCATCTGATGGTGGGGATGAGGGAATTTAACAGCGGGCGAGAGCCACTCTGAGTGGGGGAAGGGAGGCGTGGCTTTATAAAGTTGAGAAAGTTTTTTTTTTTTTTTTTTTTTAAATTATGAGGGAAGGGGGATTTGCACCATAAAAGAGTAGAGGAGGATATACTTAATACCGTATCTTGCAATAAACTATGTTAGATAGATATACAACAGAGCTGGCTGATACCTCAAGGTTAACCAAATGGAGAACATTGAGATCCTAGGTGATACCGGTATATATAAATACGTATATACACATATAGAGGGCTTAGAGACTTTGCAAAAGGCTCAGATAACTATAGTAAGTTACCAAAACAGGAGTAGCTTAAAAATGACATATTGTGCACGGGATATGTTTTATCATTATGGAGATCAATAAGCTAATAACTACCAAACCCAAATAATAAAGTACCTATAACCATGGGCGAGTGGCTCAAATCTATATATTATTACACAAAATAATTGTTCTACAAGCGGGCATATACAAGGTTTAAGTGGGTAAACAAAAATCATAAATACCTGGAAGCATTACACTACAGATTAGACTGTACAACCAAGACAAAGGTACATCTATAGTAACGTTAACATGTTTTTCCAATATAATGTATAGATCAAAGACCTTTATCCCATCCTGCTATAATACACTCTCATTATAAGAGGGAGCTTATTGATAGATAGATAGATAGATAGATAGATAGATAGATAGATAGATAGACCAGTCCCGCTGTGTCCTTCGTGTCTCCCACAAAACTAAGTGCATGTTACTATTTATCTGCTACTAGGTGGAATGAGAGAATTATAATAGATCTCTCTATGCAATGCAGGTGTACTGAAGGATATATTATAACTAAAGCCCCCTGGGTTATCCCTCACATTGTACGAAACAGAATAAAAACATACATAATATGAGACCTTCAGTCCAGGCCACTCACTGACTATCCTCCATCTGGGCTTTCAATGATGTTAAGTAAAGCATATAGGAGCGGGATACGAGTTTAGTAAGGGGGTTTATAACAAACAGTTCTCAGGTGCTGAAGAGGAGAAAGACGGACCTATGAACAATTTCGGACATTACTGTCGTCATCAAAGGGATAGTGGAGAAGTCAGTGTCCCAGGAGTAAAGCCCCGCAGTGAAATAGAGCGTCTCAGGAGACCTTACCCGATACCAGATTTAAGGCAGCACAGTGATCGCGTCAAGGTAGTGAAACTGCAGATTGCTGTCAGTGAGAGACCCCCCGTTGTTAGTGAGTAGCTTGGGGACCAATGTCGCCATGACCGGGGCCGCTTGTGAGGTAGACGTTGTAGGAAAGACAAAGCAGGGCAATGCATCAGAGGGCCGGCCGCATCCCCCAATACAGTACCCAAGACCAATGCCGATTTTCTCATCCAAAGGGCTCGGTCACTCTGAGTTGTTTCCTCCCTATCACCTGTACTCCATAGTAACAGCAGGGAGCTCCTCCATGGCTGAGCTGCATCAGTTGTAGGAACTAGTGATGGCTGTGATTTGTGTGGGTCCGGTTCTAGCGCTACCAACGGAGTCTGCTCCCCTGTTGAGAAATTAGGTGATGGTAGATCTTTAGGTCTCGACTTGTTGTGAATGGTCGGAGTTGTCTCAAAGGGACCTGTTTGAAGCGGGCGTCTATCCAGAAACTGCACTTCCGACTTTAACACAGACTGTAGGTCCTCCATTTTCATGCAATAGTCCTTCTCGAAATCCTTCAACCTAGTAATTATAAGGCAATGTAGCTCCTCCATATTTGCCCATGAGATAGGATCCCAATGTTGGCAATGCGATTCCTATCCTGTTGTAGTCCCCGTGGTTAATTTGTATTTCAGTGTGTTTGCAGTTTAACCCATGCTGCCGGGGAAGGGAGGAAGGAATGCGTGGTAGGCCGTCTTCAAGCTAAATTCAGTAGAAAGTGAAAAATAAGCAACCCAGCTAAATGAACATAATATTCTGTTTAGTAGGTAATTAGGCTTCAGTATAAAGTTGCATAAGCATAGGCTACTGGGTATTTCAAGTAGTATATGGTGAATTTCTTAGTCTTCATTCAGAGCTTCAAGAATTACGACCAGCCATGTTCCTTGCTTAGCCACGCCCCCCTCCTGCTTCTACAATTTTAATTGTGACTTCTAAAGTTATGGAATATTCTAAATGTTTAACTCCAAAATTGGTATGTGTAGTTCTTCGATATTCTTGCTTGAAATAAATGCAATTTCATATATAGACAGGTATAGGTAGCTGGTGCTATCATATTAAGATTTTATAAATATATGTCACAGAGTTAGCAGAATGTGTTCTCTTGAAGTGTCAAAAACAAAAGTAAAATAGAATAGGAGTAAATTCTAGTTAAAATTTTCCTCCAGAAAAATAGGGCAATCATAATCCTTTAGAAAAACGTATCTTATGTTATACAGAAAACCACCATTAATGTCTATGAGGATTTTTGTAGATAAATCATTTGATACTTTTCTCTAAAGAATTGTGATCAAGCCTTATAACTTGAAAAATTGCTACATTGGGGGTGATTTAATAAGCAGCAGATGCTGCTTAATCAGTCAAAAGTTTCCGGTGATCCGGAAACTGAAGTTAAGAATGCTGTTGGCATTTAGCGATGCAGGGCGGAAATTATTTGATATAACGATCATGTCCGCCCGGAGTTTAATAAATTGACCCCAATGAGTCAAGCTTGAGGAGATAATACCAGTTAGATGTAAGGAGTCATCCTAAAGTTTTTTGGTAATTAGTGATCACGGTGTAGGAGCACATCTTTATTTCAGGAGAAATTTTGACTACACAGGTTGTAATTGTTCTATAAAGTGGGCTGTGAAGATCTTACCTTATAAAGGGCTAGACTACAAGTGGAACACTAATTTACCGCATGATCGTAAACAGGCAAATTTGCCCGTTTGCGGATGCACGATAAATAACCAGCTATTACAAGTGGCTGGTTATTTATACCATGAGCGTGTGGTAGGAATTAGCACTCAGAAAATTAACCAGAGGTCAGATCTCTGGTTTATCTTCTAAATGTCCCCCAATTGCCCACAAAGGTAACTGCATAAGGGGCTCAAGTTAGATTCACATTGTGGTCTATGGGAACTGTGTGTTCCCAGTAAATATATATGTATATGCTTATTTACACAATATATATATATATATATATATATATATATATAATTTTTTTAATGCTAAATTGCTGAACATTGCTGCACGACTTACCCCCTTTGCTGTGCTAGTTTTCATGCCGTGTCTCAGCTTGAGAACTAGGCTCCCATTGGAGCCTATGGAAGTGTGCTGTTGTGAGCGCTATGCTTCTGTGCAATGCAAATGTGAGGTTGTGTTCTCATTGCACTTCACTTGTAATACCAGTACACATTTGCATGCGCTGGTATTACAAAGTGGAGAGCAACTATCTCTTTTGCGGAAGTTATATTTTGCGCTCCACTAATCTGGCCAATTTGAGCAAATGGAGTAGAAGATGTTGCTACAAAAATGTTATTACCAATAAAAACATGGATTCCCTGGTATAAATACAATTGCAAATAGTGGCACATACTCTTTGAATTTAAAGACATGATAGTTAATTTCAAGTTTTCTTGTTAATTCAAAAATAAAAAAAAATATTTTGTAAATAGATTAAAATGTATTTTTTTTTTTGGTGACCAGAAATGTCTAATTTCATCTACAAACAGAGGACCAAAATGTAAACAAACAATTGTTAAAAATGATTAAAATAAGGATAGATTGGAAATCAGTGTTGCTTTCATAGGCCTAGATTTGGAGTTTGGCGGTAAAAGGGCTGTTAACGCTCTGCGGGCTTTTTTCTGGCCGCACCATAAAATTAACTCTGGTATCGAGAGTTCAAACAAATGCTGCGTTAGGCTCCAAAAAAGGAGCGTAGAGCATTTGTACCGCAAATGCAACTCTCGATACCAGAGTTGCTTACGGACGTGGCCAGCCTCAAAAACGTGCTCGTGCACGATTCTCCCATAGGAAACAATGGGGCAGTTTGAGCTGAAAAAAAACCTAACACCTGCAAAAAAGCAGCGTTCAGCTCCTAACGCAGCCCCATTGTTTCCTATGGGGAAACACTTCCTACGTCTGCACCTAACACTCTAACATGTACCCCGAGTCTAAACACCCTAACCTTACACTTATTAACCCCTAATCTGCCGCCCCCGCTATCGCTGACCCCTGCATTTTTTTTTTAAACCCTAATCTGCCGCTCCGTAAACCGCCGCAACCTACGTTATCCCTATGTACCCCTAATCTGCTGCCCCTAACACCGCCGATCCCTATGTTATATTTATTAACCCCTAATCTGCCCCCCACAACGTCGCCGACACCTGCCTACACTTATTAACCCCCAATCTGCCGAGCGGACCTGAGCGCTACTATAATAAAGTTATTAACCCCTATTCCGCCTCACTAACCCTATCATAAATAGTATTAACCCCTAATCTGCCCTCCCTAACATCGCCGACACCTAACTTCAATTATTAACCCCTAATCTGACGACCGGAGCTCACCGCTATTCTAATAAATGTATTAACCCCTAAAGCTAAGTCTAACCCTAACACTAACACCCCCCTAACTTAAATATAATTTACATCTAACGAAATAAATTAACTCTTATTAAATAAATGATTCCTATTTAAAGCTAAATACTTACCTGTAAAATAAATCCTAATATAGCTACAATATAAATTATAATTATATTATAGCTATTTTAGGATTAATATTTATTTTACAGGCAACTTTGTAATTATTTTAACCAGGTACAATAGCTATTAAATAGTTAAGAACTATTTAATAGTTACCTAGTTAAAATAATAAAAAATGTACCTGTAAAATAAATCCTAACCTAAGATATAATTAAACCTAACACTACCCTATCAATAAAATAATTAAATAAACTACCTACAATTACCTACAATTAACCTAACACTACACTATCAATAAATAAATTAAACACAATTCCTACAAATAAATACAATTAAATAAACTAACTAAAGTACAAAAAATAAAAAAGAACTAAGTTACAAAAAATAAAAAAATATTTACAAACATAAGAAAAATATTACAACAATTTTAAACTAATTACACCTACTCTAAGCCCCCTAATAAAATAACAAAGACCCCCAAAATAAAAAATTCCCTACCCTATTCTAAATAAAAAAAGTTACAAGCTCTTTTACCTTACCAGCCCTGAACAGGGCCCTTTGCGGGGCATGCCCCAAGAATTTCAGCTCTTTTGCCTGTAAAAGAATAAATACAATACCCCCCCCCCCAACATTACAACCCACCACCCACATACCCCTAATCTAACCCAAACCCCCCTTAAATAAACCTAACACTAAGCCCCTGAAGATCTTCCTACCTTGTCTTCACCATCCAGGTTCACCGATCCGTCCTGAAGAGCTCCTCCGATGTCCTGATCCAAGCCCAAGCGGGGGGCTAAAGAGGTCCATGATCCGGTCAAAGTCTTCATCCAAGCGGGGCAGAAGAGGATCTTCCATCCGATTGAAGTCATCATCCAGGCGGCATCTTCTATGGTCTTCCATCCGGAGCGAAGCGGCAGGATCCTGAAGACCTCCAGCGCGGAACATCCATCCGGACCGACGACTGAACGACGAATGACTGTTCCTTTAAGGGACGTCATCCAAGATGGCGTCCCTCGAATTCCGATTGGCTGATAGGATTCTATCAGCCAATCGGAATTAAGGTAGGAATATTCTGATTGGCTGATGGAATCAGCCAATCAGAATCAAGTTCAATCCGATTGGCTGATCCAATCAGCCAATCAGATTGAGCTCGCATTCTATTGGCTGTTCCGATCAGCCAATAGAATGCGAGCTCAATCTGATTGGCTGATTGGATCAGCCAATCGGATTGAACTTGATTCTGATTGGCTGATTCCATCAGCCAATCAGAAAATTCCTACCTTAATTCCGATTGGCTGATAGAATCCTATCAGCCAATCGGAATTCGAGGGACGCCATCTTGGATGACGTCCCTTAAAGGAACAGTCATTCGTCGTTCAGTCGTCGGTCCGGATGGATGTTCCGCGCTGGAGGTCTTCAGGATCCTGCCGCTTCGCTCCGGATGGAAGACCATAGAAGATGCCGCCTGGATGATGACTTCAATCGGATGGAAGATCCTCTTCTGCCCCGCTTGGATGAAGACTATGACCGGATCATGGACCTCTTCAGCCCCCCGCTTGGGCTTGGATCAGGACATCGGAGGAGCTCTTCAGGACGGATCGGTGAACCTGGATGGTGAAGACAAGGTAGGAAGATCTTCAGGGGCTTAGTGTTAGGTTTATTTAAGGGGGGTTTGGGTTAGATTAGGGGTATGTGGGTGGTGGGTTGTAATGTTGGGGGGGGTATTGTATTTATTCTTTTACAGGCAAAAGAGCTGAAATTCTTGGGGCATGCCCCGCAAAGGGCCCTGTTCAGGGCTGGTAAGGTAAAAGAGCTTTTACCTTTTTTAATTTAGAATAGGGTAGGGAATTTTTTATTTTGGGGGGCTTTGTTATTTTATTAGGGGGCTTAGAGTAGGTGTAATTAGTTTAAAATTGTTGTAATATTTTTCTTATGTTTGTAAATATTTTTTTATTTTTTGTAACTTAGTTCTTTTTTATTTTTTGTACTTTAGCTAGTTTATTTAATTGTATTTATTTGTAGGAATTGTGTTTAATTAATTTATTGATAGTGTAGTGTTAGGTTAATTGTAGGTAATTGTAGGTAGTTTATTTAATTATTTTATTGATAGGGTAGTGTTAGGTTTAATTATATCTTAGGTTAGGATTTATTTTACAGGTAATTTTGTTATTATTTTAACTAGGTAACTATTAAATAGTTCTTAACTATTTAATAGCTATTGTACCTGGTTAAAATAATTACAAAGTTGCCTGTAAAATAAATATTAATCCTAAAATAGCTATAATATAATTATAATTTATATTGTAGCTATATTAGGATTTATTTTACAGGTAAGTATTTAGCTTTAAATAGGAATCATTTATTTAATAAGAGTTAATTTATTTCGTTAGATGTAAATTATATTTAAGTTAGGGGGGTGTTAGTGTTAGGGTTAGACTTAGCTTTAGGGGTTAATACATTTATTAGAATAGCGGTGAGCTCCGGTCGTCAGATTAGGGGTTAATAATTGAAGTTAGGTGTCGGCGATGTTAGGGAGGGCAGATTAGGGGGTTAATACTATTTATTATAGGGTTAGTGAGGCGGGTTAGGGGTTAATAACTTTATTATAGTAGCGCTCAGGTCCGCTCGGCAGATTAGGGGTTAATAAGTGTAGGCAGGTGTCGGCGACGTTGTGGGGGGCAGATTAGGGGTTAATAAATATAATATAGGGGTCGGCGGTGTTAGGGGTAGCAGATTAGGGGTACATAGGGATAACGTAGGTGGCGGCGCTTTGCGGTCGGAAGATTAGGGGTTAATTATTTTAAGTAGCTGGCGGCGATGTTGTGGGGGGCAGGTTAGGGGTTAATAAATGTAATACAGGGGTCGGCGGGGTTAGGGGCAGCAGATTAGGGGTACATAAGTATAACGTAGGTGGCGGTCGGCAGATTAGGGGTTAAAAATTTTAATCGAGTGGCGGCGATGTGGGGGAAGCTCGGTTTAGGGGTACATAGGTAGTTTATGGGTGTTAGTGTACTTTAGGGTACAGTAGTTAAGAGCTTTATGAACCGGCGTTAGCCAGAAAGCTCTTAACTCCTGCTATTTTCAGGCGGCTGGAATTTTGTCGTTAGAGCTCTAACGCTTACTTCAGAAACGACTCTAAATACCAGCGTTAGAAAGATCCCATTGAAAACATAGGATACGCAAATGGCGTAGGGGGATCTGCGGTATGGAAAAGTCGCGGCTGAAAAGTGAGCGTTAGACCCTTTAATCACTGACTCCAAATACCAGCGGGCGGCCAAAACCAGCGTTAGGAGCCTCTAACGCTGGTTTTGACGGCTACCGCCGAACTCCAAATCTAGGCCATATTGTTTAATTTGTACATGTTTATAGCACTCTGTTCTTTTTTTTATTTTTAAGGGTGGAGAGGCTTTTTTAGTTTATTGCCTTTGAATTGTTCAGGTGAATTCAAGGGATCTAGGGAGTATGGGTGGAATTATTCATATTTGAAAAGGGTTACAGAAGTTCTGAATTTCACTGAAAAACAAAACATAAGGATGTAAATTAGAACATCCCACAAATTGAAGGAGGACTGGAGCTTTGTAATGTAAATATGATTTAAAAAAAGAAAATTCTGTGAATGATGTTGAGTAATACAGCTTTACTTAACCTTATGTTGGTCAGAATCTATCTTTTATAATCATTGGTTTGTTAAATGCTGTAGATAAGATCTTTTTGATTCCAATGCTATTATAATTAGCCATTTCCATTGTTTCGACAATGTTTACAATGCCTTAGTTTTTAGGTATAGGACACATCAGTTAAATGTTTTCTCAAATGGGATCTCAATTAAAAGGTTAATTCCTATACATGTATTTAAGTATGAAAAATTATTTTAGATTTAAAAATTTAAAAAATTCCAAACAAGAAAAAAACTCTCAAACAATTTATGCTGTATTAAAGGGTTATAAAACCCATTTTTTTTCTTTCATGATTCAGATAGAGCATGCAATTTTAAGCAGCTTTCTAATTTACTCCTATTATCAATTTTTATTTGTTCTCTTGCTAACTTTATTTGAAAAGCAGGAATATGTAGCTTTGGAGCCGGCCTTTTTTTTGTTCAGCACCTGAATAGTGCAAGCGCTATCCACGGTGCTGAACCTAAAATGGTCTGGCTCCTAAACTTTACAATGCTGTTTTTCAAATAAAGATAGCAAGAGAATGAAGAAAAATGATAATAGGAGTAAATTAAAAAGTTGCTTAAACTGCATGCTCTATCTGAATCATTAAAGAAAATATTTGGGTTTAGTATTCCTTTAACCTATAGGATGTTTAGCATAAAATATTCTACAATGCAAGTGTGCATCGCATATGCATTTATAATTAATGAATATAAGGAATCAACACCAAATATATATTTGATGGGGAACGTTTGTCTGCCCTTCTTTAGTAAATCAAGTTCACAAGGTGACCAAAGATTAGACCAAGTGGGTATTGCTATGCCCTTTAACCCATTTAGGTTAATTATGCAGCACACAGGCACATTAATGATGCAGTAATTAGTAGCACATAGTTTATACATATACTTTGGTCACTTTATAAACATGATTTTCTAAGAAGGGCAGGAAACGATTCATCACAACGTCAAATACATTTTTGACATGTTCTCAATGAAAATTGTTTCAAAGTCCCATTTTCCCACATCTTGGTCATAAATGATGTGTGCTTGTTCTATGGGAATTACTTTTTCATATCTGAGAATAATATGTGTGCAGATTTGTTTGTAAGCCAAATGCTCTTTTCCTATGTTGGTACTTTTGTCTCATACAGTTCAAAACATTAATCAGTTTCAAGACAAAAACAAAAAGCATAGAGACATAGTTTATCAGATATTGCCTTACTGAACAGTTGATGCCTAGACAGAAATGGCAATAACTGTCTGAAGCAGCAAGAGGGCACTTATGAAGATACTTATAAGCACTATGCTTTTCTTAAAATAAAAAAATACAATTATTATTGATAGTCACTAGACTGCTTCCTTTTGAAAAACTGGTTAATAATAAATCAATACATAACTGATGGACATGACAAGCTGACATGACACTGAAATTCTCTTTTAAATTTCTGACACCCACCCTAAATCTTCTACTTCTAGCTTTTGATCTAGGTGAATTTATACCTGGTATGAGATCTTCACATTATGCAATTGATTGACATTGATACCAGGTTCTTTAAAAAAAATTGTATCTATCACATATGTAGATGATACCTGCAATTGTTAAAACATTGACAAACCATAAAGTTAAAAGAGTTAAAAAGACATAACCTTTCCAATATAAGGCTAAATTACAAGTGGAGAGCTATTTAACGTTCCTGCTTGCACGCTAACTGCGATTGACTTTGGCTAACCCGACAAGCAAAAAAGGTTCAGGTTACAATATTGCAACCATGTTAACGCATTCTCCCATAGACTTCAATGGAGCGTGAAAAGTGGGGGAAAAACTAACACCCAACAAGTCAGGCAAACCTGATTTTCTCAAGTGCCCTAACCAGACATGAAATATTAATATTTTACATTTCAATGTTCTTCACATAAAAGAATATGTTCTATTTATTCTTAAATGCATATATATATATATATATATATATATATATACATATATTGGATGGGTTTTTTGGCAAAAAAATAATATACTGTATATATATATATATATATATATATATATATATATTAATATATAGGTATAGCTATGTACAGATATATATGAATATCTATTTAAAGTGGAGGTAAACTTTGATGAATGAAAGCCCATTTAATACTATTAAAAACAGGGACACTTTCATTCATCAAGGTTTAGAAAGCAGTCATTTTGATTAAAAACTTACCTTTGTTTTTTTCACAGCCAGAGTAGCTTCCCCCACCTGGAGATCCTCTCTTCACACGTCATCAATGACTAATCCAGCTTCCTCCAATCATGGCATGGTCTCAGGCAATGACTACCCTAGGGGGAAAGCTGTGATTGGAGGAAGCTGAATTAGTCATTGATGACATGTGAACAGAGGATCTCCGGGTGGGGGAAGCTGCTCTGGCTGTCAAAAAAAACAAAGGTAAGTTTTTAATCAAAATGGCTGCTTTCTAAACTTTGATGATTGAAAGTGCCCCTGTTTTTAATAGTATTTTTAAAAAACGGGCTTTCATTCATCAAAGTTTACCTTCATTTTAAAGGACTGTCAAGTCCAAAATAAACTTTGATGATTCAAATAGGGCATGTCATTTTAAACAACTTTCTACTTTAATCACCAATTTTGCTTTGCTCTCTTGGTATTCTTAGTTGAAAGCTAAACCTAGGTAGGCTCATATGCTAATTCCTAAGACCTTGAAGGCCGCCTCTAATCTGAATGCATTTTGACAGTTAGTTCATGTGTGTCATATAGATGACATTGAGCTCAGGCACGTGAAGTTACCTAGGAGTCAGCACCAATTGGCTAAAATGCATGTCTGTTAAAAGAACTGAAATAAGGGGCAGTTTGCAGAGGCGTAGATGCAAGGTAATTACAGAGGTAAAACGTGTATTATTATAACTGTGTTGGTTATGCAAAACTGGGGAATAAGTAATAAAGGGATTATCTATCTTTCTAAACAACAAAAATCTGTCGTTGACTGTCCCTTTAAACATATTCCCCTATGTGAAAAATATTGGAATGTGAAATATTTACAGTACAGACACAGTTAAACACTTTATTAAATATTGCATACTTTTTTTTACATGTTTTCAGCTACTTAACTGCAAAGGGTTCCAATGCACTTATATATATATAACTATATATGTGCTTACCAGAGCAGCATTAGAATCAATCAAAGACATGAAAGATATAGCTTTGAGGGAAGCAGATAAGGGAGGTGGATTGGTCATACAAAATAGAACTGACTACCTCACAGAGGCCAACAGATTGCTAAATGACCATGAGACGTATAAAAAACTATCAGGGGATCCATGATAGACACAGCAAATCATTTGAACTTACTGAACAAAAATGAACACAAATATTTAACACATGCATTTCCAAACAAAGCCATTTTTTACCACTTACCAAAAATCCACAAAAACCAGGTTAATCCCCCGGGACGGCCAATAGTCTCAGGCATAGACTCACTGACGGCCAGGATTTCCGAATACGCAGACTTTTACTTAAAACCACTAGTACCACATCTTAAATCTTACTTAAGAGATTCTACAGACACTATAGCTAAAATTACAAATATCAAATGGAAAGACACATACCAATGGATGACATTGGATGTGTCTTCCCTATACACCAGCATACCCCATGAAAAGGGGATTTCCGCAATGACACAAATTCTAAACGATACGGATTTATCAAATGAACACCAAAATTTCATTACTGAATGTATCAGATTTGTTTTAGAAAATAATTATTTTGAATTCAACAACTCCTATTACTTGCAAATCAGCGGAACCGCTATGGGTACAACCATGGCACCCAGTTACGCCAACTTATATATGGGGATGTGGGAAGATACCTATATTCACCAAAATAACCCCTTCCAAAAAAACATTATCTGGTGGGGTAGATATATCGGTGATATCCTACTAATATGGGAAGGAGATACCCCCACCACCACCAATTTTTTACAACATATTAACAACAATACATTTAACCTACAATTCACTTCAAAAATTGAACAAAACTCAATAGAGTTTCTAGATCTAATACTGTTCAACGAAAATACAAATATTTACACAAAACTATATAGAAAAAGCACTGACTGCAATGGGTACCTAAGAGCAGATAGTGGACATTACAAACAATGGATCCACAACATCCCTTGCGGGCAATTTCAGCGCCTAAAAAGAAATTGCACAAAAGACAGCGATTTCAAACAAGAAGCTGAACTACTCAGGGAAAAACTGATACAGAAAAATTACCCCAAAAAACTAATTGACAACTCCTTTAAAAAAGTGCAAAGATTAGATAGAACACAACTTCTTTCTGCAAAAAAAGACAAAGAGAAACCAAATACAAGTACCAAAAAAATAGGTATGGTTACAACTTTTAATGAAGCAGCCCCAGAAATTAGAAAAATTCTTAAAAAATATTGGCCAATATTAGAGCAAGACAAATTCCTGAAAAACAGCATAGGTTCTGCACCAAAGATTACATTTAGAAAGAACAGATGCCTAAAACAACTATTGGCACCCAGCAGACTTAAAGACACCACTAAGAAAACCAATTGGTTATCCTCAAACACGAAAGGTTTTTTCAAGTGCAACAGGGCCAATTGCAAGAGCTGTGAACATGCTTATGAAAGCAAAAAAGCAACAAAAATAGTTCAATCAAAAACTTTTCCTTTAAAAAAATGTGAAATAAATACCCTTACTAACTGTAAAAGCACCTACGTAGTATATTTACTGGAGTGCACTTGCAATCTACAATACATTGGGCGTACCAAACGTCCTTACAAGAAAAGATTGCTAGAACATCTGAAAAACATAGAGGCAGGCTACAAAGGCCATAGTGTTTCAAGACACTTCAAAAAAATTCACAATAAAGATCCAAAAACTCTCAGAGGCACAATATTAGGACAAATTCAAATACCACGGAGAGGAGGAGATAGGTTCCTTAAGCTTCGCCAGAGAGAAACTTTTTGGATTCACTATATGGGCACAATGAGCCCTATGGGACTCAATAAAGATATAGATCTGGCAGCATTTTTATAGAAATCTTTTATAAAAATCAGTCATAAAAATCTGCCATTAAATTTAGCCATACAGAAAGACAGATAAGAAGTATTACACATATCTTATCATTACCAGCAAGTCTAAAATCTAAGGCTAATACATTTAACACCACTTCCCATACCTCCACTTTTGTCTAAAATACATATCCAAACAAACGTCCAAAAAATCAAAAACAGCTAAGAATAAAAATGTTTTATTCCCACACAGGACCATAAACATTATACCACGTTGTTTTTATACATAACTTTCCGTTTTCTCTATTATAATCAAAGCAAGAGAAAAGATCTAATTATCATATAGGTCTTTTTCCATACGCTCTAGTAGCAATACTAAGATCTACTAATTATGAGAGACATTAGGACCTGACAGACACTGACAAACAATTCCCATAAGTCTACTAAGCAGGTTACCATGACAACCGACACGCTGACACGCCTGACGCCTTTTCAAATGAGCCGCAATTGGGCAATAAAGAAAAAATACGCCCACCTCAGACCTTTAAATTTTAACGATGCCGACTTCTGTCCATTCCACTTTTACCCTCTGATGAAGAAGTGACTGATCACTTCGAAATGCGTAAGGATTTTTTAAAGGTTGGCGGACATCCTTTTGCTCCATTGCGGCACGGCATCGCAACATAACCAATGGGTAACAGAACTTATAGCTAATGTACCCTTTGTAATTCATATGCCTCTGTGAGCATATCCCGCTGTGTATTATACCTAAAAACGGCGGGCATCACATACGCACCATTTTAATTCTCATACTGACAACACAGGCGCTTTAACCTGAAAACAACAAACACACTGGTCTTACTGACCACAAAATACAGCTAGCAGGTTGAAATGTATTAAAGAACCACATACTGCATTTGGCAAACTTAGCGCTGCAGCAAACCAGAGAACTGACCAGGATATCAAAATATTTATTCCATGTCTATAACTTACCTCATACTCTGATTGAGGGCAATTGATGTAAGCACATTTACTTAGTTCTAATAAAAAAGAGCTTTTTATATAAACATTATTACGCTATGTTCTTGTTTTCTTTTCTCATTCCATCTCAACCGGTATGAACACCTGAGACAACCCAGATTCTCATCACCATGAGGAAAAAAAGAGAGTCCAAGATTTTCCATTGCCTTTCAACAAACGATACCAGGCACATACAACCCACACAAGAGAGTCCAGGATTTTCATTCACAACAACACACCGCTGCCAGGAGTCTCCTGGAAACAAAGATCCCAAGGGTTCCACTGAAAGAAAGATTCCTCCAGTAAAGAACAAAGCCAAATCCACTGGACAAGAGCCAAAGAAACATCTCTAACCCAAACAAGTCTATAACTTACCTCATATGATTGAGGTTACCTCTGGTAAGCACAAATCCACTTACCTCAGACAAAGAAGTGTTGAATAGTCTAAAGTTTAAGACTGAACTTTTGAATACAATAACATTCTAAGGACATTATTTTTATGCCCTCTTCTTGTATTTCATTACTACAACTATCATTGTTTAGAAAGTAACATACTTACTGTACAAATAGTTAATATCTATTCTAGTGTCAAGCTGTGCGCCCTCTTGATTTCCTCTTTCCCAACTACATTCCTAACAGTGACACGGGTACACTGTATCAGTGGCAGCACACATATATATCCCTATTATTACTATTGTTGCAAAACAGCCATTACGAACGAAGTGTCAGAGTTTTTAGCGCAGGTGCTCCTCCTTTTTTCTAACATAACTATATATGTGTGCATATTTAATTATGTGTTTATATGTGTATAAATGTCTGTAAATACATACGTACACATAAATACATATGTACACACACATATATACTGTATATATATATATATATATATATATATATATATATATATATATTTATATATACACATTTACATAATTAGACCTGTATATGTACGTATCTCTATGTTAAAGTCCTTTGCAGCCATTTTTTTCTAACACGTGAGATGTCATATCTTTGAGCCCTTATAACTTTATTGCAATTTTTTTTTAAATAATTTTTATTAGATTGTATTATTATGAGTGTAATTCTACTTTTAAACTTATTTTGAATGTTTTTCTTGCAACTTTTTATTCAGGTAATAGTTAACTAGAGCTCTGAGGTGATGCTAACCCAACATACGTTACATTTAATTGCTTGTGCAATTGCTTGTGCTACTTCTAAAGCAAACAAAAAGCCCTGATAAACCTGATATTGCTAGCACGCAATTCTTATCTTGCAACTCGTAATCTGACCCATAGTATACAAAGATGATCGTATATATGTATTGAAAAATCTTTGAAAGAACAATTCTGCAAAAATGTTGTGCTAAACAGGACTGGACTGGGAGATCAGACTGGCCCTGGTAATATTTTAAGAATAGCCCCAGCAACCCCCTGGCCACAGTACCCCACCCGGCTCCAGACCCACCTTTATCCCACTACCTCAATCGCATTTAATGCTCAAACTTTTTACACACTCTGAAAGGTCATGAAACTGACACCCCCCTCATTGCAAAGTAACCCACTACACTATTAACTCCTAAACTGTCACCCTTATTGCAAAGTAACCTACTACACTATTTACCACTAAATTGTCACACCCCCATCGCAAAGTAACCCACTAACATCTAAACCCACCAACCTAATACCCCCTAAGTTACCCCAAAACAGACTATCCTTAACGGAAAAAAAGAAAGGTCTGTTATTATAAAAAATTGTACTGTTAGTATAGGTTTTTTTTATTTTAGGGAGTTTTTTAAGGGGGGCTTTAGTTTTATAATAGGCATAACTGAGTTCTTTATTTTCAGTTTTTTCTTTTATTTTCTATGTTAACTTTTTTATTTAATAGTAGGTTTTCTTAATGTAATGGAAGTTTTTTTGTAATTTAGGGGGTGTTAGGTTAGGGATGTTGGAGGGTTAGCTGTTAGGAAGTTAGGGGGTAGTTTGGGATGTAGGGGTGTGGTGATTTAGGGGTTAATTATATAGCTGGTCAGTTTTTTATGTGGGGTTGCGGTGGTTTAGGGGTTAATAGTGTAATGGGGAGTTTTTGGTGTGGTGCTGTGGCGGTTTATGGGGTTAATACTGTAGCGGAGTAGTTTGCAATGTGGGGTTGTGGCAGTTTAGTGGTTAATAGTATAGTTTAGTCCATGGGAATAGGGCCCTCTATTCCTTCTGTATTAGATTGATACATTTTGTCCTGTGTCTTAAAAATATTGTATCATTTTACCTTTTGTACCTATGGATAGCACTGCAGAACTTGTTGGCGCCTTAAATAAAGAATAAGAAGAAGAAGAAATTTTTCCTCCGGCCAAACTCTTTATGGAAACTTTCAAGTTGCATAAAAAGTTTGAGCGTTAAATGCGATTACGTTCAAGCGATCACATTTGCTTTAAACTTTTAATATGAGCGTACTTTGCCGTTCAGTGCCACCCATAGAAAATATGGGGAGTGTAAATTACTGCGAGTTTGCACAAACAAATTTTCGGGTAACCACTTGTAATATGGATTTGAGCACAAAAAACACTGCAATCTCACTACAGGGAGTGCAGAATTATTAGGCAAGTTGTATTTTTGAGGATTAATTTTATTATTGAACAACAACCATGTTCTCAATGAACCCAAAAAACTCATTAATATCAAAGCTGAATAGTTTTGGAAGTAGTTTTTAGTTTGTTTTTAGTTATAGCTATTTTAGGGGGATATCTGTGTGTGCAGGTGACTATTACTGTGCATAATTATTAGGCAACTTAACAAAAAACAAATATATACCCATTTCAATTATTTATTTTTACCAGTGAAACCAATATAACATCTCAACATTCACAAATATACATTTCTGACATTCAAAAACAAAACAAAAACAAATCAGTGACCAATATAGCCACCTTTCTTTGCAAGGACACTCAAAAGCCTGCCATCCATGGATTCTGTCAGTGTTTTGATCTGTTCACCATCAACATTGCGTGCAGCAGCAACCACAGCCTCCCAGACACTGTTCAGAGAGGTGTACTGTTTTCCCTCCTTGTAAATATCACATTTGATGATGGACCACAGGTTCTCAATGGGGTTCAAATCAGGTGAACAAGGAGGCCATGTCATTAGATTTTCTTCTTTTATACCCTTTCTTGCCAGCCACGCTGTGGAGTACTTGG
The DNA here is from genome assembly GCF_027579735.1 of Bombina bombina. Lineage (NCBI taxonomy): Eukaryota > Metazoa > Chordata > Amphibia > Anura > Bombinatoridae > Bombina > Bombina bombina. The sequence goes on along the minus strand of NC_069503.1, from coordinate 883,509,806 downwards.
ACGCGTGTGATGGAGCATTGTCCTGCATGAAAATCATGTTTTTCTTGAAGGATGCAGACTTCTTCCTGTACCACTGCTTGAAGAAGGTGTCTTCCAGAAACTGGCAGTAGGACTGGGAGTTGAGCTTGACTCCATCCTCAACCCGAAAAGGCCCCACAAGCTCATCTTTGATGATACCAGCCCAAACCAGTACTCCACCTCCACCTTGCTGGTGTCTGAGTCGGACTGGAGCTCTCTGCCCTTTACCAATCCAGCCATGGGCCCATCCATCTGGCCCATCAAGACTCACTCTCATTTCATCAGTCCATAAAACCTTAGAAAAATCAGTCTTGAGATATTTCTTGGCCCAGTCTTGACATTTCAGCTTGTGTGTCTTGTTCAGTGGTGGTCGTCTTTCAGCCTTTCTTACCTTGGCCATGTCTCTGAGTATTGCACACCTTGTGCTTTTGGGCACTCCAGTGATGTTACAGCTCTGAAATATGGCCAAACTGGTGGCAAGTGGCATCTTGGCAGCTGCACGCTTGACTTTTCTCAGTTCATGGGCAGTTATTTTGCGCCTTGGTTTTTCCACACGCTTCTTGCGACCCTGTTGACTATCTTGAATGAAACGCTTGATTGTTCGATGATCACGCTTAAGAAGCTTTGCAATTTTAAGAGTGCTGCATCCCTCTGCAAGATATCTCACTATTTTTGACTTTTCTGAGCCGGTCAAGTCCTTCTTTTGACCCATTTTGCCAAAGGAAAGGAAGTTGCCTATTAATTACGCACACCTGATATAGGGTGTCTCATTACAGAGATGCACATCACCTAATATGCTTAATTGGTAGTAGGCTTTCGAGCCTATACAGCTTGGAGTAAGACAACATGCATAAAGAGGATGATGTGGTCAAAATACTCATTTGCCTAATAATTCTGCACTCCCTGTATTGCATTTGTGCTTCTCACGCTAACGAGACACTCGTCATCTAGTCCAAAGTATTCATTGTGAATTTCAGTGTAGGTATTAAAAGAAGAAAAATTAATAATAAAACTTACATTTGAAATAATCTCTCAGATAAATTTTTTTTTAAACAATAGCAGTCAAAAGAAAAGAGAATAACATATGCAACCTATGGATATAAATAACTGTAATAGTATTTTAGCTGAACAACCTCTTTTTTTTCTACTCAATAATTATTTGTTTGAAAGAGAGTTTCTATCTCTAAAGCCCCCCTCCTTAGCCAAACATTTATGGGTTGAATAAATTACTAGTAACACTTACAATTTGTATTTTAACTGAATATTTGACAGTAAAAAAATGGATTAATATCATCAGGCAGGTACAGAAAGGCCAACACTTTTTAAACCTTGTGAGAATTTGGCAAAAAAGAAAATTTGACCAAAAGACGCATCTAAATAGCACTTCTAGCTCCCTATTGTATCTAAATACTATATTACATTAATATCTAGAGGTGTGATAAGGTGATCTGTTTAAAATTTAACATTTATTTCAAATCATTACTCACAGAACACAAACAACATAAAGTTTAAAAACACAGTTGATAAGAAGGTACATTAAATCTTTGGCTAAATCTAATTGCTCATAACAAACCTGGGCAACACTGAATAGATTGAATTATCCATACAATTCTAAGATGCTGCTTTATAACTAACTATGGCTATAAAATATGAAAACCATTTTTAATATACTTAACTTTATCCAGTATAAGATTACTAATACAGGCATTTACAAACCATTTACAAACCAATGCATATGTAGAACGAATGTTATTACCGAAATTCGAATTCTAAAACCGAATGTCGATAAGAACGAATATTCTTAAAAATTCTAAAATCGAATGTTATTTACAGTTTTCGAATGTCACTTTCGAATTCGAATGTTTATAATTATATCGAATGTCCACATTCGAAATTTCAAATTTAACATTCTATTTAACAAATACTATGCAGAAGTTCAATAGTTCATGTGGTAGGGCGGGAATCTAGTAAATTGATACATAATAGATGCAAATATATCATTTCGAATGTTTCCATATAGAATATTGCATAATTCGAATATTACATTTAAAGAAAGCATTAGAAATACTATTACAAACATATAAATTCAAATTTTTCGAATTCAAATATTGCATAATTCGAATATTACATTTAAAGAAAAAGCATTAGAAATACTATTACAATCTAAATTCGAATCTTTCGAATTCGAATACACGTATTGCATAATTCGAATATTACATTTAAAGAAAAAGCATTAGAAATACTATTACAATCTAAATTCAAATTTTTCGAAAATAATATTTTCGAATGTAATCGTAAAATTTGAAACCGAACATTCGAAAATTCAATGTTAGAATGTTATGTAAACATTCGAAATTCGATTCGAATGAACGAATGTGTTAAAATTTGTGCTGTTTTTCGAATGTTGCGAAACATTCGCCCATCCCTAATATATATACAGGTGGCCCTCGTTTTATAACGGTTCAATTTACACCGTTTCAGAATAACAACCTTTTTTTCCAGTCATGTGACTGCTATTGAAAAGCATTGAGAAGCAGTGCATTTATTAAAATAGCCAGTAGGTGGAGCTGTCCGCTTGTGTTGCAGCAAAGCCAAGCAAGCTGAAATTAATCAGTTTAACTAGACCTGAGCTATCGATCAGATTTCAAAGGAACAAGAGCTTCCTGTCTATAAATCAATCCAGATTGGAATGCATAGAAAGAACTGTTTGCAGAAAAATGCAAGTGAAGTCTGTGTTGTGTGATTATTTTATTAGGTTTATAATGCTGTTTAGCAAATGTTTTTGTTCATTTAACTTAGTTTAATTATATATTCTGTGTTGTGTGATGATTTTATTAGGTTAATAATGCTGTTTAGCATTCAAAGTCTTCATTTCAAAGCTTTAAAAATAATGTATTAGGTGTTACTTATGACAATTTTGAGAGGGGCCTGGAACCTATCTCCCTCACTTCCCATTGACTTACATTATAAACTGGGTTTCAATTTACAACGGTTTCGATTTACAACCATTCCTTCTGGAACCTAACCCCGGCGTAAACTGAGGGCTACCTGTATATATATATATATATATATATATATATATATATATATATATATACAGTTAAAAGCTGTGATATCACAATATTTCATATAAACCCGGTGTTGAATCACTAATATTTATATAATAAGACACACAGCATTTTCTTATAATCGACTGCTCATAACCAGAATGAACTGTACTGAACTGACTTCTATCTGATTATCAATATAACCCTAACAGGGTGGTTTATATGGTCCTAACCCAACAACAATAAACACAATAATTATAGACTCAAATTGAGCATTGGAATATTAGTACATTATTCCTACGTAACAGGATAAAAATAGTCACTATTAAAGCGGCATAATATACAATAGGCACGATTAATATACAATGCACAATCTTATAGCCAATACCTATGCACACTTATAAATGTGTACCTATGTCAATGTGAGAAATCTCTTTTAACTATTACAGGCAGATACAGGGTTAATCTTAATATGTGATTAACCCTGTAGTTGTCTAGTAGGTAAATCCATTTGCTGGTCTAATCTAGCTGCTTGCAGCAAGCTCAAGCAATACTGAATACATTTATATAGCTAATATTACTATCAACACAACTCTAATATTGTGGTTGATAAGATCTGGATCAATTACAAATAAATATTGGTATACACAAACCAACAGCCAGAATAAACAACCGGTTTTATAAAATCTGAAAAACGTTTTCAATATATTTAATTCTATCCAGCACAAGATTGTGGATACAGGCACTTATAAATGAACGTATATGTTGTAATTTACACATATATATAAACTGTGATACCACAATATTCCATATTGACTTTGTGTTGATTCATCATCAACTTCATTGCAAGATAACCATACTTCTTTAGACAATCAAACTTGCACTTCGGTAACTGTGATAATCTGTATTCCAATAAGTCAACAATCCAACTGTGTTTTTAAACTTTATGTTGTTTGTGTTCTGTGATTTTAATGATTTGAAATAAATGTTAAAATTTAGACAGATCACCTTATCACACCTCTAGATATTGATGTAATATAGTATTTAGATACAATAGGGAGTGTGAAGTGCTATTTAGATGCGTCTTTTGGTCAAATTTTCTTTTTTGACAAATTCTCACAAGTTTGCTTATGCATCAGCACTCCAGCCAATTGAAGGTTAATAACTAGAAACCAACTATAGGCATCTCCCTTACATTAAGTGTAGGGCTGTTGCATCTTTGCTCTTTGTTTACTTTTTAAACCTTGTAATAGAAAGTTAGTTTAGGATTAATGCTGCACAAGAATGAACAGGTGAATAAGGACTCAACCAGGATTTAAAAGTAATGGTTAATATTTCCAGATATGTACTTATAAAAGCAGAATGCTTGCTGCTAAATAAAGGAAATTATTTCTAAGCAAAACCTTTCTTATCTCTATATACTGCATATATTATATATATATAAATATTTAAATATATTTAAATATATAGATTTGTTTTGATTTTTAAAACTGAAACCTTTTTTGCACAACTTTCTGAGAATAGTGATATGCTGTAGAAAAGAATTAATTATATTTTGATTTTTCATTAGAACCAAATAATTAGAAGTTTAAATTTGTACAGAAAGATGTGGATGATTTGTTATTAAGGAATATGAATGAAATGTGTATTGCAGGAACATTAGGAGATTATAATTATAGATGCTTATAAGGATGTTGCTTTTGATATTTTGGACAAGAGATCCTGGAATAGCGATCAGATGGTGATGTTTATCAGCCACTAGATAAAGATATCTATGATTGAATGTCTATAAAAAGACAATAACTTGACACCAGCATTTCATACATTACCAACATTTTTGTTTACAAATCTAAAAAGACCACCTGGTAGTCCTACATTGGTTGGTACAGAGTCTGTATTTTCTAACATTGCAATATTCTTTGACAAAGTCCTAGATCCCATAGTAATATAATCTTGCCTTGAATGGATATAACAGTGCTCTTCTGGTAAAAACAAATATGTTAAATCAAAGTAAAAAACAGCAAACAACTTACTTGATTCCTGCAAAATTAGCACTTAGCATTTCTCACTGTAGCCACTGCCCCCAGTATGAGAAGAGTGGACATTTTTTGAAATGTAAGTTTCATTTTGCCAGTTCTAAACATGAACAAATCTGACTCCCTGACTCCCTGTTTATCCAGTCTCTGGAAGTTTTAAAACATCATGCTAGATTAGCTTCCTGTAGAGACCCCATCCACTTTGTAGGGCTGTGACAGGAAGTAATGTAAACTGCAAAAATGAAGTTTAAAAAAAATAAACAAAGGGTAAAATCCTTTTAAATTGATGAATAGTACATATTGTAATTTTTTTTTATTACAACAATGAAACAGACTGTTTAAAAACTCATATTATGCTTACCTGATCATTTTCTTTTCTTCAGATGGAAAGAGTCCACAGCTGAATTCATTACATTTGGGAATTCAGAACTTGGCCACCAGGAGGAGGCAAAGACACCACAGCCAAAGGCTTAAATATGCCCCCCCCTTCCCTCATCCCCCAGTCATTCTGCAGAGGAACAAGGAACAGTAGAAGAAATATCAGGGTGAAAATGTGCCAGAAGAAAAATAACAGATGCCCCAGAAAATACACGGGCGGGGAGCATAATTTGAGTTTTTCTTCATAAATGGAAATAGTCCACAGCTGCCTTCATTACTTTTGGGAAAACAATACCCAAGCTATAGAGGACACTGAATCCTCAAACGGGAGGGTACAAAAGGCGGCCCATTCTGAGGGCACCAGGCCTAACTCCCTTACCCAACAAAAAACCCTGCTTCACAAGCCTTGCTAGAGACTGCATAGCGAACACAACTGAGCCAGCACACCTCCAGGAGACACCGTCGCCCAATAAGCGGTCCTCAACAACACACCCCATACTAGAGAAGGGGATCAACTAACAGAAGCTCCCAAAAAGGAAAGGATATGGAGGAACAAGCAAGGATTCCCAGAAGACCCTTGAAAAGAGTATAACAGTTTCCAGAAAGGAAAGCACCAAGAACCAAGTCAAGCTCACAGAGACTGAAACCAGTCGTGAGAAACAAGGGGAGGCAACACCCAGACCCCAGATGTACAGAAACCCCAGGGTTAAAACCTAGAATTCAACATAGAGAAGAACTTCTCCTAAACATCCAAGTGCAACCGCACCCTAAAAGACAACTGAAGACAGAGACCTCAAGAATATTCAAAATATTGAAATCTTCAGAAACTGATATGCGTGCAACAAACCCAGAAGGCAAACCCCTGGGTCAACACCATATGCTGCAGTCATATCAGGATGACTCTGATTAAAATACTTGCGGGCAAGAAAGAGCAGCAGAATATAGGTAAAAAACACTAACCAACTAAGTAGTGGACCCACCCAAAAGTCGCCACTCCCACTCAAATATCTCAAACATAGAGAAAACACAGAGACCTCAAAAGAGACTCACCGAACCCAAAGGACCCAAGGCTAACAATAGAGTCTTGGCAAAAGGCTGCCACAGACAGACAGGTGCAAACAGCTGTAACCTTCCGCTTGCTAGGCAGCAAAGCAACCCACAGGCCACTACAGCTGGCTGTTAGGTCTGAAGACAGGGGAACAAAAAGACCCCAAACACCAGTCCCCAGAAGAGGACGGAAAAAAGTGGGCTCAGCTACCCCAGCGGAGCGCAGGTGCCAACCCAACAGCTCTAACAATAGGAACTCCAAAGAGAACCCCATAGGAGAGGAACAGAAAAAAAAGCATAGAGTGCTCAGAAGATCCAGCACGACTCTCCATGACAGGCTCAAACATGGAGACATCATCTCCCTAGATGAAACAGAAACTAAGACAGTGGATCGCCCTCCTCTAGAGGATAAAAACACCTGTTCCAACAACCTGCCCACAGGACAGGACAACCAACCTCTGGAGAGAGGAAACCCCACCCCCATAAGGAGGACAAACTAACCCCCCAAAGGGAAGAGATCAATAAGAACAGCGCAAAAGCTCATAAGACATGAAACTATAGGCTGTGGAAACAAATCCAAATGAAAATCCTCCAGACATCATAGAGGAACACAGAGGAACTCCCAGAAAGGGAGCACACCTTAGACAAAGGGCACAGATTCCTGGCCAAGCTGCAAAGAGTGCACCTGTCTAGACTGAAGGTCTATGTTCCCTGGAAAAACTGCACAGAACAAGCCATAGAATCTTAAGTCTTCCAGACATCCAGAAGATCCCCAACAACAACTATAGGCCTGAGCCCCAGATCGTTCAGGGGAACATCACAGGGAACATAATCAGACTAACCCATAGAATGGGAACAAGACTCACTCGGAATTCCAACCCAAAAGGAAGAGAAAACCCTTGAAGGAGTTCAACACTCCAAAGGAGCTGAAGTACAACAGAGTCGCACTAAGAGCCTAGAGCCCATAAATAGGCATTAAACAACACCCAGGGAAAACATTGAGGACAAGGTCACCCGAAGAGTGAGTAAAACAAAGGATAGTCTCCATAATCTCCTTAGGAGTACCAGAGGACCGTACCCAAGGAAAAATAATGCAGAGCATCCCAAATCCCGGTAGAAAAAACACTAAGCGAAGCTTGGAGAAGGAGACAACATGGCCTATCATCCCTGATAGGGAACGACTAAATTCCTAAAGTAGGAAAAAAAATCACAAGGACAACTCATAAGGCGGCCAAGACCGCTAAGGAGCAACAGACAAAGTCCAGAAGTCTCATCCGACGAAGAGAACCTTGAAAGGAAAAAATCCAAGGACAATTCCAAGAGCTGCAGAAGGCATATGGACCACCAGAACCCGCAGCAAGAAGGTCCTAAATCCTCCCAACTTCCAACCCACGCAGGGAAGAAACACTCCACATCCCAATGGAAAGTCGGAATCAATGAGAGAGTCACAGCAGAACTCCACCGAGTCCCAGTCGACCAGCTTGAAAGGCCAATGAGGACTGAACCAATCCCCCATGCCTCACGGACCCTCAGGTCCACTCAGCTGCTTAGCTGAAACTTGTAAAGGAAAACAAGAAAAAAACAATAACATGTGAAGCACTCTGCACCCAAAACGGACCAGCGGAACAGGAGCCACATGTTTGAATTAGGCCTCGAGACAGAAGGATTGGAACCCAAACAAGACCAGCATGAAATCAAGGGCCATCATTGTCAAGGTCGCATAGAAACCTCCCTAGAGAGGGATAAACAGCAGACTGTCAGGGTTTAGGGTGCACTGTTTCCTTAATTAGAGATCAACCAATCATAACCTACTCACTCCCATAAAACACCTGATCACTAAGCACACCTTGCTTAGTATTTTGTTATTCTCCTCAGAGTAACACTGAGCCTCTCAGTTCTCTGTATGTTTCTAAATTGAATCTTATCTCATCTACAACTGGAGTTATTTCTTTCAAGAACATTTTACTACGAATCTCCCAGTGTATTCCAGCCTGTTACAACTTCTTCAATATTGGAAATCTAAGTTTGGGCAAGTACTTACATTTATTCAAGACTGTCTGTTAATTGTGGACTTACGCTACCTGTACCATCTTATGCGCTCATATGTTATTTTAAACAAGCTTGTGGCTCCCATTAAGAATAACCGGTTATTGAAGTTCTAAACAGTTATAACTTATCTGTTCCGTTTCATTAACTTTATCTTGTTTTCGGCTGCACCGGAGAATCGTGACGTCACACGCTGTCAGTTAGCCGGCTTCAGCGTGTCTCAACTCCTGCTGCACTCGCAGCGTACAGAACCCAGAAGTGTTTGTCACTACCTACCGCACTCACAGTTTGCAAGGTACAATACCTCGTTTGCATTATAACTTTATTTGCAGAATTTCTCCATTATGTGATTCTATCTAAATTACCTTGGATAAGACTTACTTGCTGTGTATTCAATTTCTTCATATTACACATTCAATTATTAAATACTCCTTACTTATTCATTTGGAAAGTTTCACCTATTCCATAACCTCTTATATTTTACAAGCCTGTTTATTCCAAGATTTATTTTGATATTTTTCCTAATATTGCAGATTATACTATAGTGTGTATTTTATGCAGGGAATCATTAATCTTAGATTAACTGCACATATATCAATATGGGTTTACCAAGTAATAGTATTCTCATTTGATACTGTGCTACAAACCTATATCACATTCATCCATACTAAGCAGGATTGAATCTTACATAATACTAAGCCTTAAAAGAAAATGGAACCTGCTGATATTCCCCAAGTAGTCTATAACCTGAGTCAAAAGGTAGACAAAATGGGACAGGCTATCCTGGACTTACAGCTTGAAAATCAGGTTCTCAGAGAACTTATAAAGGAGGTAAAAGAACAACAAACCCCCAGTTCTGAACCACAGATAAGCTTGCCAGAATTATATAATGGTGATAGGAAAACCTACAGGCAGTTTAAAAATGCTTGCTACTTGCTCTTTAATTTAAAACCAAAAACTTACCCCACTGACAGGGTAAGGGTTTTGTCCACAATATCATTTCTAAGATCCGAACCCAGAATTTGGGCAGATCATTTGTGTGAAACAAATGACCCTCTACTAGACTCACTAACAAATTTTTTTCAAGCTATGGATGAGCTATATAGAGATACTGATATTCAACTAACGGCTGAACAGAAGATGAGGAGCTTAAAACAAGGAAAAAAGACAGTGGAAGAATATACCACTGAATTTAAGCTGTACGCATCAGATTCAGCATGGAGCTTGGTTTCTCTCAGAAACCAATTTAGATTGGGATTGTCTGATCCCGTCAAGGATGAGCTAGCTCGTATAGAGCTTCCAAGTACCTTGGATGCCTTAATGAAAGTCGCAACCCAAATCGACCGTAGGCTCAGGGAACGCAAAGCGGAACGTGGTCATTTTGATCCAACATTTAAAGCCACCACCTCCACCTATGCACATACAAAATCCCCTCTTACGGAGCATGTAACCCCCATGGAAATAGGAGTTATACGTGGACCATTAACTCCTGAAGAAAGGATAAGGAGAAGAACCAATCACCTCTGTATGTATTGTGCGAATCCCAGTCATACAGTTACGGACTGCCCAACACTACGAAAAAATAAAAAGAGTAAGTTTGTTCATATTAACAATACTCAAAGTTTAGATAAACAAATTTCTTACTGCAAACTATCTCTCCTTTTGCAGTGGGACCTTAAGAGATTGTCTACATCTGCCATCGTTGACTCTGGAGCCTTTGGCAACTTTATAGATAAATCTACTGTATTGAAAAATAAAATACCTATTGTGTTGAAGAAAACACCAGTCTCAATCAAAGTTATTGATGGCTCTGTGATTGCAAATAGTCCTATAACACACAACACAATACCTATATTAGTCATTACTGAAGATGGACACACCGAATATATAACATTCGATGTAATTCCATCACCCCATTTTCCTATAGTATTAGGTTTATACTGGCTACAGACACACAATCCCCATATTGATTGGACTACTTTAACTGTTGCCTTCCAATCAAAATTTTGTGAAAACACTTGCTTTCCACATCATAAAATACTTCACACAGAATTAGAACAGATACAAATACCGGAACCATACCAGGACTTCATAGAGGTCTTTAGCAAAGTTGAGGCAGAAACTCTTCCACCCCATCGAGTATATGATTGCCCAATTGAATTAATTCCAGGTGCAACATTACCGGTTGGTCATTTGTATCCATTGAGTCACCCAGAGTTGATACATCTAAAACAATACTTACAAGATAATCTACGGAAGGGTTTTATCAGACCCTCTTCTTCACCCACAGCAGCCGGAATGTTCTTTGTAACCAACAAAGACACATCCCTTAGGCCGATAATAGATTATCGAGAGCTTAATAAACGGACGGTAAAAAACCGTTATCCGTTACCTCTCATCCCGGAATTAATTGAAAGATTAAGTAATGCTACCATCTTTACTAAGTTGGACTTGCGCGGGGCATACAATCTCATACGTATAAGGGAAGGAGACGAATGGCTCACAGCATTCAGAACTCGGTATGGACTCTATGAGTACCTAGTGATGCCATTCGGTCTTTGTAATGCCCCCGCAATGTTCCAACACTTCATTAATGATATTTTCCGGGATTTATTAGACATATGTCTAGTAGTATACTTAGACGACATCTTAATCTACTCCAACAACTTGTCAGAACATATAAAACATGTCCGTTGGGTATTAGCTCGTTTACAAACGCATAAACTATATGCCAAATTAGAAAAGTGTTCATTCCACAATACCACTATCTCATTCTTAGGCTACACTATATCTCCTGACGGTATCCAAATGCAAACCGAGAAGGTTGATTCAGTGAAAAATTGGCCAACTCCTAAAGACAAAAAGTCTCTCCAAAGGTTTTTAGGGTTTGCCAATTATTACAGAAAATTTATAAAGAATTTTTCTTCAATAGTGAGACCACTCACACAACTTACTGGTTCAACTCAACAATTCCATTGGAATCAAACTCATTCCAAAGTATTTGACTTCCTGAAACAAACTTTCACAGAAGCACCCATACTTAAATTTCCGAATGTTGATTTACAATATGTACTGGAAGTTGATTCCTCAGACTTTGCGATTGGTGCAGTACTTTCACAACAGAAAACATCCAAAGATCCTTTACATCCAATCTCCTATTTCTCAAAAAGTATGACATCAGCAGAGAGGAATTACGCAATAGGAGACAAAGAATTACTCGCCATCCGCAAATCGTTAGAATTCTGGAGACACTTACTAGAAGGTGCAAAAATGCCCTTCATAATTTACACGGACCACAAAAATCTCCAATACCTGCAAAATAACAAAACTCTATCAGCTAGACAGGTACAGTGGAGTCTTTACTTTGCAAGATTCGACTTCCAAATCCTATACCGCCCTGCAAACAAAAATGGAAAAGCGGATGCACTCTCTCTACAATTATCCGAACCTATTCCTAATGAAAATCCTAGATCTATAATTCCTTCTGAACGCTTCATCGGATTAACTTCAGACTTTCTTACTGATATAAAGAACTCTTCGAAAAATTCACCCACTGACACTAAGGTTCCTTTGGAACTGAAAGACGGATTATACTACTACAAGAATATGATCTATATTCCTAAAGATTTGAGACAACAAATCCTACAACACCACCATGATTCACCCTTAGCTGGTCATCCAGGGGAATCACGCACCATCGAACTTATAACAAGGACATATTGGTGGCCTCAATTGAGGGAAACTGTCTCAAGTTACATAAAGAGTTGTGTTACTTGTCAAGTATGCAAAACAGAGCGGAAATTACCGTACGGGCTTTTAATATCCATTCCAACTTCTGACAGACCCTGGAAACAAGTAGGAGTTGACTTTATTGTGGATCTACCTCCATCAAAAAATTATACCACTATCATGGTAGTTGTTGACAGTTTCACCAAAATGTCGCATTTTATCCCATTTCATAAGCTTCCCACTTCAGCGGAAACAGCTAAACTATTCATACAACATGTGATTCGGCTTCATGGAGTACCAACAGTTCTGATATCTGACAGGGGATCTCAGTTCACATCTAAATTTTGGAAAAGTCTCTGTCAATCTCTTAACATAACTCATCAATACACAACTGCATTCCATCCACAAGCAAACGGACAGGTTGAAAGAATCAACCAATGGTTAGATGAGTACTTACGATGTTTCTGTTCCTACCAGCAAGACAACTGGATAACATACCTACCCTTCGCTGAATTTTCCTACAATAACCTAACCAACTCATCTACAAAATTATCTCAGTTCTTTGCAAATTATGGGTACCATCCAACCATCACTTCAGTTAGTACTACTCCTTCCAATTCTCCTCTGGTTGATGAATGGAATAATGCACTCCTAGACAATTTTCGGGTTATCAAAGAAAACATTTCAAAAGCTCAGAACTCCCAAAAGCACTATTATGATTTGCGGCACAGACAACCACCTTCATACCAAATTGGAGACCAGGTATGGTTGTCAACGAAAAACCTAAAGCTACATCTCCCGAGTAGGAAAATGACGCAAAAATTCTGCGGACCTTTCCCCATTACTAGGGTAATAAATCAGAACGCAGTTACTTTAGATTTACCATCATCTATGAGAATACATCCAACTTTCCATGTTTCCCTCCTCAAACCATACGTTCCTACGAGAAACAATACACCCCAATTACTGCCGACCAGTTCCATCCAAGACTCAGAAGTCTATGAGGTGAAAGAAGTACTCGATTCAAGGTTTTCCAAGGGAATTCTGGAATATTTAATTAGGTGGAAGGGATATTCAGAGGATGATGACACCTGGGAACCCGCATCTAATCTTAATGCACCTCGACTTGTTACCCAATTTCACAGGAGATATCCAGATCGCCCCAGACTTCAAGCTGAGGATCAGCTTGTTTGAGGGGGGAGTCATGTCAGGGTTTAGGGTGCACTGTTTCCTTAATTAGAGATCAACCAATCATAACCTACTCACTCCCATAAAACACCTGATCACTAAGCACACCTTGCTTAGTATTTTGTTATTCTCCTCAGAGTAACACTGAGCCTCTCAGTTCTCTGTATGTTTCTAAATTGAATCTTATCTCATCTACAACTGGAGTTATTTCTTTCAAGAACATTTTACTACGAACCAGTGTATTCCAGCCTGTTACAACTTCTTCAATATTGGAAATCTAAGTTTGGGCAAGTACTTACATTTATTCAAGACTGTCTGTTAATTGTGGACTTACGCTACCTGTACCATCTTATGCGCTCATATGTTATTTTAAACAAGCTTGTGGCTCCCATTAAGAATAACCGGTTATTGAAGTTCTAAACAGTTATAACTTATCTGTTCCGTTTCATTAACTTTATCTTGTTTTCGGCTGCACCAGAGAATCGTGACGTCACATGCTGTCAGTTAGCCGGCTTCAGCGTGTCTCAACTCCTGCTGCACTTGCAGCGTACAGAACCCGGAAGTGTTTGTCACTACCTACCGCACTCACAGTTTGCAAGGTACAATACCTCGTTTGCATTATAACTTTATTTGCAGAATTTCTCCATTATGTGATTCTATCTAAATTACCTTGGATAAGACTTACTTGCTGTGTATTCAATTTCTTCATATTACGCATTCAATTATTAAATACTCCTTACTTATTCATTTGGAAAGTTTCACCTATTCCATAACCTCTTATATTTTACAAGCCTGTTTATTCCAAGATTTATTTTGATATTTTTCCTAATATTGCAGATTATACTATAGTGTGTATTTTATGCAGGGAATCATTAATCTTAGATTAACTGCACATATATCAATATGGGTTTACCAAGTAATAGTATTCTCATTTGATACTGTGCTACAAACCTATATCACATTCATCCATACTAAGCAGGCTTGAATCTTACACAGACACACATAGGACTAAACACATCCATAACAAACTTCCTTAGATGTAACAGTGTGATCTAAAAATCATGAGTATTGATTCCAGACAAACTTCCCGAAGGAACTTTAAAACCAACATGAGCTTTAAATCCAAATAAAATTAAAGATAAGGCAACCCGCAGGTTTATCGCCTACAAAGAGCAGCACGCAGGAACGGCCCAACAGGGACCCTGTTCTACCAAGCTCAAACTGGAAGGAGTACTCGATAACAAGACGATAAATAAATTACTTCATCCCCTTATGTCTAATTCTGCAAGCTATTCGAAGAAGCAGACCTAGAACTCTCAGACTAGATCTTCCGACAAGTCCAAAGCGTGCCCCAAAAGAACACGAAGGTGCGTCAGTCTATACCGAAAAGCACAGCATACCCCTGCTGGAGCGAAAGAGAACTCCGGCCCCGAAGATTCACCCCCTGAAACCTCAGGGATAGTTGTTCCACCAGAGAGCTGAACAGGCCATTCCATGCCTGAAGAGCCCCGGATAATGGAACATGAACAGTATATTAAACCAACTTCCGGAAGTTGCATATGCACCAAAGTCAAAATTATGGACAAGCAACATCGTGCCAAAACCCCTGGCAGGAAGAAGCTACCATCCGGAGAAGGATAAGCAAAGTCTGGGTTACCTGCATGCGTAGTAAGCGATGGTGGACTGAGGCCCCAGAGGCGGATGGCTCAGCGGCCCCATGATTCCCCAATCCCGAGGAATTGAACACTCTAATACGGCATTCAGAACATAACTGATAGGCTAGTATCATTCAGGGCAATACGCATTCTGCTCAAGGAATAGAAACTGACAACGAGACATCCGTCTCCACAATATCAGACTCCTCCATAGCTAGGATATTGATACAAAAATGTAACCAAAAATTTAAACGGCAGCTGACACCCCCAATGGCTGGGGCACTCACCACCTCCTAATAGCCCGTCAACAGGTCAGAATGTCGCCATCGCCACAAGGACAGGAATACGAAAATGGAGAGTCAAAACGTGACCACGCCCTGTCACAAGGTGAACCGTACAGTGCAAAAAAAACACCCCCGACCATAAAGGCTTCGTCACTTCCAAAAGCCATTATGTTCCACAAAGCCATGAGCCTAAGTAACACTATGCATAAGCAGGTTGAATCACATAACAAACATGATTAAATCCCCCCCCCCCCTGTTCAATTGCCCCCCTCAGGAGGTATTAACCCTTAATTTGAAGATACAAAAGAAGCCTCACTTAAACCCTGATTTATAGTTAGTCCTGCAAGGTGGTAGCCTCTCGGGACAATGTTTGTAATACAATACAATCCTGACGAAAGTAAAATGAAACAATCTTACCGGAATTTACGCTGTGGAACAGGAACACAGCCCTTCAAGTAGATAGTAGCATCACCAAGGACTTGAGAGAAGAAAGCAGGCAGCGAAACTTGTCAACGCTGATTGCTTATGGAGCTGTTAAAATGAGTCAGGATGATTTTGCAGAAAGACTCTCCCTGCATCTCCGGACTCTAACTTTCATCCATGCTTTCACTGAAAGGCTGACAGGACTACTTAAAACTCCAGTCCAATGCCGAAGAGTACTACCCTCCATAAGAGACTATAGAAAACGTCTGACACTTCTCTGCCAATCCTGGGACAAAAAGCAAAGAATGACGGGGGATGAGAGGAGTGGGAGGGGTATTTAAGCCTTTGGCTGCAGTGTCTTTGCCTCCTCCTGCTGGCCAGGTTCTGAATTCCCAAATTTATGAAGAAAATCCCTTTAAAGACACTAATGTTTTTCATAAAATAATTATTGATTTGAAAAAGGATAATTATTGTATATTAAAAAAAAAGAAGGACAGCTTGCTAAACTATTACAAATTAAATAGAGTATGTGAATGAGGTGCAACCTGGAAACAATTATTACACAGAACTTTGAAGAAATGTGGATATGCACAATAAGCATTATCCAAATGACCAGGAGTACAACACCCTCACTTATTAGTAAAATAAAATTAATTCAGAGAGAGTAAGGTAATATGAAAGATACAAAATTGTATGTGATCATAAAATTTTTTGTATAATATAAAAAACACATATATGGTTAAATACATCAAAATGGTGATGAAACACATGAAGACAAACAGACACACAAACAAACATATAAAGACAAAACGTGGGCCCCTCACAACAAAGGAAAATTTGAGCACAATTAAGCTAGCTTGGAAGTTCTCTTTGTTGTGAGGGAACCACGTTTTGTCTTTATATGTTTGTTTGTTTGTTTGTCTTTATGTGTTTCATCACCATTTTTATGTATTTAACAATATATGTGGTTTTTATATTATACTAACATTTTTATGATCACATAAAAGTTTGTATTTTGCATATTACCTTACTGTCTCTGAATTAATCATTTTGTTTTACTAATAAGTGAGGGTGCTGTACTCCTGGTCTTTTGGATAATGCTTATTGTGCGTATCCACTTTTCTTCAAAGTTCTGTGTAATATTGTATATTGTTACCCTGGATGTAGTAAAAATATATACCTCCAATGAAGTAGGTTTCAAATCAGTGGAGCAACATCTTTTGATAAGGGATAGATATTCTCATAAACAATGTCATTGTTTAGATGATTTTTAAGAATGGAACTATGGTAGAACTAATTTTTATTCTAAGAAATGTTTAACCTCCAAAGGAAGGGTATGGAAATGGGTTCTAGTGGGCCCACCTCATATGCTCATTTATTTATGAGTATTTTTTAAAATAAATGTACATATGGTAATCATAAATTAATTTAAAAAGGTATAGTTTGAAATGGCTTAGATTTATAGATGATTATTTGACATATTGAGGGGATAGTAATATATTAGTTTGTTAAAGAAACAGAATACAATACTCTATTACACCACCACCATTTTCATCTAGAAAGGGTGTTTAGATCTGTCCCAAAGAGTCAGCTAATGCGAGTGAAAAGGATAGTGAAATATAAAGAACAGTTAAAAATTAGGTTACAAAATGGGACAATAAATCCCTAGAGGATTTAAAAAAAAATATTATTGAGGAAAACCAAAAAGCATTTTTTTTAGTCAATAAAAGACTAAAATCATATGACTAAATTACGAGTTGTGCGTTAGGGTAAAAAAAGCAGCGTTAAGAGGTCCAAGCGCTGCTTTTTTACACCCGCTGGCGTTACGAGTCTTGAAGCTTTAGGGTTACCGCACACTTCTTTGGCCTTACCGCAAAATGACTTACGTAAACTTCGTAAAGTCTTTTTTCTATGGGACTTCCATAGCACCGGTATTACGAGTCTCTCCTGGGAGGCCAAAAAGTGAGCAGTACACCCTCTACCCCCAACGCATTTAAAGGCCAGTAGTTATGAGTTTTACACTACAACGCCGTAACATAAAACTCATAACTAAAGTGCTAAAAAGTACACTAACACCCATAAATTACCTATTAACCCCTAAACCGAGGCCCTCCCGCATCGCAAACACTATAATAAAAATTTAAACCCCTAATCTGCCGCTCCGGACACCACCGCCACCTACATTATATTTATGAACTCCTAATCTGCTGCCCTCAACATAGCCGACACCTACATACTATTTATTAACCCCTAATCTGCCACCCCAACATCGCCGACACCTACATTATAATTATTAACCTCTGCCGCTCCGGACATAGCTGCCACCTACATTATATGTATTAACCCCTAATCTGCTGCCCCCAACATCGCCAACACCAACATGATATTTATTAACCGCTAATCTGCCGCCTCCAATGTCGCCGCAACCTACCTACATTTATTAACCTCTAATCTGCCGCCCCCAATGTCGCCGCCACTATATTAAAGTTATTAACCCCTAAACCTAAATCTAACCCTAATCCTAACACCCCCTAATTTAAATATAATTAAAATAAATCTAAAGAAAATTACTATAATTAACTAAATTATTCCTATTTAAAACTAAATACTTACCTGAGCCTTCAGGGAGTTCCAAACTGCACCCCAGCCCAGAAGGCTGGCATCTGTTGTCACTATCATCCATGAGGGTCTGCAGAAACAAGTCCCCTGGGACAGATGATCTGGTGACAACCACCAAAGAAGGGAGTTTCTGATCTCTTGATCCAGAATTATCTTTGGAGATAAATCCGCATAATCCCCATTCCACTGACCGAGCATGCACAGTTGCAGTGATCTGAGATGAAAGCGAGCAAACGGAATGATGTCCATTGCTGCTATCATTAATCCGATTACCTCTATACACTGAGCCACTGATGGCCGAGGAATGGACAGAAGTGCTCGGCAAGTATTCAAAATCTTTGATTTTCTGACCGCCGTCAGAAATACTTTCATGGCTACCGAGTCTATCAGAGTTCCCAGAAAAGGAACCCTTGTCTGTGGAACAAGTGAACTCTTCTCTATGTTCACCTTCCAGCTGTGAGTTCTCAGAAAAGACAACACTGTGTCCATGTGAGATTTCGTCAGATGATATGTTGACGCCTGAATCAGAATATCGTCCAGATAAGGCGCCACCGCTATCCCTTGTGGTCTGAGAACCACCAAAAGAGACCCTAGAACCTTTGTGAAGATTCTGGGTGCTGTGGCCAACCCAAAAGGAAGAGCCACGAACTGATAATGTTTGTCCAAGAAGGCAAACCTTAGAAACCGATGATAATCTTTGTGGATTGGAATATGAAGGTAAGCATTCTTCAAATCCACGGTAGTCATATATTGACTCTCCTGGATCATTGGCAAAATCGTTCGAATTGTCTCCATCTTGAATGATGGAACTCTTAGAAATTTGTTTAGACACTTGAGGTCCAAAATGGGTCTGAATGTTCCCTCTTTTTTGAGGACCAAAAATAGGTTTGAGTAAAACCCCTGTCCCTGTTCCAATTTTGGAACAGGACAAATTACTCCCATAGTAAAAAGGTCTTTTACACAGCGTAAGAACGCCTCTCTCTTTATCTGGTTTGCAGATAATTTTGAAAGATGAAATCTCCCTCTTGGGAGAAAATCCTTGAATTCCAATTGATAACCGTGGGTCACTATTTCTAGTGCCCAGGAATCCTGAACACCACTTGCCCAAGCCAGAGCAAAGAAAGAAAGTCTGCCCCCTACTAGATCCGGTCCCGGATCGGGGGCCACCCCTTCATGCTGCTTTGTGGAAGAAGAAGAAGCGGGGGGTCCTCCTTTAAAGTTCCGAAAGGAACGAAAATCCAAATGTTAATTACAGACTCAATGACACTTTACTGACTGTTACAGACAAGGAACAGGACTTGGGAATTATTATTTCAGATGATTTAAAACTTAGTAAACAATGTAGTAATGCAGCGAGTAAGGCTAGCAGAATGCTTGGATGTATTGGTAGAGGTATTTGCAGCAGAAATAGTAAGGTTCTTATGCCACTTTATAGATCATTAGTTAGGCCTCATCTTGAGTATTGTGTGCAGTTCTGGAGGCCATATCTTCAGAAGGATATTAACAAACTTGAATCTGTGCAAAGGAGGGCTACCAAAATGGTACATGGTCTAAAAAATAAAACTTACCAGGATAGGCTCAATGACCTAAATATGTATAGCTTAGAGGAGAGAAGGGAAAGAGGTGATATGATAGCAACTTTCAAGTACATTAAAGGGTTTAGTAAAACTGAGGCTGTGGGTATTTTACATAAAATGGAAAATTCAAGAACAAGGGGTCATGAGCTCAAGCTAAAGGGTAGTAGATTCAGGAGTAATTTGAGGAAGCACTTCTTTACAGAAAGAGTGATTGATTTATGGAATAAACTTCCTCAAGAGGTAGTAGCAACAAACACTATGGGGGACTTTAAAAATGCATGGGACAAGCATAGGGCTATCCTACGAACTAGATAAGTTTATACTGTTAGGTAAGGTCGGGCAGACTTGCTGGGCCTATGGCTCTTATCTGCCATCAATATCTATGTTTCTATGTTTCTATGTTCTGTTTTCCCCTCATTTTAACTGACATATCCTGCGGTAGAGTCTACCCGTAGTGCCAAAGATCGCATTATAGAACACAAGAGTAATATAAGGACAGGTAACCTCAAAGCACCCCTATCTAGCCACTTCTTAAATCATGGTCATTCCATTAGTCAATTAAAATTTCAGATAATTGATCATGTTATATTACCACACAGAGGGGGGATAGATAGTTGCTTTTAAAGCAACGAGAGTCTTACTGGATTTTTGTATTAGATACTATGTACCCTAAAGGTCTAAATAGAGAATGTGACCTTACTGTTTTTCTGTGAAAAATTGTATATACATTGCTGCTATAAATACAATGTTGCTAAAAATGTTGCATCTGTATATAGGAATATTTTTTGTGAAACTTTTTTTGAAAGTGTTTATTTAAACACGGTTTACTGTTAAGCAAGAATAATTTTCTAGCTAAAATTGTAATAGTATAATGGTTTTATATTTAATATAGAAGTTTCATGCACTTTAGGGGTTAAAATGGTTTAGAATGTTGTTTAGCACCACCTAGTGGTATTAGGGTATATAAGGCCATAATCAGTGTTTGCAAGTTATACCATGAATAAGGGATAGGATCCCGAAACGTTGCTGTGCTGATTCTCCTTTGAATAATAAATATTGAATTGCTGTCACCTCAATTGCGTTTGTTGAACTTTGTGACTTTGGGTCTTGGACAGTGACCCAGGGGTGACCTGCATAAGGTATCTATTTAAATTCTAGAGTGCTGGAACATATTGATATTTGCATATCCTGCGGTAGGGCATGGCCCTTACCTCCTGTAATATCAGAAATGATCTCCTTCAATTCTGGACCAAAATGGGTCTTACCTTTAAAGGGAATAGCTAAAAACTTATGTTTTGATGACACATCAGCAGACCAAGATTTGAGCCACAATGCTCTACTTGCTAAAATAGCAAATCCTGCATTTTTTTCCACTAATTTAGCAATTTGAAAAGCGGCATCAGTAATAAATGAAATAGCCAGCTTAAGAGCCTTAATTCTATCTAGAATGTCATCTAATGGAGTCTCAACCTTAAGAGACTCTTCTAGAGCCTCAAACCAAAAAGCTGCTGCAGTAGTTACTGGAACAATGCAAGCCGTAGGTTTTAAAAGAAATCCCTGATTAACAAATAATTTCTTTAGTAGACCCTCTAATTTCTTATCCATAGGATCCTTGAAAGCACAACTATCCTCAATGGGTATAGTAGAATGCTTAGCTAGGGAAGATATAGCTCCCTCTACCTTAGGGACCACTTGCCATGAGTCCCGAATGGTATCTGATATAGGAAACATTTTCTTAAAATTAGGAGAGGGAGAAAATGGTATACCTGGTCTATCCATTCCTTACTAATAATTTCCAAAATTCTCTTAGGAACCGGAAAAACATCAGTGTAAGTAGGAACTTCCAAATATTTATCCATTTTACACAATTTATCTGGAGGAATCACAATAGGATCACAATCATCCAGAGTCGCTAAAACCTCCCTAAGCAACAGGCGGAGGTGTTCAAGCTTAAATTTAAATGAAATAGCATCCAAATCTGTCTGAGGCAAAACATTCCCTGTATCAAAAATTTCACCCTCAGACAGTAATTCCCTAATCCCCAACTCAGAGCACTGTGAGGGAACATCGGAAATAGCTAATAATGCATCAGAGGATTCAGTATTTACATTAATACTTGACCTACTGTGTTTACCCTGCAACACTGGTAATTTACTCTGTAAGGGTAGTTGACATAACTGCAGCCATCTCCTGCAGAGTAAAGGATTTAGACGCACTAGAAGTACTAGGCGTCGCTTATGTGGACATAAAAGGTTGTGACACTTGGGGAGAATTGGATGGCATATCCTGATTCTCTTCAGAATGAGAATCATCCCTAGGCACACTTACTTTAATTAAAATATGCTTTTTACATTGTAAAGCCCTTTCAGTACAAAAGTTACACAATGATAGAGGGGGTTGCACAATAGCTTCTAAACACATAGAACAATGAGAAACCTCAATGTCAGACATGTTGAACAGACTAGTAATACCACAAAAGTAGTTTAAACACTTATTCATAGCATAAAATAAACATTAGAAAAAACGTGTACTGTGCCTTTAAGAAAAGAAAAAGTGAAAAAAATTTCCAAAATGCACAAAAAACTTTAAATTATTCCCAAATTTAACTTAATATTGTTGGTTAATCCAAAAATTACTGCACCCAGAAGCAAGGGCAGAAATAAGGCTTTAGAAGTACTTATATCAACATGTAGTCAAAAGATAGATAAAAATACACTCAGCACCTCGCCACAGCTCTGCTGTGGCGCCTACCTGCCCCCAGGGTACTTCAAATCAAGTTTCCAACCCTTCAGACCAGCTACACAGTCCAGGAGCCACCGAGATACTGTTTGCTGCTGCTAAGCATGAAGAAATTGTGCCAAAATAGGCTCCGCCCCTTAAGGTCAAAAGTTGGAGTAGGCCCAAACAACACCGCATGGAAATGCAGTTTGCACTAAAGTAAAAATACACAATATAACCCTCAAGCATAAAACCAATACGTTTTTAAGTGCCAAAAATAAAAAAACATAAAACATTGTTTTTTTATATTGTCTCCCATGTCACATAATGCCCAAATATCAACTAATGATAAATATAAAATAGGAACTCCAGTAACACCCCTCTTATTAAAATAGGTTTTACTGCTTACCCCATTCCCATACAGGGAAATAATGCCAGCCAGTTCTGATACACCAAGTCTCCTCAGGAAAAAAAGGCTGCACATACCTTAATGCTGCTTGTAGCATGAAACCGGTCTCCACACTGAAGATGTCTCATGGTTACCTTCAGAAGTCTTGTGGGAACCAGCGTGGATCTTAGTTACAAATGCTAAGATCATCAAACCTCAGGGCAGAAATATTCTTCCATATCCCCCTGAGGAAAATAGTACGCTCCAGTACCATTTAAAATAAACATCTTCTTGATTGAAGAAACTAAAACTAACACCTAACTTTACCATGTCTTCCTAGTATAACACAGGCAAAGAGAATGACTGGGGGTGGAGGGGAAGGGGAGGGGCTATATCTACAGCTCTGCTGTGGTGCTCTTTGCCACTTCCTGTTAGCAGGAGGTTAATATCCCACAAGTAAGGATGAAATCCGTGGACTCGACATATCTTTGTAAAAGAAATACAGATGCAAACCTATATTCATAGTTCTGTCTATTACAGAAAAACACAGTATAGAATATTGGAAATATTTAGTCCATTATCAGAAGACATGAAAAGTATTATAGATCTTATTACAATTGTACATTACCCTATTAAAAGATATGTGTGCATGTGGTAAATTAAATTCTAAAACATTGTTGATAATAATAAGAAATGCCACATAATACATAATGTAATACAATACAATATCAAAACCATAGAAGTGAGTACAAAAGAGCACTGTGCTCATTTCAGAACAACTATGTAAGATTTGCACCTGCAAATATAAATATAAATGTATGCATCTGTGAGTGAGCTAAACACAAGTTACTAAATGCAAATGAGGCATTACCGTGTATACGTGAAAGCTAGAGTCTAATGTACAAAAGACACTTCAGGCTCTATTCACATATATTAAAAGTGTGCATACAAAATTGGAGCACTCTATTGCACACATGATCACTCGTTGTTACTAGAATGTGTCCAGAGATACAATAGCTAGTAAAAGCTCAGCCCTGTTTACCTGTGATAGGTAATGTTAAAGGACCAGTCAACACATTAGATTTGCATAATCAACAAATGCAAGATAACAGGACAATGCAATAGCACTTAGTCTGAACTTCAAATGAGTAGTAGATTTTTTTATAACAAATTTCAAAGTTATGTATATTTCCACTCCCCTTGTACCATGTGATAGCAATCAGCCAATCACAAATGCATATACGTATAGTCTGTGAATTCTTGCACATCCTCAGTAGGATCTGGTGACTCAAAAATTGTAAATATAAAAGACTGTGTACATTTTTTTTTAATGGAAGTAAATTAGAAAGTTGTTTAAAATGACATGCTGTATCTGAATAATGAAAATTTAATTTTACCTGAGTGTCCCTTTAATATACATGAACAATCATCACTTAAAAGTCAAAAAGGAACATAAAGGAACTAAGCAAAGCAAGGCTTGACCCGTTAAAGAGGGGATTTGAGACCATATTTAATGCATGTGGGGATACAAAATCTGCTGATTTTATTCAATGTTCCCTGAACTTTCTTAATACCCCTCATATGTGAAAAATGACAACACAACATATCACACACATAGAATAACGTGTGTGTGTACACATACATATACTATATACATATATGTGTAAAAAGGAGGTGTATTGGACCATGAAACCTCTATTTCCAATGGTAAATAATATCAAACTCAGAGTTAAAACCATAAGGAACCTTAGTATGCAGTTTCATGATCGAATACACCTCCTGTCTGCAAGGAGCTGATCTGTATTACCTCCCCTAGGAGGTAATCGTATAGTTTCAATGCCTCTCCATTTAAAAGATCTATTGTCCTTGCCGTGTACCTATGAAGTGCCTTGAAAGTGCAGAGCATGGCTTTTCATATTTAATGTAGCCAAGATGTTCTCGAATACGAGTCCTGACATCTCTGCTCGTCATGCCCACATATTGTTTGCAGTGTTCAAGGCACTCGATGAGGTAAACGACATAGGAACTAGAGCAGTTAATGCATCCCTTAACAAAAAGCTCTGTCTGGTGTCACACGAATAAAACTCCTTTCCCTCAGCTATAGTATCACAGGCTTTACACCTGTGATCACCACATTTGTAGGTACCATTCACATGTAGCCAAGAACCAATGTTACTTTTTGGTAGGTAATTGACTAGGGGCCAAAATGTTACCAAACGTAAGATTTTTTTAGTATACACACTTGAATCTCTTCTCTACTGTGGTTTTTAGTTGAGTGTCTCCCAAAAGGATGGGAAAGTATTCCTTGATAATATCACAGACAGAGGTATAGTCTGATGAATATTGCGTGATAAAGGACAAGGGTCTATCTTCTTTCAACTCTTGTTTCTTAGATTGTATTTTTAAGGTTTGCCTCCGACTCAAGAGTGTTTTTTGAGCAAGTTGATCCAAAAGTTTAGGGGAATAGCCTCTGCTTTTAAGCCTTTGTATTATTTCCTTACTCTCTATAACGAATTCACTATCTTTACTCCAAATTCTTCTGGCTCTCAGAAATTGGCTTTTGGCTATCCCTTTGAATACATTAGAGGGGTGTCCACTTTTTTGTGTAAAATGGTGTTTCCTGATATAGGTTTTCTAAACAATTTAGAATGAACTCTATGCTCTATAAAATCCCCAGTCAGAGTAATGTCTAGAAAATGAACAGTGTCTTTGTGCCACTCATACGTGAATTTCAAGCCATGTTGGCCGTCATTTAGGTACTGAAGAAAAATCTTTGCTCTGTCCTCTGGACGACCAGATAAAAATCAGGTCGTCTATAAAGCGACAATAGAACACTACTTCTGTTCTGAAGGGGTTATCCGCACTATAGATGAAGTGCGGTTTTATTTTTAGGTTAGGTACTTTGAGCTGAAATAGAGCTAACTGCCCTTTTCAGGGCAATGGGGAGCTTATGTTTTTTAGGTAGTATTTTATTTGGGGGGTTGTTTGTGAGGGTGGTGGGTTTTACTGTTGTGGGGGTTGTTTGTATAACTATTCTACCTATTTAAAATAAATACAAACTTGCCTGTAAAATAAAAATAAACCCTAAGCTAGCTACAATGTAACTATTAGTTACATTGTAGCTATTTTAGGGTTTATTTTATAGGTAAGTATTTAGTTTTAAATAGGAATAATTTAGTTAATTATAGTAATTTTCTTTAGATTTATTTTAATTATATTTAAGTTAGGGGGTGTTAGGGTTAGGGTTAGACTTAGTTTTAGGGGTTAATAACTTTAATATAGTGGCAGCGACGTTGGGGCGGAAGATTAGGGGTTAATAAATGTAGGAAGGTTGCGGCGACATTGGGGGCAGCAGATTAGGGGTTAATAAATAGTATGTAGGTGTCAGCGATGTTGGGGGCAGCAGATTAGGGGTTAATACATATAATGTAGGTGGCGGCGGTGTCCGGAGAGGCAGATTAGGGGTTAATAATTATAATGCAGGTGTCGGCGGTGTCGGGGGCGGAAGATTAGGGGTTAATAAGTGTAAGATTAGGGTGTTAGGAATCAATGGGGCTGCGTTAAGGAGATTTACGCTGCTTTTTTGCAGGTGTTAGACTTTTTTTCAGCCGGCTCTCCCCTGTTGATTCATATGGGGAAATCATGCACGAGCACGTACGACCATCTTACCGATGACTTAAGCAGCGCTGGTATTGGAGTGCGGTAATGAGCAAAATTTTGCTCAATGCTCACTTCTTGTCTTTTAACGACGGGTTTCTGAAAACTCGTAATACCAGCGCTGCATGTAAGTGAGCGGTGAGGGAAAACTGCTTGTTAGCAACGCATAGCCTCTAACGCAAAACTCGTAATCTGGGCCAAAATTAGCAAATGGAGAAAAAAACTCAGATTTATCTCTAAATATAAAACTTTGAGTGATAGGATTTTCAGTAATTAAGAAACATCGGTATTGTTATGTAGGGGAGACCACCCACTCAGCTAGGGAACACAGAACAGAACATAAGTCGACAATCAGACATTTTATACAGCTTGTGTCACAACGGTTTTAGTAGGCAAGCCATAGGGTGAGCCAATTACATTTTTGATTGATCATGTTCCTGAGCTGGAGAGGCAACAGAGAAATGTAATTTAGGATAAGAGAAGTATTGTGGATTAAAACATTGGGGAACTCTGTGTGATGTATATGCAATAGTGTTTATATTTATAATTCTGTAATATAAATTTTATAATTGTAATAGTTTACATGTAGATTATTGATTTTGATCAGATGTAGTTAATTGAGTTTTAAATATGGTAACATTATTTGTGCAGTCTGAAATGTTTCTGCAGTGTATTGGGGTTACACCTTAAAGGGACAGTAAAGTCAAAATGGAACTTTTATGATTTGGATAGAGCATGTAATTTTTAAACAACTTTTCAATTTAATTCTGTTATCAAATTTGCTTTGTTCTCTTGGTATCTCTTATTAAAGAGTAAAACCCGGTAGGCTTATAAGAGCTCAGGAGAGTTCATGTGTCTTTAATACTCTATGGCAGCAGTGTTTTGTAACATTGTATAACAAAGTTACAAATAATGTTGCAAAACACTACTGCCATAGAGTACTAAAGACACGTGCACGCTCCTGAGCTCTTATGGGCCTACCTAGTTTTACTCTTCAATAAAAGACACCAAGAGAATGAAGAAAATTAGATAAAAGAAGTAAATTGGAAAGTTGCTTAAAATTGCATGCTCTATCTGAATCATGAAAGTTTAATTTTCACTTTATTGTCCCTTTAAAGGAACAGTCAACACTAAAATTGTTATTGTTTAAAAAGATAGATAATGCCTTTACTACTCATTCCCCAGCTTTGCACAACCAACATTGTTATATTAATATACTTTATGACATTTAAACCTCAAAATTTCTGCCTGTTTCTAAGGCCATACAGACAGCCTCTTATCACATGCTTTTTTATTTGCTTTTCACAATAGGAGACTGCTAGATCATGTGGGCTATATAGATAACATTGTGCTCACGCCAGAGGAGTTAAGAGTTAGCACATCACAGCACTAATTGGCTAAAAGCCCACTCGGTCGCACCATTGAAGTGAATGTAGCTTGCTCCCACTCTGACCTGGTAGCGGGAGCAAGCTACATTCACTTCAATGGCGCGACCGGACGGGCTGTGACTAGACAGTGTGTCCGCAAAGTGCTTTTGAACAACAAGTAGAAACTTGAGCGGAGTCCAACTTTGAAATAAAAAATCAGGAAATGCTTTAGTTTCATAAAGCTACCGCTAAGATAATGTTATATAATTCTGCACTATGTGCAGAATTATATAACATTATTTTGTATATTTACTGTCCCTTTAATAAATGGAGCCCATTATAAAAGATATGGAAACTAGGCACTGCAAGGTTTAAAGGGAGATTCAAATGCTAAAATAACATGTTCTGATCGCTAAGAGAATGTAATTTTTGCATATATGTTACTGGATAACTGTGTGTTTAAATCTTACAAAGGGATTAAGCACATGGGTAAAGTCCCACACTGGAGTGCAAGCTGTTCCTGAGTAGAACAGAGGCAATGATAGGCATTGCTGTGTGACTGCTAATTCTGATTGGCTTACTGGCTGTATCCTACTCAGGGTCGGCAAGCCCAATACCTATGTACTTAACGCTTATGGGGATAAAAACACATAAGCCTAGATTACAAGTGGAGTGCAAAAATATTATACTAACACCACTCAAGTTAAATCAATAGCGCTCGCGTTCTTGTGCTCGTAATTGTAAGAAGTATGTAAACCTAGTACCATCAAAAAGATGCTGTACTACAATCAGAAAGATAATAGTTGTTTTAAATAAATATAGATCATTTGCATTTTAAAACACATAAACCAAGGCAAAGACACAGGCATTGAAGATTTACTGGTTGAGAAAACTTTTTTAAGAATTTATTTTTTATAAAATAATGACAAAGTCTGGATTTCAGAATAATTATTGATTTTTGAATTCCAGATATGGGGATTTGTACCTGTTGTGCTGGTATTTGGGGAACATGTAATATCATACAATATTGGTCATGATATCTGTTTGTGAATTTACCAGTTACCTACATTAAAGGCTAGATAACAAGTGGAGTGCTATTTAATACTCCCGCTCAAGCGTTAACTGTGCTAGAAGTAGGTTGTACGTGTATTATGAGTTGAAAGTAAACAGTTTTTGCTCATGCGATAACTTGATGCACATAAAAAGAAAATCTTAGAATTTTGCACGTGCGATAACCTATTTCCCCCTACAAGTCAATGGAGCAAAAAAGTAGACGCAAACACCCTCTTTGCACATATTCTCAAGCGAGCTAACAAGACATGAAAATATAAATATTTCACATCCCAGTGTTCTTCACATACAAGAATATGTTCTATTTATTCATAAATACATATTGCTATATATATATGATGTTTTTTGGTACAATATATATTTATACCTACACCTATTTATAAACGAGCTGAATAGGTGCACTCTTACAAACCAGTTCAATAACTAGCCAGGGTGCTGTAGTGAAATCCAATATTAAACAAGCAAATCAGCACTCCCTGGACTTATAGTATAGTAAATATTTATTACATAAAAAGGGATGTTTTGTTGCGTTCACCCCTACACATGATTATATATAAATATAGATATATATAGGAATATGTATTTACAAATACTTAGAGCATAAACTGCTATGTGCAGAACATTGGGATGTGGAATATTTACACTAAATATACACTATAACACTTCATTATGTATGAATATTGCATAAATATGTTTTAACATGTTTTTATCTATTTAACTGCAAAGGTCTCCAATGCATTTATATGTATATCTCTATATATGTGTGCATACACTCACCGGCCACTTTATTAGGTACACCTGTTCAATTGTTTGGTAAGACAAATTTGCTAATCTTTCAAACACATGGAAGCAAGTCAATGCATTTAGGCATCTAAACATGGTGAAGACGACTTGCTGAAGTTCAAACCGAGCATCTGAATGGGGAAAAAAGGGGATTTAAGTGACTTTAAATGTGACATGTTTGTTGGTGCCAGATGGGCTGGTCTGAGTATTTAAAAAACTGCTAATCTACTGTGATTTTCATGCACAACCATCTCTAGTGTTTACAGAGAATGGTCCAAAAAAGAGAAAATATCCAGTGAGCGGCAGCTGTGTGGATGATAATGCCTTGTTAAGGTCAGAGGTCAGAGGAAAATGAGCAGACTGGTTTGAGATGATAGAAAGGCAACAGTAACTCAAATAACCACTTGTTACAACCAAGGTATGCAAAATACCATCTCTGAATGCACAACACATCGAACCTTGAAGCAGATGGGGTACAGCAGCAGAACACCACACCGGGTGCCACTCCTGTCAGTTAAGAACAGGAAACTGAGGCTAAAATTTGCACAGGCTCACCAAAATTGGACAATAGAAGATTGGAAAAATGCTGCCTGGTCTGAGGAGTCTCGATTTCAGCCATATTCAGATGGTAGGTTCAGAATTTGGCGTAAACAACATGAAAGCTTGGATCCATCCTGCCTTCTATCAACTGTTCGAGCTGGTGGAAATGGTGTAATGGTGTGGGGAATATTTTCTTGACATACTTTAGGCCCCTTAGTAAAAATTGAGCATCATTTAAATGTTACGGCCTACCTCAGTATTGTTGCTTATCATGACCATCCCTTTATGACTACAGTGTACCCATCTTCTGATGGCTACTTCCAGCAGGATAATGCACCATGTCACAAAGCACAAATCATCTCAAACTGGTCTCTTAAACATGACAATACGTTTCCTGTACACAAATAGCCTCCACAGTCACCAGATTTCAATTAAATAGAGCACTTTTGGGATGTGGTGGAATGGGAGATTAACATCATGGATGTGCAGCCGACAAATCTGCAGCAACTGCGTGATGCTATCATGTCAATATGGACCAAAATCTCTGAGGAATGTTTCCAACACCTTGTTGAATTTTTGTTGAATTTATGCCACAAAGAGTTAAGGCAGTTTTGAAGGCAAAAGGTGGTCCAACCCGGTACTAGCATGGTGTACCTAATAAAGTTGCCAGTGAGTGTATGTATTTACATGTCTTTACTTGTATGTATGTCTGTAAATACGTATACAAAAAATAGAAATACATAAATACATATATATATATATATATATATACACATACGTATACCCCTTTAGACATGTACAGTATATATCTCTAACACCTGAGACCTCATATCTTTGATCCTTTAACTTTTTTGTGCAATCTGTTTTATAAATAATTTTATTAGATAGTATTAATATGAGTGTAACTGTACGTTGTAATGTATTTTTGTTTTGCAAAACTGTTAACCAGAGCTCTGAGGTCACATTAACCCATTGAGCATTAACTTCAATTGTGCTCAAGTGATCGTTTTTACTTTCAACTTTTAATACCAGCGAAAAACCCCTTATCGCGCATGTGTAACTGTTAACGTGCCATTATTAATCTGGCCCTAAATTGGGTTCATTTTTCAAATATGAGTCAATAGATCTGAAACTAATGAATAGATACAATTTAACTAAAATGGCTCTGAGTGAGAGGGCAGGGTCCTGGCAGCAACTCTAATGAATTATCTATCTATCTATCTATCTATCTATCTATCTATCTATTCTAGGATCAATTTGTTTCTACCTGCAGTAATAATTAGGTTAACTAGAAGGTATAATCAGTATCCTGGGTTTTATTCCCCTCTTCTTTCATTTTATTTATTTTTCCCTTTGTCTCCCATTTCTCCCTTCCACCATTTTCTTTACTGTACCCCAATCCAGATATGTCTGGATGCAAAAAAAAAAAAAAATGCAATATGGCTCTCTATTGAGTATGTCTAAAAGTGATTGCTGCATTGCTTTAGTTTATTCCTGAGGTTTTTTTTTAATATTTATCTAGTAACATTTAAACTGTACAAACAAAACTGCAAACATAACTTTTGCTTTAATTGTACAAGCTAATCCAAAGTGCATGGTACAGCTGTAACTAAGCAAGCAATGTCACTGATTTGTGAAAGTGTGCTGCTTCTATCACAGGAGGCAACAATATCTATGTACAAAGATGAAGGTACCTAGTATAACAAAGCCGAGTTTTACCAACTGACTTCTGTAATGGGTGAAAATAAGAGAACAGCTTCAAACAGAGATACAGAGAGCAGGAAAACCAATATCATGATGGGCAGTAACCATGCTACTGTAGTTGCACTTAGCTGGTTGATGTCCCTTTAAATTCCGTCAACAAAAGCCAAACCAAAAATTCATTGCAAAGCTGTTTCACTTAGCACGGTTAAACATTTTAAGCCAGATTACAAGTGGAGCACAAATGATTGCGCGCGAGCGATAAGAGGTTTATTGTGGGTGTTTGAGCTTGATCAGTTTTACGAGTTGAAAGTAAACGGGATTGCTTGAGAGCAATCATAATCTACACTAGAATGATTACTGTGCCCTCAGACCTCTGGTTAACTGTTTTGCTAAACAAAAAAGCTGCACAAAACACATCATACAAATACATTACAATGTACAGTTACACTCATAATAACACCATCTAATAAAAATTATTAAAAAAAGAATGCACACAACAGTTATAAGGGCTCAGAGATATGAGGTCTCAGAAGTTAGAACAAAAAAGTCTTCAAAGGGCTTTAAAGGGACAGTTTACTCAAAAATGTTCTCCCCTTTAATTTGTTCCCAATGATCCACTTTACCTGCTGGAGTTTATTAAATTGTTTACAAGTAGATCCTTTACCCTAATATTGACATTTGAAATAGTTGATTTAGCATGTGGTATCCCCACCTATTCTGAAAGTTTGTGGCCGCAGGTCCCAGCTATAGATAAGCTTTGTAAACACAGCCAGCAGAAGAAATAATACTCCCAGTAGGATATAGCAGATATAAGGTAATAAAATGTTGATTTTCCATTGTTCTCTCCAAGTACTGGTGATTGTTTAATGGACAGATATAAGATTAAGAAACATATTTATGTACACAATGTGATACAGTAATGAGATCTGATTATACCTACAAGCTCAACCCATTTTATTAGGTTGTGGCTTCAAAACACAAAAGCAGAGCTTTAATTTTCACAAATAAACCTTAAAAAGCTAATTTTCATACATTTTTTACTCCGCAGTTGGTAAAAAAAGGAATTGTAAACACATTAAGGGAAAACTATTTTACAGTATACTGTCCCTTTAAAATAGAGATACATGCAAATACATTTCTAAATATATATGTGTGTATGTGTTTATATATGTATTTATGTGTATATTTGTAGGCATATATAGACATATAGAGACATAAATACAAATATAAACCTATAGACATATATAGAATCACTTTGGAGTCCTTTGCTGTTAAATAGATAAAACATGTAAAATCATATTTATGCGATATTCATTTTTAATAAAGGTTTTCACTATGTTTTTACTGTAAATATTTCACATTCCCATGTTCTGCATATAGCAGAATATGTACTATGCATTTATAAAAAAAATATTCCTATATATATCTGCATATATCTATACGTATATATAATGTGTGTGTGTGTGTATATATATATATATATATATATATATATATATATATATATAAAAACACAGAAGGGGACTGCACTCTCAGACTGGACTGGGTACACATCCCATGACCCTGCAATGTGCTCAGCCCTGGGTGCTCACTGGCTTTCCCCAGAGTCACAGTCAGTTAACCCCAGGCAGGCCTAGGTGCAAGGCCCATAGGGAAAATTACAAAACAAATTAATACAAAACACAGAGAAAGTTCAGCACTCACTAACAAGCTCCCAGCTAAGATAAAAAGCAAAAATGGAAGGGTTAGTTACTGAATTTGGCCAAATGGGACAAGCCCAGGTACCTCGTCAAGGTCCCTTCAAAAACCTGGGTCCCTAAAATAGCCACACAATGCAATCTCTTAATTCAACAAACTGGGAACAAGTGAAGGGTGAACAGGCTTATGTAATCACCCTAGACATATACAAAACACGGGAGGGGACTGCACTCTCAGACTGGACTGGGTACACATCCCATGGCCCTGCAACATGCTCAGCCCTGGGTGCTCACTGGCACTCACAGGAAGCTGTGCTGTCCCCAGAGTCACAGGCAGTTAACCCGAGATAGGCCTGGGTGCAAGGCCCATAGGGAAAATTATAAAACAAATTAATACAACACACAGAGAAAGTCCAGCACTCACAAGCTCTCAGCGAAGATTAAACCCCTATGGGCCTTGCACCCAGGCCTGTCTAGTGTTAACTGTCTTTGACTCTGGGGACAGCACAGCTTCCTGTGAGTGCTAATTAAAGGTGATCATACATGACATACATTGTTTGTGATATACTTAATTAAATGTCTTTGTGGGCAGAGCTATATAGGGGAAACAACAAGGGATATTAGAGACAGAATAATCGAGCATAAAAGCAATATTAGGACTGGGAATATCAAAGTCCCAGTAGCTCACCACTTTATTAAAATGGGACACTCAATTAACCAACTAAGGTTCCAAATAATTGAAAATGTTCCTATGCCCCGTAGAGAAGGTAACAGAGAGCTTTTGTTAAAGCAATGTGAATCCTTTTGGATTTTTAAATTAGGAACTATAGAGCCAAATGGGCTAAACAGGGATTGGGATCTTTCTGTTTTTTTATGAATGGCATATGATGTATAAAATGCCTAGATAAAGAGATGTTGTAACATTATGAAATAGGTGTTAAAAAAGTAATATTTGCAGCTGTTCAACTCTGATTTAGTAGGAATAAGGTTTTTTGGGTTTTTTTTATTTTGTTTTTAATTGTATAATAAGTTTGTAAATTTTCCTTTAAGGTATTGCCTTTAAGGAGGTTATTTGAAGTGTTAATATTTTTGTGCAAGAGTGCCACCTAGTGGTGGACAGGTATAAATAGAATTATTTCAGTATGTTTGATAGCATGATTAAGGTAGTAATACTGAATCGTCGCTGCTGTTAATTGCTGTGCTATACATTTGAATAAAGGATTTGCTGCTACTCACTTTGGATTTCCTTATTGGACTTAGAGGCTTAAGTGGGCCTCTGGAGTAGTGTGCAGGGACCGTTGTGTGCTGGATTGAATTGTTTGCTGTTGGATGAGCTTGTGACACAGAGCAGCCTCTCTTACAAAACCTCCTCCTTACAGCTTGCAAACATAATTTAACACCATGCCTGCCAAAAAGGGCTACAGTGCATTCTACAGGAATACACTGCTATCCCCTTTGGTAGCCACAGGGTTAAATAGTACTCTGCATGTTTTGTTGAAAGAACGCTGAATGGGGGGAGGGCGGAGGACTCATCTACTCAGCTGCTTCTGGAGTCTGACATATCTAGGAGGACAGCACTTTTGTAATACCCTGCACTGTATCTGCTGCTCTCTGTGTTTTGAATTCTCCCGGTCTCTGACAGTGCTGTGGGATTTATGCACACAACTATCAGTCAGCTTCGGTCCTTCCCTCTCAGCAGTGTAACACAGGAAATAGATCAAGCTTTGCTACACCGGAGGAATGTGAAAAGTGATTTATTTCTTTTTATTTCCATGGTCAGTGCTCTGACATGCCGTCTTGCTGCTCTGTTTTCTCTGAGGCCAGCACTGTTAGAAAAAAAACAAAAAACTTTTCACATCCCTCTTGTGTTGCGTGGCTTGATGTGCTGCCTGTGCAAGTCAGAGAGGGGAGGTGCGCGGCCGCGCTGCCGCGCACCTTAGAGGGAACATTGGTATAGATATATATTGTACAATATACCATCAGATATATGTAGAAATAAGTATGTATGATTACATAGAACATTCTTGTATGTGAAGAACATTGGAATGTGAAACAGTCATATTTTCATTTCAGTTAAGCGCACATGAGAATATGCAAATAGTTTGCACGCAATTAGGGTGTTATGGGGGTTTTTACACTTTTTTTGGCCACATTAACTTCTATGAGGGAATATGTCAATGATCGCACGATACACACAAGTTTGGGTTTTTACGCTTGTTGAGTTAGCGCACAAGCGAAAACTATTTACTTTCAACTCATAATACTGTGCAACCCGACGCTTGCAAAAAGCTTACTTCTAGCACAGTTAACGCTCGAGACTGCTTATCTGGCCCTTTAAGGGAAATTACATTAACATCCCTTTAAATTAATTTGCTAATTGGATATTTATACATTAGTAAAACTAGATCTTTTGGATAGAATTATAGCAGTTATCAGCAATAATTTATGACACTAAATATTAATGTTGTAATTGTTTATGCCTGGTGCATCAAGAACTGCAGGAGATAAAAGACATAAAAACATACCTGAATACTGATAATAGGCAAACAAGTAAAAACCTCAGGCACAATCTCACTTTCCATGAATCTTTTATAGAGTAATTTAGTAATAGTTGTATGATCATTTATCACGGAATGCCCCAAGGTTTGTTTATTTGCAGATCAGACAAGGTGATATCTCAAAAACAACTACAAATGGAAGGATTAAAGAAAGAATCACAATATTCATTTTAAGTAATAGTTTATCACTTACGTTGTGCTTTGTAAGATTTGAAATATTAGTTGATATAGAATGCATCCACTCTGCGCAGTCATCAGCAGATAAACACTGAATAATTCCACTTCCAACCCCATCCACAGCAGTGATCTGGAATGCATTTTGCCTGTAAATATATACAGAATTTATAACTAGACAGTAAAACAAAAGTAATATAGTTTGCATCTTAAACATATAGAGACAATAGCTTTGATTACAAAGCAATAAAATAGTCTAAAGGAAAAGACTATACAAATGAAAGATGAGTATGTAACATTTTGCAAACTGAAGTTAAAGGGCCAGTAAACCTATGAAATAATGTTACAGAATTCTGCACAGAATTATTTAACATTAGCTTAGCGCAAACTTTATAACTGAAAGGATTTCAGAGATATTTTTTTCAAAACTTGCATTTTCATGATCTCCGCTCCTGGCTCTACTGAGCGAGTCTTAAAGGGACACTGAACCCAAATTTTTTCTTTTGTGATTCAGATAGAGCATGCAATTTTAAGCAACTTTCTAATTTACTCCTATTAGCAAATTTTCTTTAGTCTCTTGGTATGTATATTTGAAAATCAAGAATGTAAGTTTAGATGCCGGCCCATTTTTGGTGAACAACCTGGGTTGTCCTTGCTGATTGGACAGCACCAATAAAAAAGTGCTGTCCATGGTCTAAACCAAAAAATTTTTGGCTCCTTAGCTTAGATGCCTTCTTTTTCAAATAAATATAGCAAGAGAACAAAGAAAAATTGATAATAGGAGTAAATTAGAAAGTTGCTTAAAATTGCATGCTCTATCTGAATCACAAAAGAAAAAAAATGGGTTCAGTGTCCCTTTAATTAGCATAAATGCATCGCGGGCACACTGTCTAGTCACAGACGGCCAAATCGCGCCATTAAACTGGTTTTAACTTGCTCCTGCTACCAGACCAGAGCAGGAGCGAGCAACTTTCAGTTTAATGGCGCAATCTGGATGTGACTAGAAAGCGTGCCTGTGATGTGCTTATGCTAATTAAGACCCGCTCAGTCAAGCCATGAAAATGCAAGTTTTGAAAAAAATATCTCTGAAATCCTTTAAGCTATAAAGTTTGCGCTAAGCTAATGTTATATAATTCTGCACTATGTGCAGAATTATATAACATTCTTTTTTCGGTTTACTGGCCCTTTAAAGCTATTTAATTTCAAACTACAGCATCCTTCTAGTAATACTTATTGGCTGATAGGCGTTTCCATCCTACTAATGCTAATTGGCTGAAACATGTATACCTATTAGAATAATTAGCTGAAATAACAAAATATATACTATTGTATTAGTTAAACAGCTTTTACTTTACCCATTTTTTTAGGAATAAAATATCTTCAACAGGTTTCAAAGCTGCTTTTTCACATAAATGAAAATGATTTTTTTTACACTTGAGTTGTTCAGTAGCAGGACTTGCCAGTCATCCTGATTGGATCTGATTGGGATGATTAAAACACCCAGCCTTGATGTGGAAGAGAGGTTAAGTAGCAGTGAAACCATGTAGCAGGGTAAAATTTCCATAAACTCCTCAGTTTACTACATATTTTGTAGTTTTCTTATGTTGTGATTAAGTTTAAAAACAGTTTTATGTTCCCTCAGTTGTGTAGGCTAATATCATATTTGCCTTAGAAGTTGATCTCTAAAATAGAGCAATACATTTAAGTGTTCTGTGTTTTTTTTAAAGGGACAGTAAACACCTTGAGATTTGTAATTAAAATATGTTCAGTTATGTAACAACTTTACAATGTATTTGTATTTTCTGTTTTGCTCCTTTTTATGTGATTTAGCTCTGAAAAAGATATTTTTAACTTTCAAACCTTGAACTTCACCCTGCTGACTTTCCAAGGTTAACCTGCTACATACATGTGGCTTATTGGCTTTATCTGCTAATAAATGCAAAACAATTGTCTTTATACTAGCTTTACAACAGTGGCTAGCTTTATTGTCTCTAGACTAAAGCACATATTGGCTTTTCCAAATAAGGCAAATGGTGGGTGACTGGTAAAAAAAAAATGCAGTAAAATGGATGTTAATTTGTTTTTGCTTTTTTTTAAAATTAAGACTTGGCTCATATTCTATAGCAACACAACAGAAAAGTCTTGTAATTACAAGATGTTTACTGTCCCTTTAATAAGGGATGGTCAATTGGCAGCCTGAGGGCCACATGCAGCCCTTAGCACTAGTTTTTGCAGCCTTTGGGAGGGGGGTGGAGTAGAAAAAAATGTTTTGCTATAGTTTAGTGGTCCCAAGAGAAGGAGGAGCTACAATTGTGAGCTACAACTCAAGAGTCCTCTGGAATGGGGGTGTGGGCAGCAGACAGAGTATCCTGCAACCATACCTAAATCTGACGAATGAGGTACCTTTAAATGACGTCATCCAAGATGGCGTCCGCCGAATTCCGATTGGCTGATAGGATTCTATCAGCCAATCGGAATTAAGTTAGAAAAATCTGATTGGCTGATTGAATCAGCCAATCAGATTCAAGTTCAATCCGATTGGCTGATCCGAACAGCCAATCAGATTGAGCTCGCATTCTATTGGCTGTTCCGATCAGCCAATAGAATGCGAGCTCAATCTGATTGGCTGTTCGGATCAGCCAATCGGATTGAACTTGAATCTGATTGGCTGATTCAATCAGCCAATCAGATTTTTCTAACTTAATTCCGATTGGCTGATAGAATACTATCAGCCAATCGGAATTAGGCGGACGCCATCTTGGATGACGTCATTTAAAGGTACCTCATTCGTAGTACAGCAGTCGGCCGGGATGGATGCTCCGCGGCGGCGGAGCGAAGAAAGAAGATTGAAGATGCCGCCGGAAGAATGAAGACTTTGCTGCCGCTTGGAGGAAGACGTCGCCGGAGGAAGAATTCTTCTTTGCCGCTTGGAGGAAGACATCGCCGGAGGAAGAATTCTTCTTTGCCGCTTGGAGGAAGACATCGCCCGGATCGGATCAGGAGTTCGGCCCAGTGTGGTGAAGAAAAGGTAGGGAGATCTTCAGGGGGGTAGTGTTAGGCTTTTTTAAGCGGGGTTTGGGTGGTTTTAGAATAGGGGTATGTGGGTGGTGGGTTGTAATGGGGGGGGGATTGTATTTGTTGTATGCAAAAGAGCTGAATTCTTTGGGGCATGCCCCACAAAAGGCCCTTTTAAGGGCTGGTAAGGTAAAGAGCTTTGAAATTTGTTTAATTTAGAATAGGGCAGGGAATTTTTTTTATTTTGGGGGTTTATTATTTTATTAAGGGGCTTAGAATAGGTGTAATTAGCTTAAAAATCTTGTAATATTTTTTTTATTTTTTGTAATTTAGTGTTTTTTTTTTTTTTGTAATTTAGTTTAGTTAATTTAATTGTATTTTTAGATAGATGTTTGTAGTTTATTAAATTTATTGATAGTGTAGGTGTATTTGTAACTTAGGTTAGGATTTATTTTACAGGTAATTGGGTAATTATTTTAACTAGGTAGATATTAAATAGTTAATAACTATTTAATATCTATTATACCTAGTTAAAATAATTAACAATTTACCTATAAAATAAATATTAACCCTAACATAGCTACAATGTAATTATTAATTATATTGTAGCTATCTTAGTGTTTATTTTATAGGTAAGTATTTAGATTTAAATAGGAATATTTTAGTTTATAAATGAATTAGATTAATTTAATATAAATTTAGTTAGGGGTGTTAGGGTTAGATAGAGTTAATATAGTTAATATAAATACTATAGTAACTATATTAACCCTAATATAATTAGGGTTAATATAGTTAATATATATAATGTAATACCTATATTAACTATAATATACTTAGGGTTAATATAGATAATATAGCTAGGGGGTAGGTAGATTAAATAAGGGATTAATCATTTTAATAGAGATGGCGGCGGTGTAAGTGGCTTACATTAGGGGTTAATAATATTAATATAGCTGGCGGCGGTATAGGGGGATTAGATTAGGGGTTAATAATTTTTATATAGGTGGCGGCGGTGTAAGGGGTCAGATTAGGGGATAGATAAGGTAGATGGCGGCGGTTTTAGGGGCTCACAGTAGGGGGTTAGTTTATGTAGATGGCGGCGGGGTCCGGGAGCGGCGGTTTAGGGGTTAATAACTTTATTAGGGATTTCGGGGGGGGGGGATC
Source organism: Bombina bombina (assembly GCF_027579735.1). Lineage (NCBI taxonomy): Eukaryota > Metazoa > Chordata > Amphibia > Anura > Bombinatoridae > Bombina > Bombina bombina. Next base: position 883,468,923 of record NC_069503.1, on the reverse strand, counting down.
GCGGTTGACAGGTAGATAGACATTGCGCATGCGTTAGGTGTTAGGTTTATTTTAGAAGATCGCGGTTGACAGGGAGATAGACATTGCGCATGCGTTAGGTGTTAGGTTTATTTTAGAAGATCGCAGTTGACAGGGAGATAGACATTGCGCATGCGTTAGGTGTTAGGTTTATTTTAGCAGCCAGTTTAGGAAGTTACGGGGCTCCAATAGTCAGCGTAAGGCTTCTTACGGCTGCTTTTTGTGGCGAGGTGAAAATGGAGTAAGTTTTCTCCATTTTCGCCACGTAAGTCCTTACGCTGCATATTGGATACCAAACTGCGCGGGTTTGGTATACCTGCCTATGGCCCAAAAAACTACGGGCGACGGCAGAAATATACGGGCGTAACTTCTAGGTTACGCCGTATATGTGATACCAAACCCGCGCAAATATTGGCGTCGCCGGATTTTGCGGGCGACGATTTATATCGGATCGACCCCCATGTGTCCATTCTAACAAATCGGTTGCAGAGCAATTATATCCTAATCGGCTTGCACAATTTAAAATCATCAGTAAAAGTGTAAAATTGAATTGGACTCAATACTGATTCTTCATTGTGTAGATTTATTTATCGCAACTCTTTGTTTCCTTTCTTATCACCAGTTATTTATCCATGTGCCAATATTAAGTTAATGAACCCAGTCAAATATTGTTACACAGTATTCTGTTATGTGAAAGGCTTTGCAAAAAAACAAGTATATCACATCAATCCGTTCACATATATCTATGTTCCTATAAACTTCATCTAAGAAACTATTTAGAATAGTATGATCTTTTTCTCAAAAAAACATGTGAAGCATTCAATAACACTAAAAATATAATGAATTAAAGGGTTAGAACATTTTAATATTGTACTATTGCTTGTCTATATTTTTGTGCTTAAAGGGACATGAAACCCAATTTTTTTCTTTCATGATTTAAAAAGAGCATGCAATTTTATACAACTTTTTAATTTACTTCTATCATCATTTTTGCTTCATTCTCGTGATATCCTTTGCTGAAAACTATATCTAGATAGGCTCAGTAGCTGGTGATTGGTGGCTGAACCTAGATACCTCAAGTGATTGGCTCACCCATGTGCATTGCTATTTCTTCAACAAAGGAAATGTATAGAATGGAGCAAATTAGATAATAGAGGTAAATTTGGAGTGTTGTTTAAAATTGTTTTCTCTACCTGAATCATGATAGAAAAAAAATGAGTTTAGTGTCCCTTTAACCCCTGTAAACATTTTAAATACATTAGTCTCTGTAGTGGTAATATACTGCATACCCTGAGCTGAGAACAGCTGATTGGCTATTTTTTCCCATATACCTCCCCTGATTGGTTTAGTAAGTTTGTTTATCTTCAGAGCAGTACCCTCCTACTGCATTTTTTGGTCCAAAGTTGTGTAAGCATTAGTGCAATAATAAAATACATTGTATTGATATTTTATGTCTATTTAGGAATATGCACATGATGAGAGATACTGATAGGGTTCACTTATCTGCTGCCAGAAAGGTCTGTAATATCTTTTCTGTTAAAGGGACATGAAACCCATTTTTTTTTCTTTCATGATTTAGATGGAGCACACAACGTTCAAATTTACTACTATGATCTTATTTGCTTCATTCTCTTGATATTGTGTGTTGAAAAGCATATCTAAACATGCTCAGTAGCTGATGATTAGTGGCTGCACATTATTGCCATGTGTGTTAAGCTCACCCATGTGCATTGTTATTTCTTGAACAAAGGATATCTGAAGAATGAAGCAAATTAAATAATAGAAGTTTATTGGGATGTTGTTTAAAATGTTATTCTCTATCTTAATCATGAAAGAACATTTGTTGGTTTCATATCCCTTTAACTAAAGGAATTAGCATGACTTTCTGTCTCAGACACTTAAAAAAACTGAAATACAGCATGTAGTTGTCATAGCTTTCATTATTTTAAATTTTATTTTCTATTTCCTAAATTATTTCCCAAAATAAGGAAAAAAAAATGTCCTCTTTCTCAGGCTGATTTATTATTATTATACATGTATAAGGTGTATACTTGTCTTATACATTCTAAAAATGTTATGTAATAAAAATGTTTCTATAGGAAAAAAGTACAGAATTCAACATGACTAAAATTGCATGCATTATTCAAAGGGAAATAAAAATGCATACAACTATGCACTATGCTTCAATGTGTAAAATTCTGCATACTTGTCAGATGTTTAAAAGGGCATTAAACCACTGAGTATAACTACAGCATGGCAACTGCTTATCAGTTAGTGAAGCACTGCAACTTCACACTGGGTGCTGCCATCTTGGAACTTATATTTGTTATGTAACTTTAAACTGTGCAAAAAAAACTGCACAAATGTAACACGTCTGCTCTTTATTATGTGAGCAAAACTGAAGTGCAAGGTACAGCTGTCAAAAAGCCAGTAAAATCACATGTGTGAAAGTGCATTGCTTCTGTCACAGGATGGTAAACCCTTCATTTTACTTATGAGGTATCGGAGACACCTCTCATTCTATTCAGTGAGACATTTTTTTTTATATTAAAACAAATGTGAATGATTTACACTTACAAACATTTACACCTACCATGTTTGAATCGTGTTTCAGTTGTTGTGGTTAGGAACAAGTTTTTGCAACCATGGATGTTAAAGGCACAGTCTACACCAGAATATTTATTGTTTTAAAAGATAGATAATCCCTTTATTACCCATTTCCTAGTTTTGCATAACCAACACAGTTATATTAATACACTTTTTACCTCTGTGATTATCTTGTTTCTAAGCTTCTGCAAACTAGCCCTTATTTCATTTCTTTTGACAGACTTGCATTTTAGCTAATTAGTGCTGGCTCCTAGGAACTCCACGTGCAGGAGCACAGTGTTATCTATATGAAACACATGAACTAACACCCTCTAGTGGTGAAAAACGGTCAAAATGCCCTGAGCTAAGAGGAGGCCTTCAAGTGCTTAGAAATTAGCAATTGAACTCCTAGATTTAGCTTTTACATGCCCTGACTGAATAATGAAAGTTTGTTTTGGACTAGACTGTCCCTTTAAAGGCATTAATGATAAGCTTGAAATGATATTTGAAGTAAGCTTCAATTCATTTTGAACATGGGCTTGCCTTCACAATGAGGCTCCTTGGCAGCTTTTTATTCTCTCTCTCTCTCTCTCTCTTCTCCATCTCTCTTTTCTAGGACAAAAATGCAGCACAGTCCATTTTTGCTTCAAGGGTTTTATTGAAACAGCAAAACAGGCAGTTTAACATTCAAGAGGGAAAGTTTGTCCTCTGTAGCACATCATAGTATTTCATAACAGAGAATAATGTCCTTTTTACAAACAGTTTACAGCAATAAAGACTTTTAACACACCAGCCCTCCTGACTGGGTAACAGTCAATAGCAATTCTCTCAAAAGGCACATCAATTATAGTAAGAAATATTTAGCAGGAGCTGTAAGTTGACACATTCTCTCTCTTTAGTTTTCTCAACTCCCAAGTGTCCCCCTGTATGTTGCTATGTGCAAAATTAATACAGTATTTCTAAAAGTCTGGGGCACTAATAATTGTTTAACAATGTCTGTTACTTTCTTTTCTACCCAGTATATCAAGTCATAAATAACCTCAAAATAAGGATAGGGTGATACATTTTCTGTATGTATTGCAACAGCATTTATAACAAGGATATTATTTTTTGATTCCACCAATGTTGGATCTTCCCATTGGTCACTCTTAAAATCAGATTTAACAAATCATTAGCATTTTCTGAGCTAGTACTTGGCTCCTCATTATTATAAAGAGGTTGGTCTCCTACTAATACAGGAATAGGGCAATATATCTTATTTTTCCCCTTAGCAATATATTGTTTCAGAGAAAGAAAACACCTCAATCTCATTTGTTTGATAGTTTTCTGGATATTCCTGAACTGACTTTTCTGTTGAAGCCCATAATTTCAGAAATTTTTCAAAATCTCTCCCTATCACCACCTCAAAGGCTAAATTGGGTGATACACCCACACAATCCTCATTAACAGAGCTGATACAAATTAGACAGTAATGTGCATCATTACAATCCATAGTTCATTGTTATGGAGAGTCTCTGGCTATATGGCCATTTATTACATTGTATTTATTGCATTATATTTATTTATTTATTTTAAAGCATCTAACAGGTTGGTTATATTTAAATGTCGTCTTAGTTCCTGAAAAAATGTCACTGGTGTGTTGCATAAACACCGGCTACTCTCCCAATCCCCTTATCCATTGAACAGTCTTACCAGTTCTTGTAGAGTACTAGGGCTTAGGATTGATCCACTGAAAATTACAACAGAGCTTCTTCTGAAGCTATAAACTTTTCCACCAATGCAATCAACAGGTCTGCTGTTTTAAGATTACCTTGACTACCCTACTGCTGCAGGGAAGCAGGTAATCCACTCTGAAAGTGGTCCATCGCCAGTAATTCCTCTATTTGTTTAGCAGGATTGACCTCTGGTCACATCCACTTCCTGGCAGGGTGTATGAGGCCAAACATCTGGGATCTTGCAGTTTTATGAGAGAAATACTTCCAGGAATGGAATCTTTGTGCATATACTGCTGAAGTCACTCCCAGGCATGCAAGGATTTCTTCATTCAACTTCTCATAATCATTAGCTTGTGCTGGTTTTAAATCATAGCAGACCTTCTGAATTTCTTCAAAAAGAAATGGTGCAAGTATACTTACCCACTCAGCTGCTGGACATTTTTTCTCTTTCTGCTGTGCTCTAAAAAGCCAAAAGGTATGCCTCAACTTCATTAGTTGCCATCATCTTTTGAAGGTAGTGACAAGCCCTTATCACTTTGGAGCTCTGAACACCACCAACGTAATCAGGGTTCAGCCTTTCTGATATAGTTTGAATCTCCTGTTGCAAAGATCATGTACCATTTTGTTGCTATTCATGGGCCTTACTAAATGTTGCACCAAAATCTCAGTGCTCTCACTCTGTGATTTAGTAAAAGCATAGCATTCTCTGCCTGGGCCAGAAGAAACTGCTGCACTATTCCCAGCAGCTCTCCTGCTAGTCTCTAGCTGCACAGTGTTAGATTGGATCAAAGCTTTAATGACTTAATCCATGTTGCTTGCAGATTATAATGGCAACAGAAAAATTATATGGGTACCTGGATTCTCCACCAAGTGTAACAAGGAACACTTTAAATCACAATTTTTTAGGGTACAAATGCAGCACAATGCAACCCACTTTAGCTTCAAGGGTTTTATTGAAGCAGCAACAGAAAACAGGCAGTTTAAATCAAAGAGGGAAAGTACATCTTCTGCAGCACGTCAGAGCACTTTGCAGCATAATGTCCTTTTTACAAACCGTTCACAATGATAATGTCTCTAGGCTGGCAACAGTCTGATAGGCATAAGTTAGGCTTCCTTTTAAACTCTCACAGCTGCAATCATGAGCCACACCTGTGATTAACAAGTTCTTAATCAAAATCTGTCCTGGACAGCTTTAAAACTGTTGGAGTACTGGCCACCCTTATCTCTAAATACTCAAACCCCAGTGACCCAGAGCACATTTTACCTCCCCTTTGGTTAATGCATGCCACCCAGCCCAGGTGTGTTCCAGATAAATATACTTAATAAGCTAGAAAGCTTCACACTGTGTAGACATGACTTGCTGCAGTGTGGAAACTCATTAGTGTAGGACCAGTCTTTGTGGGACACCTTGTAAGTGGTGACTGGCTTAGCAGTGACTGGCATTTTGAAGACTGTGTCATTCAAAATGCTTTATTTTCTGTAAATTACAGACATAAAAACAGCGACGTTTCGAGTGTTGCCACTCTTACTCATGCTAGTTACAATGTATCATCTTGCAACAATTTAAAACCCTCAGTTTGGCGCCAACCACTCCATTAGGTGGATCTGCTGCCCTCTACTGACCAATTTTGTGATAAACACTTTAAAAACATTTCTATATTACATGATAAAATGTAACTAAGAATCAATAGTTTGTTTGCTTAAACACAGATTATTTCATTCTTGATGTCTAATCTTTGATTTCACAGTAATACAGGATCTTAATTCATTTCTCACAGGGCTATACTATAAACAGTAAAGAATTTCACTATAGACAGTAAAGAGTTATACTATAAACAGTAAAGAATGTTATACTATAATTAGTAAAGAGTAAAGCATGTTATTTAGAATACAGGGCTATATATTAACTCATAATACAAATACACTCAGATCTTATTGCAAAAAATGTCAGTTCTTATTACAGAAAATGTTAGTTCTTATTACAAAAAAATGTTAGTTCTTATTACAAAAAAATGGACCAATCAAAATCTTTATTTAGCCCATATGGCTCCATACTCCCCATTTCAAAGATCCAAAACATTTCCTTTTGTTTTAACATTTTTTCTCTATCAACCCCATTTCTCTGTGGACCCACACTATCAATGACTTGCCATCTTAATTGGCTTATCTGATGGCCACATTTTAGGAAATGATGGGACACTGGGGCTTCAGTATTCTTGCACCTTATGTTTGAGCGATGCTGGCATATCCTGTCTCTGATCAAACGGGTAGTTTCCCCTATGTAGATCAGAGAACAGGAACATTTTATGAGATAGATTACATACTTAGACTCACAAGTATAGTAATCTCTTATCTCATATTTTTTCCCATTTCTTGGATGATGGAAATATTTTCCTTTAATAATAGAGTGACAGCTCATACAGCCAAGGCAAGGGAAAGATCCTCTACTTTTGTTACCTATAAACACCTGTCTCTCTTGTTTCTTTGGGCCTATATCTGTATTGGTTACCTGATCTCCAAGATTTTTTACTCTTTTGTATGCCATTAAAGGCGGATTTTTAAATATATCTATATCTTTATTGCATTCACTCAAAACATGCCAGTGTCTATTTACAATACGCTTTACCTCTTCACTTGCTGGGCTATACTGGGTGACCAGAACCAATTTATCATCTGATTTCCTTTTAGCCAAATTTTGTTCCTTGGTCCTTACTTTATCTGTGTGTTTATCTATAATCATCTTAGAATATCCTCTATCTAGGAATTTTTGTTGCATATCTCTTATTCTTATCTCTTTTGTTTCTGGATTAGTGACTATTCTGTCCACTCTCAATAATTGACTCTTAGGTAGTGAGTTTAGTAACCCTCTAGGATGGAAACTTTTGTAGTTTAATAATGTATTTCTGTCCGTCTCCTTGCTATATATATCAAAAGTTAGCTTTTTTCTTTCCTTAATTACTCTGGTATCTAGGAAGGTCACTGTCTCCTCACTCCACTCTACTGTGAATTCTAGTCCTTGGGCAGCTCCATTAATTTCCTTCGCAAACTCCAATAGGGACTCAACGCTGCCCTACCATATGCCAAACACATCATCTATGAACCGCCACCAGGTGGCGCCATATTGTCTGAATTTATCATTTTCATAAACTATTCTCTCCTCTATTTCGTTCATGAATAGGTTGGCATATGATGGGGCAATGTTGGTCCCCATGGCTGTACCTTTAACTTGAATATACCAGTCATCCTGGAACATGAAGTGATTCCAATAAAGGATAAGCCTCAACAATTCTTCTATGAAATCAACTTGTAGATCAGAACATTTCTTATTCATTTTGCACACCTTTTTAATAATACCTATCCCTGTTTCGTGCTTAATAGCCGTGTAAAGGCTTTTTACATCCATTGTATATAATAGAAATTTTTCCGATTCAAAATACAGATCTTTAGCCTTGTTTAAAAAATCTCCTGTATCCCTAAGGTATGAGGATATTTGCTTTACCTCTGGCTGTAAGATTTTATCTAAAAATGTGGAGATACTTGTTAAAGCTGAATTGACACTTGAGACTATGGGTCTCCCTGGTGGTCTAGCTAGATTCTTATGTACCTTCGGTACAGTATAGAAGATAGGATTCTTAGGTTCTTTATTAAATAAATAATCTTTCAGCTTTTTATCAATCAGTTTATTTTCAATCGCTTTATTGAGTATTACTTCAACCTCTTTCTGTATTTTACTAACTGGGTTGTAATTTATCTTTTGGTAAGTATCCTTATCCTCAAGTTGGCTTAATATTTCACTTATGTAGTACATTTTGTCTAGCACTACAGTTGCCCCGCCCTTATCTGCTTTTTTGATTGTCAACTCATTAGATTTATTTTTCAAAGTTTTTATTGCTCTAAATTCATCTTTGGTCAAATTCACCTCTGCATTTTTGATCTTATAAGGCCCCTTCAAATTTCTCTTCTCACTTTTATGTTTCAATCCCTCTATATCATTACATACTAAACTTATGAATGTATTTACACTGTGATTAGTGGAAGCAGGGTTAAACGTACTTTTATTTTTCAAGACTAGTTCTTTAAATTTCCATTCTGTTTCTACACCTCGTGTATCAGACTCAATATATTTATTATCATGGAATCATGTTTTTAACTTAATGTTCCTAAAAAACATGTCTGTAATTTACAGAAAATAAAGCATTTTGAATGACACAGTGCTGTGGACAAATTTGTTTCTACTATTGGAATTGGGGGACTTGGCAGGACCCTGTCTTCACTTGCACTATACTCCTGAGGATTGCTGTACTGACTAGTGGTCCCATTTCATTTAAAGGTATTTTTTTTAAAGCAAATAATTTTTTTGCAGCATAAATATAAGTCAATATTATTGCGAGATGTTAATAAATAGCTTTATTAGAAGCTATGCAATTATAATTGCAGACAGAAGCATATACAAATATGCCATGAAAGAGTGGACTTAAGTGGTTTGATGTGCACCAATATTTTTTGTTGTTTTGTAATTATTTTGGTCACTTTGGTAGCACTCCCACAATATGTGTGTTAAGATTAAACAGTCCTTTTGTGGTGTGCTTACCCAAATAAAAACCATTGTTGTATCTCTTAAATAGGGAGCTGACCAAATCCCTCCCGTTTGGTTAATGCACGCCACTCAGCCCAGGTGTGTTCCAGATAGATATACTTAATAAGCTAGAAAGCTTCACATTGTGTAGACATGACTTGCTGCAGTGTGGAAACTGGTTAGTGTAGGACCAGTCTTTGTGGGACACCTTGTAAGTGGTGACTGGCTTAGCAGAATATGATCATATTGTGTGACTAAGATCCCATTTCATTTAAAGGCATTTTTTTTAAAGCAAATCATTTTTTTGCAGCATAAATATAAGTCAATATTATTGCGAGATGTTAATCCCAATTTTATTTTAACTATGTAAGTATATTTAGCAGATAAAAGTATATTTGTTTTTGCAGCACAGATATAGGCTCATATTATTGTGAGATGTTTATCCCAATCTTATTAGAAGTTATGTAAGTATATTTGGCAGACAGAAGCATATACAAATATGCCATGAAAGAGTGGACTTAAGTGGTTGGATGTGCATCAATATTTTTTGTTGTTTTGTAATTATTTTGGTCACTTTGGTAGCACTCCCACAATATGTGTGTTAAGATTAAACAGTCCTTTTGCGGTGTGCTTAACCAAAAAAAACCCTTTGTTGTATCACATTTTACCAATTACATGATTAAACACACAATCACCTAGATTACGAGTTTTGCGTTAGAGGCTATGCGTTGCTAATGAGCAGTTTTGTCTCACCGCTCACTTACACGCAGCGCTGGTATTACGAGTTTTCACAAACCCGGTGTTAAAAGACAAGAAGTGAGCGTTGAAAAAATGTTTGTTCCTTACCGCACTCCAATACCAGCGCTGCTTAAGTCAGAGGTAAGCTGGTGTAACGTGCTCGTGCACGATTACCCCATAGGAATCAACGGGGAGAGCTGGCTGAAAAAAAGTCTAACACCTGCCAAAAAGCAGCGTAAAACTCCTTAATGCAGCCCCATTGATTCCTATGGGGAACTAAAAGTTATGTCTACACCTAACACCCTAACATGAACCCTGAGTCTAAACACCCCTAATCGTACACTTATTAACCCCTAATCTGCCGCCCCTGACATCACCGAAACCTACATTATATTATTAACCCCTAATCTGCCGCTCCGGACTCCACCGCCACCTACATTATTAGTTATGAAACCCTAATCTGATGCCCCCAACATCACCGATACCTACATTATCTTTATTAACCCCAAATCTGCTGCCCCCAATTTTGCCGCAACCACTTTTTAACCCCTAATCTGCCGCCCCCAACGTCGCTGCCACTATAATAAACATATTAACCCCTAAACCGCCGCACTCCCGCCTTGCAAACATTAGTTAAATATTATTAACCCCTAATCTGCCATCCCTAACATTGCCGCCACCTACCTACATTTAATAACCCCTAATCTGCCGCCCCCAACGTCCCGCCACTATATTAAAGTTATTAACCCCTAAACCTAAGTCTAACCCTAAACCTAACACCCACTAACTTAAATATAATTTAAATAAATCTAAATAAATATTCCTATCATTAAGTAAATTATTCATATTTAAAACTAAATACTTACCTATAAAATAAACCCTAAGCTAGCTAAAATATAACTAATAGGTACATTGTAGCTATCTTAGGGTTTATTTTTATTTTACAGGCAAGTTTGTATTTATTTTAACTAGGTAGAATAGTTAATAAATAGTTATTAACTATTTAATAACTACCTAGTTAAAATAAAGACAAATTTACCTGTAAAATAAAACCTAACCTAAGTTACACTAACACTTAACACTACACTATAAATAAATAAATTAACTAAATTAAATACAATTACCTAAATTAAATTAAATTATCTAAAGTACAAAAACCCCCCACAAAATAACAGAAAATAATAAACAATTTACAGATATTTAAACTAATTACACCTAATCGCCCTATTAAAATAAAATAAAAACCTAGAATAAACTAAACTACCAATAGCCCTTAAAAAGGCCTTTTGCGAGCATTGCCCCAAAGTAATCAGCTCTTTTACCTGTAAAAAAAAAATACAAACAATACCCCCAACAATAAAACCCACCACTCACACAACCAACCCCCCAAATAAAATACTATCTAAAAAAACTTAAGCTCCCCATTGCCCTGAAAAGGGAATTTGGATGGGCATTGCCCTTAAAAGGGCAGTTAGCTCTTTTGCCGCCCAAACCCTAACCTAAAAATAAAACCCACCCAAAACACGGGCCGAAGTCCTCAATGAAGCCGGGAGAAGTCTTCATCCAAGCCGGGTGAAGTGGTCCTTCAGACGGGCAGAAGTCTTAATCCAGACGGCATCTTCTATCTTCATCCATCCGGCGTGGAGTGGGTCCATCTTCAAGACATCCGATGCGGAGCATCCTCTTCATCCGGAGTCTTCTTACTGAGTGAAGGTACCTTTAAGTGACGTCATCCAAGATGGCGTCCCTTAGATTCCGATTGTCTGATAGAATTCTATCAGCCAATCGGAATTAAGGTAGAAAAAATCCTATTGGCTGATGCAATCAGACAATAGGATTGAACTTCAATCCAATTGGCTGATCCAATCAGCCAATAGGATTGAGCTTGCATTCTATTGGCTGATTGGAACAGCCAATAGAATGCAAGCTCAATCCTATTGGCTGATTGGATCAGCCAATAGGATTGAAGTTCAATCCTATTGGCTGATTGCATCAGCCAATAGGATTTTTTCTACCTTAATTCCGATTGTCTGATAGAATTCTATCAGCCAATCAGAATCTAAGGGACGCCATCTTGGATGATGTCACTTAAAGGTACCTTCATTCAGTAAGAAGACTCCGGATGAAAAGAATGCTCCGCGTCGGATGTCTTGAAGATGGACCCGCTCCGCCCTGGATGGATGAAGATGCAAGATGCCGCCTGGAAGAAGACTTCTGCCCGTCTGGAGGACCACTTTGCCCAGCTTGGATGAAGACGTCTCCCGGTAAGTCGATCTTCAGGGGGTTAGTTATAGGTTTTTTTAAGGGGGTTTTGGGTGGGTTTTATTTTTAGGTTAGGGTTTGGGCGACAAAAGAGCTAACTGCCCTTTTCAGGGCAATAGGGAGCTTAGTTTTTTTAGATAGTATTTTATTTGGGGGGTTGGTTGTATGGGTGGTGGGTTTTACTGTTGGGGGGGTTGTTTGTATTTTTTTTACAGTTAAAAGAGCTAATTACTTTGGGGCAATGCCCCACAAAAGGCACTTTTAAGGGCTATTGGTAGTTAAGTTTAGGCTAGGATTTATTTTTATTTTGGGGGAGCTTTTTTATTTTAATAGGGCTATTAGATTAGGTGTAATTAGTTTAAATATCTGTCATTTGTTTATTATTTTCTGTAATTTAGTGTGTTTTTTTGTACTTTAGATAATTTAATTTAGGTAATTGTATTTAATTTAGTTAATTTATTTAATTATAGTGTAGTGTTAGGTGTTAGTGTAACTTAGGTTAGGTTTTATTTTACAGGTAAATTTGTCTTTATTTTAGCTAGGTAGTTATTAAATAGTTAATAACTATTTAGTAACTATTCTACCTAGTTAAAACAAATACAAACTTGCCTGTAAAATAAAAATAAATCCTAAGATAGATACAATGTAACTATTAGTTATATTGTAGCTATCTTAGGGTTTATTTTATAGGTAAGTATTTAGTTTTAAATAGTAATAATTTAGTTAATGATAGGAATACTTATTTAGATTTATTTAAATTATATTTAAGTTAGTGGGTGTTAGGTTTAGGGTTAGACTTAGGTTTAGTGGTTAATAATTTTAATATAGTGGCGGCAACGTTGGGGGCAGCAGATTAGGGGTTAATAAATGTAGGTAGGTGGCGGCGATGTTAGGTATGGCAGATTAGGGGTTAATGATATTTAACTAATGTTTGCAAGGCGGGAGTGCATCTGTTTATGGGTTAATATGTTTATTATAGTGGCAGCTGCAGCGATGTTGGGGGCGGCAGATTAGGGGTTAATAAATATAATGTAGGTGTCGGCGATGTTGGGGGCAGCAGATTAGGAGTTCATAAATATAATGTAGGTGGCGGCGGTGTCCGGAGCGGCAGATTAGGTGTTAAATTTTTTATTATAGTGTTTGCGATGCGGGAGTGCCTCGGTTTAGGGGTTAATAGGTAGTTTATGGGTGTTAGTGTACTTTTTAGCACTTTAGTTATGAGTTTTATGCTACGGCGTTGTACCATAAAACTCATAACTACTGACTTTTAAATGCGTTGGGAATTTTGACAGGGTATGGTGTACAGTTCACTTTTTGGCCTCCCATGACAGACTCGTAATATCAGCGCTATGGAAGTCCCATAGAAAAAAGACTTTACAATGTTTACATAAGTCGTTTTGCGGTAAGGCCAATGAGGTGTGCGGTGACCCTAAACCTTCAAGACTCGTAATACCAGCGGGAGTAAAAAAGCAGCATTAGGACTTCTTAATGCTGCTTTTTTACCCTAACGCACAACTCGTAATCTAGCCGAATATTTCCCTGGGTTTTTTTAACAGAAAGGAATAATGCTTAAAATTCTAGGTCTTATATAACTCCTATTTATTACCAGATCCTGTTTTTTTGTCACTATATATATATATATATATATATATATATATATATATATATACACAGTTGTGCTCATAAGTTTACATACCCTGGCAGAATTTATGATTTCTTGGCCATTTTTCAGAGAATATGAATGATGACATAAAAACTTTTCTTTCACTCATGGTTAGTGTTTGGCTGAAGCCATTTATTATTAATCAACTGTGTTTACTCTTTTTAAATAATAATGACAACAGAAACTACCCAAATGACCCTGATCAAAAGTTTACATACCCTGGTGATTTTGGCCTGATAACATGCACACAAGTTGACACAAAGGGGTTTGAATGGCTATTAAAGGTAACCATCCTCCCCTGTGATCTGTTTGCTTGTAATTAGTGTGTGTGTATAAAAGGTCAATGAGTTTCTGGACTCCTGACAGACCCTTGCATCTTTCATCCAGTGCTGCACTGATGTTTCTGGATTCTGAGTCATGGGGAAAGCAAAAGAATTGTCAAAGGATCTGCGGGAAAAGATAGTTGAACTGTATAAAACAAGAAAGTGATATAAAAAGATATCCAAGGAATTGAGAATGCCAATCAGCAGTGTTCAAACTCTAATCAAGAAGTGGAAAATGAGGGGTTCTGTTGAAACCAAACCACGGTCAGGTAGACCAACTAACATTTCAGCCACAACTGCCAGGAAAATTGTTTGGGATGCAAAGAAAAACCCACAAATTACTTCAGGTGAAATACAGGACTCTATAAAAACATGTGGTGTGGCTGTTTTAAGATGCACAATAAGGATGCACTTGAAGAAAGATGGGCTACATGGTCGAGTCACCAGAAGAAAGCCATTACTACTCAAATGCCACAAAGTATCCCACTTACAATACACCAAACAGCACCAAGACAAGCCTCAAACCTTCTGGCACAAAGTAATTTGGAGTGATGAGACCAAAATTTAGTTTTTTGGCCACAACCATAAACGGTACATTTGGAGAGGAGTCAACAAGGCCTATGATGAAAGGTACACCATTCCTACTGTGAAACACAGAGGTGGATCGCTGATTTTTTTGGGATGTGTGAGCTACAAAGGCACAGGAAATTTGGTCAGAATTGATGGCAAGATGAATGCAATATGTTATAAAAAAATACTGGAGGAAAATTTGCATTCATCGGCCCGGAAGCTGCGCATGGGACGTACTTAGACATTCCAACATAACAATGATCCTAAACACAAGGCCAAGTCAACCTGTCATTGGCTACAGCAGAAAAAAAGTGAAGGTTCTGGAGTGGCCATCTCAGTCTCCTGACCTCAATATCATTGAGCCACTCTGGGGAGATCTCAAATGTGCAGTTCATGCAAGACAGCCAATAATTTACAGGAACTGGAGGCTTTATGCCAGGAAGAACGGGCAGCTTTATCATCTGAGAAGATAAAGAGCCTCATCCACAAATACCACAAAACACTTCAAGCTGTCATTGATGTTAAAGGGGGCAATACACTGTATTAAGAACTGGGGTATGTAAACTTTTGATCAGGGTCATTTGGGTAGTTCCTGTTGTCATTATGATTTAAAAAGAGTAAAGACATTTAATTGATAATAAATGGCTTCAGCCAAACACTAACCATGAGTGAAAGAAAAGTTTTTGTGTTATCATTCATATTCTCTGAAAAACGGCCAAGAAATCATAAATTCTGCCAGGGTATGTAAACTAATGAGCACAACTGTATATATATATATATATATATATATATATATACATACTGCAACACAGAAACCTGTATTTTTTTGTGCAATAGTAAAGCAATTTATATGTCTTTGTATAGTCTATTAGGTTAGCTATGTTTGTTACTTGTATGAATTTATAGAGCTTACATTTACCTGCATAAATCTGTTCCTGTAATATGTTGCGATAATCTTGAATGAAGGAGTGGGATCAGTCGAAGGTCACCCCATCTTTTTTCCCATCTTAGCCCAGGTGATGCTGGCCATGAGGAACATGATAATGTGTCCTACAATAAACATTTATATATTAAAGCTTGTATTTGTTAAACATGCAGATCATCTTCATATATATATTGCTCTGACTCGCAATGGAACTAGTTAGACTTAAAGAGCCAAAATAGTAAAACATTACATGCTCTAATTCAACATGACTAATACTGTGTGTTTAACCCCTTTGCTGGAGTTAAACATACAATAGTGCAGTATTGATTTATTAAAATGACAAGTCGTTTGTTACTATTATGGCCATTTAATAGGTTATTCTGATGCTGGTACAACAGATTATAATGTATGAATAAATAGATATAGGGCTCCATTTAACAAGCAGTAATAGCTAGTTTGGAGCTTCAGCATTTCAGTCTCGCTCAGAGAGGGCCTGAAATGCTAGTTAAGTAGCAATGGTCATAAGACCACTACTACTTAACCTATCTGCGACACTTTAGGTTGTGGATTTCAATCATCTGTATCTGATCGGGTAGAGATGATTGACAGCCCCTTCTTGCATGCCATTGACTGCAAGCAGGGATTCAGTGGATTGTGTGATGTTAACTGTGGGCAGCATACTGCTGCCTGCTCGTTTTGATGCTCGGCAGATGAGGTTCAAGACGACGAACCTTGTCTGCCTGGCCTTTGATAAATGGAAGCCATAATGCTTAAAGGAATAGTAAAGTCAAAATTAAACTTGCATGATTCAGATAGAGTATTTAATTTTTAAATTCACTTCTATTTTCAAATGTGCTTTGGTCTTTTGGTATCCCTTGTTGAAAAAGAATACACACATATTCTACACTAGTGGGAGCAAGTTGCTGATTTGTACCTGCACACATTTTTCTCTTGTGATTAGCTAACTAGATGTGTTCAGCTATCTGCCAGCACTGCAATGCTGTTCCTTCAGCAAAGGATAACAAGATAATGAAGCAAACAAAAATTGGAAAGTTATTAATTGTATGTTCTTTCCAAATCATGAAAGACAATTTTGCTGTTTCCTGTCACTTTAAAAGCACAATTACTTGACAATTTTAATTGGCTGTAAAAGACATATATCTCATTTGGCAATCCATCCCTAATAATAATAATATTAATAATGTGGCAAGGTAAGAAGCTATATAAAGAAAAACTATATAAACCATTTTGAATTATACTTTGCCAGCTATGTTTTAACTCACAAAGGAACAATTGCATTTTTATTTTTTATTGTTTGGTTTTAATTTGATAAGTCTAATAAAGGAACATTAAACTCAAGGATTTTCTATCATGCATATGAAAGCACACCGATTAGAAGACTTAAAATATGTTTGCATGAAAAAGTCAAAGCTGTTTAATATTGAAACCATCAGGAAATATATGTTTGGGCACATGTCATTCCTAAAGACGGGTAGTCCCTTGATCAACTATCGATGCACTATCTCAAACTTCACAAACTCACCTTTACCTCTTTCTGACCACCCCCTCCTCACTTGTAACATCACCTCCCTCCCTACAACTCTCCCTCCTTCTACCCCTCAGACTAAACTTCACAGAAGTATCAAGTCACTAGATCATCAACAGCTCGCTAGCTCTCTTGAAACTCTTCTCTCTTCTATCCCCTCTTTTTTCTGTCCTAATGAATCTATCTGCCACTATAACTCCACCTTTACATCAGTCCTTGATAATCTGGCCCCACCTACCATAGCTTGGAAAACATACACTCATCCTCAGCCCTGGCATACTCCTCTGACACAGTACCTACGTAGATGTTCCTGTACTGCTGAGCGACACTGGAGAAATTCTTGGAGTTCTGCTGACTTTCGTCACTATAAATTCATCTTTTACTCCTACTATTCTGCCCTTAATCTATATAAGCAACATTACTTCTCCACTCTTATCTCTACTCTTTCTTCAAACCCAAAACGTCTGTTCTCCACATTCAATACTCTTCTCTGCCCACCCCCACCTCACACCACAACTTTTTTATCAGCTCAAGATTTTGCCAGCTACTTTAACAACAAAATCGACTCCATCAGAAATTAAATCAGCTCTCAATATACTACCAGTCTCCCACCCCCTCAAAAGCTCACAATCATCCAAAACCCACATAGCCATACATTTAGCTCTTTTGCCCATGTTACAGAGGAAGAAATTTCTGCCCCTATACTATCCTCTCACCTTACTACCTGTCCCCTCGACCCCATCCCCTCACAACTAATCCCCTCCCTCTCTTCTACCCTTACCCCTATACTCACACACATCTTCAACCTCTCCCTCAGCACTGGTATAGTTCCCACATCTCTTAAACATGCATTAGTCACACCTATCCTCAAAAAAACTTCTCTCAATCCAACCTCCCCATCCAGCTACCGCCCTATTTCCCTACTCCATCTTGCCTCAAAGCTTCTTGAAAAACTAGTATATGCACGTCTATCCCATTTCCTTACATTAAACTCCCTCCTTGATCCACTGCAATCTGGATTTCGTCCCTTCACTCAACAGAGACAGCAATTGTTAAGGTTACCGATGACCTACTTACAGCAAAATCCAAAGGCCACTTCTCCCTACTTATCCTCCTTGATCTGTCTGCAGCCTTTGATACTGTCGACCACCCTCTTTTGCTCCATACCCTCCAATCCTTCGGCATCTGCGACATGGCTCTCTCTTGGTTCTCTTCCTATCTGTCTAACTGTACCTTTAGTGTAGCCTTCTCTGGGGCATCCTCTGCCCCGTTACCTCTTTCTGTTGGGGTACCGCAAGGCTCTGTCCTCGGTCCCCTTCTCTTCTCAATCTACACTTCTACATTAGGTTCCTTAATAAAGTCCCACGGGTTTCACTATCATCTGTATGCCAAAGATACCCAAATCTACCTCTCTGCACCAGAACTATCTCCTTCCTTGCTAACCCGTGTCACCAACTGTCTCTCAAATATCTCATCTTAGATGTCTTCTCACTACCTCAAGCTAAATCTCTCCAAAACTGAGCTGCTTATTTTTACCCCTTCTTCAAAAATCTCCACACCCCATGTCTCTGTAACTGTTGATAACTCCATCGTTACCCCAACCTCACATGCCCGATGTCTTGGGGTCACACTTGATTCAGATCTTTTTTTTCACTCCTCACATTCAGTCCTTGGCTAAAGCCTACCGCTTCCACCTTAAAAACATTGCTAAAATCAGACATTTCCTTACACAAGACACAACTAAGATTTTAATCCACTCTCTCATCCTTTCCCGTCTCGACTACTGCAACTCCATCCTCTCTAGTCTCCCTAGCTGCCCCCTAGCTCCTTTACAATCTATACTGAATGCCTCTGCCAGGCTCATCTTCTTTACACGTCGCTCTTCACCTCTCTGCCAATCACTTCACTGGCTTCCTCTTGCCTCCAGGATTAAACACAAAATTCTCACTCTGACTTATAAAGCCCTCAATTGCATTGCTCCCCCCTACATCTCAGACCTTGTCTCCAGATATTCTCCCTCCCGATCCCTTCACTCTGCTCATGATCTCCTACTCTCCTCCTCTCTTGTTACCTCCTCACATTCCCGTTTACAAGATTTCTCCAGACTGGCTCCCAACTTATGGAACTCTCTACCTCACTCCACAAGACTCTCCCCTAGTTTTAAAAGCTTCAAGTGCTCCCTGAAGACTCTACTATTCAGGGATGCATACAACCGACACTAACTTTCCTATCTCCACTGCTATCCCCTTAAACCCCATAGCTTGTAAGCCTACGAGCCCAGCTGTTTGTAGTCCACCTTCATAAGAGCCGACTACAACAGTGCAACTCTCGGCAGGACCCTCTACCCATTTGATTCCTGTAATTGTTTTAATATACCACCTATGTTCATAGCGCTGCAGAACCTGTTAGCGCTCTACAAATACCTGATAACAATAATAATAATAATAATCCTGCAGGATGACAAAAATAATTTCTTAAATTTCTTTTGGTGAACAGGGACACATTTCTACCAGCATGAAAACAACAAAAACATACATTTGTAAATTTGTGAGAGGAAGAACAATTAAAAAAAAACAAAAAAAACCCAAACCTAATACATTTCAAAATACCCTTTATATATAAGCAACAATGAAATTATTTACAGTTTAAATGTCTCTTCAACTTGGGGTCTCAAGGTTAAAACCATGCTCTAAATTTACTAAGAATAAAACATTGCCTCCTGTCTAACATATTCTAATTTGACATTAAAATTGGAGATGGGGTGAGCTCTGCTTAATAGGCTAATAACACAGAAACAGATTTGAGAAGAAATGCTAGTGAATCCATTTGTGAGAAAGCTGTCTCTTTTTTATTATGATGCTCACTTCCTTGCCTGACTCACACTCACTTAGCTAGAGTCACTAAAACCAGCTTCTCCAGTTGCACCAGTTCCAGTATAATTCCATAATTTCCAAAGAAAGAAAAGATAAGAAAGCTTTAGAAAAGGTTGTAAAGAACAGCAGGAAAGTCTGTGGAGAATCTAGCCTACAGATGTCATGTATAGTTCATTATTAATATCCTCGGTCCCCTTCTCTTCTCAATCTACACTTCTACATTAGGTTCCTTAATAAAGTCCCACGGGTTTCACTATCATCTGTATGCCAATGATACCCAAATCTACCTCTCTGCACCAGAACTATCTCCTTCCTTGCTAACCCGTGTCACCAACTGTCTCTCTAATATCTCATCTTAGATGTCTTCTCACTACCTCAAGCTAAATCTCTCCAAAACTGAGCTGCTTATTTTTCCCCCTTCTTCAAAAATCTCCACACCCCATGTCTCTGTAACTGTTGATAACTCCATCGTTACCCCAACCTCACATGCCCGATGTCTTGGGGTCACACTTGATTCAGATCTTTTTTTTCACTCCTCACATTCAGTCCTTGGCTAAAGCCTACCGCTTCCACCTTAAAAACATTTCTAAAATCAGACATTTCCTTACACAAGACACAACTAAGATTTTAATCCACTCTCTCATCCTTTCCCGTCTCGACTACTGCAACTCCATCCTCTCTAGTCTCCCTAGCTGCCACCTAGCTCCTTTACAATCTATACTGAATGCCTCTGCCAGGCTCATCTTCTTTACACGTCGCTCTTCACCTCTCTGCCAATCACTTCACTGGCTTCCTCTTGCCTCCAGGATTAAACACAAAATTCTCACTCTGACTTATAAAGCCCTCAATTGCATTGCTCCCCCCTACATCTCAGACCTTGTCTCCAGATATTCTCCCTCCCGATCCCTTCACTCTGCTCATGATCTCCTACTCTCCTCCTCTCTTGTTACCTTCTCACATTCCCGTTTACAAGATTTCTCCAGACTGGCTCCCAACTTATGGAACTCTCTACCTCACTCCACAAGACTCTCCCCTAGTTTTAAAAGCTTCAAGTGCTCCCTGAAGACTCTACTATTCAGGGATGCATACAACCTACACTAACTTTCCTATCTCCACTGCTATCCCCTTAAACCCCATAGCTTGTAAGCCTATGAGCCCAGCTGTTTGTAGTCCACCTTCATAAGAGCCGACTACAACAGTGCAACTCTCGGCAGGACCCTCTACCCATTTGATTCCTGTAATTGTTTTAATATACCACCTATGTTCATAGCGCTACAGAACCTGTTAGCGCTCTACAAATACCTGATAACAATTATAATAATAATAATCCTGCAGGATGACAAAAATAATTTCTTAAATTTCTTTTGGTGAACAGGGACACATTTCTACCAGCATGAAAACAACAAAAACATACATTTGTAAATTTGTGAGAGGAAGAACAATTAAAAAAACCAAAAAAAACCAAACCTAATACATTTCAAAATACCCTTTATATATAAGCAACAATGAAATTATTTACAGTTTAAATGTCTCTTCAACTTGGGGTCTCAAGGTTAAAACCATGCTCTAAATTTACTAAGAATAAAACATTGCCTCCTGTCTAACATATTCTAATTTGACATTAAAATTGGAGATGGTGTGAGCTCTGCTTAATAGGCTAATAACACAGAAACAGATTTGAGAAGAAATGCTAGTGAATCCATTTGTGAGAAAGCTGTCTCTTTTTTATTATGATGCTCACTTCCTTGCCTGACTCACACTCACTTAGCTAGAGTCACTAAAACCAGCTTCTCCAGTTGCACCAGTTCCAGTATAATTCCATAATTTCCAAAGAAAGAAAAGATAAGAAAGCTTTAGAAAAGGTTGTAAAGAACAGCAGGAAAGTCTGTGGAGAATCTAGCCTACAGATGTCATGTATAGTTCATTATTCATATATGTTGAAACATCAAAGAAATCAAATCCTTGATTTGTTGAAGTTATTAATATTTAAATCAGGGGCTTGTACGTCTCTAGCAGAGTCACAAGCCAATGTATGAACATTTTGGTAATGCTGCTTAATATTTTAAAAAAAGTAAATACCAATGTTTTATTTAAATACACACAGGTATATATACTTATGTTTTAATTTGTAAACATGCCATCAAGTTACTACAGCATTGTTTCTGACAAATTAAATGAATAGCGAATAAAATAAAGCTATTAGAATACAAATAAAATGCAGTGCAGTAAATGATAGATGTTATAATTTTTTTAATAAAAATCTGTTACTATGTGATACAAAAAATGTTGCAGATGACTTGACATATTTCAATTATTTGTATTTACGGTATATCTAATTGGGACCAAAGTGTGACACATGTGCCACTTTCAATATAATATCACTCTAGATATATTCAAATATATAAAGAGGTACAGCGAAAAAGCTGTTTAATATTTATTTTGAGAGTTTTTTCTTCTAGTTGAAAAAATGTTTTGTTATGCAGATTGCACTCAATTTCACCTTAATAAAAAACCCAATATATATACAGTATATATATATATATATATATATATATATATATATATACATACATACAGGTAGCCCTCAGTTTACGCCGGGGTTAGGTTCCAGAAGGAATCGAAACCATTGTAAATTGAAACCCAGTTTATAATGTAAGTCAATGGGAAGTGAGGGAGTTAGGTTCCAGGCCCCTCTCAAAATTGGCATAAGTAACACCCAATACATTATTTTTAATACTTTGAAATGAAGACTTTAAATGCTAAACAGCATTATTAACCTAATAAAATAATCACACAACACAGAATATATAATTAAACTAAGTTAAATGAACAAAAACATTTGCTAAACAGCATTATAAACCTAATAAAATAATCACACAACACAGACTTTACTTGCATTTTTCTGCAAACAGTTCTTTCTATGCATTCCAATCTGGACTGATTTATAGACAGGAAGATCTTGTTCCTTTGCAAGCTGCTCGATTGCTCAGGTCTACTGGCTATTTTAATTAATGCACTGCTTCTCAATGCTTTTCAATGCCAGTCACATGACTGAAAAAAAGGTTGTTATTCTGAAACGGTGCAAATTGAACCATTGTGAAACGAGGGCCACCTGTATATATATACTGTGTGTATGTATATATATAATAGATATTAATAGCCCTAGTAAATTTTATGGTGATGAGTCATTCAAATAATAATTAAAAAAAAAACTTATATCTCACACACAAAATACTTACCTCTCATTTAATGTGTATTGAAGCGATGTGTTAAGGAACAATGATATTGTATTTCAACAAGATTAGTTGAGTGAGAATATAATTACATTTACACAAGGGTCTATGTGAATGCTGGAACATTTTGGTATAAATTCTTTGGGTGAGGGCCTAGATGAAGGTTTATGTTGTAGGGGTGATATTATCCCATAGAAAATAATAGAGCTCTCTGGATAACAGTAGCTCCATGGGGACTAAACACTTAAAATGGGAACATTGCACAATACTAAAACATCTCCAGCTGCAATTATAATAATAATAATAATAATAATAATAATAATAATAATATATTTTAGAGCAACTTTCTTGTATTCATTTGTATTGTGCTATTCATTATTTTCAGTACAGTAAGTCTGACTTGTATTTTGAGACATCACCGTGATAAAAATGGTGAGATAGATCCGCTTTTAGAGAATATGATAAAATGTCTTTGTCCTGTCCAATAAAAAAGTGAAACTGGTACTATGGTAGGATTATATTCACAAAGCTAACAAGATTTAACATCCTGGTGCTACAATCGCTAATGACTTCACTATAACTAAGAAGAAAAGAAAAAAAATCAATGAATAACTGCACTATAGCTTTCAAAACATACTATTTATCTACTGATTTAAATTAAAGTAATTACATAAGTAGTACATGGTTAATCGTACACGTAAAGCACCACCAACTAGGCTGCATATTACTGGCAGATCTTGCCAACTAGATTGGCAAACCGATGGCCTACACAAAGCGGGGAATCGCACACAGATAGCCAAGGCTGCTTTAAACAGCTATCACACAGATAACATGAGTGGGACAACAGAACCTATGAAAGGTAATTTACTAGAATAAAAGATAGTGCATCAGACCTCAAAAGTGAGTGTGCCTGCAACATTTTATAAGAGGGCCGAAACTAACTTACTGGCCTACCTACGTACTTATACACCTAAACAAGCTGAAGTAGCAGCTGACGTACTTATCTGATCTTCATTATTGCTCTGGCTATCTTTTACTGACTGGCCAGCAGATATAAAGCTACCTAAATACTCAGAGTGGTTCCTGCTTGATCTTGGCAACTTTCAACACAGCTTCAAAACATAATGTCAGTCAGGAAAGGGCTTAAAATGGACAAGGGGACACAGAATCCTAAAATGGCTATGAAAGAATATTTGAAGCCTATCGACGCCACACCGTTTTTGCAGATAGATACACAAGACAACACTAGTGATTCAGATGATTCTGTACTGTCCGCCATATACAGCGAACAAACCAGACACTTGATGAAAGTGGATCTCAATTCTTTACCCACAAAGGAGGACTTTGCTGCACTTATGGCTCAAGTTAGCCAACTGATAAAAGAAGGACTTAAAGAAGTGTAAAATTATATAAATGAGCTGGGCAGCAGAGTAGAATACTTAGAAGAAGGTTCTGATCATATAAATACTGAATTTGACATGATTTCCAGACAGCTAATACAACAACACTCCACTATCGACAGCCTTCAATTGCACATTGAAGACCTCAATAATAGAGGTAGGAGGCAAAACCTTTGGATCAGGGGTGTGACTGAATGCATCCAACCTCAACACCTGGAAGAATACCTGCAAAAATTATTCAAATCACTCCTGGGAACAGACTCAACTGTTGGTTTGCCACTAGACAGAGCACATAGGGCCCTTCGGTTACAGCCAAGAGACTCTGATCCACCAAGAGATGTAATTCTAAAGTTTCAGCTATACAAGGACAAAGAAAAGTTACTAGCTGCTGCTAGGAAGTCGCAAACTCATATTTTTGAGGGAGTGCAATTGCAAGCATATGCGGACCTCTGTCCACTCACACTTTCAAAAAGAAGAGAGGCAAGATATCTAACCAAGCATCTCCAATCCCTGAAGATCCCATATAGGTGGGGGTTCCCTTTTTGTTTGAAGGTCCTCAGGGGATCTCAAACCTTCATGTATAGAACACCAGAAGACCTGGAGACATTCTGTAAAAAACTGAATATTCCATCACCATCCCTTTCTAATCTTCAGGGAGACCAAGAGGACGGGAAACATTCTGACGACACATTGCCCAAACCTAATAGAGAACATTAGACTAAAGTCAACAGAAAAAGGAACAGGCTTACATCAGACCCCTCGAAGGGATCCATATCTTCTCAGCCAGATACTTGAAAATCAACAAGTGTTGTAAAATATGGTATCGCTTGGCCCATTGACGAAGCCAAGATCTGTGCAAGGATTTGAGAGGAGGATTGTACAGAGACTTGGTCTCTTACCGACATTTGCCCAAGAAACTCAATCAGGACTAGTTTCAATTCTGTTCTAGTACTGCATACTATTGCACTAGTTGTATGTTGTTGTTCTGTTAGTTATTGTTTTAGAATATTTTTTTAATAATCATAGAGACTCAGGGCTCTGGCTCTCAAAGTTTAGTTTATACCTTCAGTTGAGGTCTTTTATATACTACTTGCTATGTCTATCCTTCAGATTCTAGCTGTTTATCACTATGAGGAGAACACTATCCACGAGATAAGCTATAACGTGATCTCGACAGTAGTGCAGACTGTTTGTTTGATTAATTAAATTGGCTACTTAACGAATACCACCTTTAGGAATTATGCTTTCTGTCCTGTACATAGCTCTTATAAACAGAGCTATTAGCACTCCCTTAAAGGGCCATTACACACTCATTTTTTCTTTGCATAAATGTTTTGTAGATGATCTATTTATAAAGCCCATAAAGTTTGTTTGTTTGTTTTTAATTTTTTAATTTTGCTTATTTTTAAATAACATTGCTCTGATTTTCAGACTCCTAACCAAGCCCCAAAGTTTTATTTGAATACCGTCAGCTACCTTCTCCAGCTTGCTCCTGTTTGTGTAAAGGGTCTTTTCATATGCAAAAGAAGGGGGAGGGGGGAGTGTCTTATTTACCACTTGCAGTGGGCTTTCCAACTACCTTTTCAACAGAGCTAAACTGAAAGCTTCTATGTACGTTTTAAAACCATTTTATACTGGATTTTTATATCAGTATCTGTGCATCTTATTCTTTATATTAGTGTCTATTACATGCAGTTATATGAAAATGAGTGTATGCTGTCCCTTTAACTATAATTTTATACAACATAGCAATTTCTTACAAGACAATATTGCTAGTAGAATGTAAATGTTGTCTATTGCTGTGTTTTGTATGTTGTTGGTTTTTTTACTAACTTAAGTGCTATATCTCTCTATTTTCTTTACCTACAGGAACCCGCTCCCTACTTTCCCCAGTTCCCTTCCCCCTCCATTTCACAAATCCTTCCCCTGAAAGTGATCTGCATGATGCTTCAATGAACCGTGAGTTAAAAATGTCTTGCACCAGATATAGTGGGGACTATCTAACATCACATACTTATTCAAAATCCTATAACCATTTTGATAGCATAATATTTAAAGACATGCACTATGAACCACCCTAAATTAAAAATATTGTCCCAAAATGTAAAGGAAATTAAACTAACCCACTAAACAATCCATAGCCCTTAATTGGTTTCATAAACAAGAAGGTGATGTAGTGTTCCTGCAGGAGACCCATTTTAGCCAGAAGCAGGCCCCAACGTGTTCCTCCAGACACTACCCCCTAGGATTTTTTAATCACAATATGACAAAGACAAATGGGGTTGGCATCTTACTACACAGACGGCTACCATTCCAGCTCACATCCCAACATTCCGTCAGTGAGGGTAGGTTGCTGATTCTTATAGGAACACTATATAACCATCAGGTCACCTTGGTCAACATATTTGCATTGAGGAGAGCTTTTTATCTTAGGAAAATATATTTCCCCAAGGAAATAGAACTGGCACTAGGGCTCTGAGACAAAGAACACTCAATTCCTATACACTCCATATCCAGTCCGATAACATACCCGCCAGGGACAGTAAAGGGATAGTGGACACGTTTAGGGAATATTATCATAAGCTATATAATCTTCCACTAGTAGACACCCCACAGGACATACAAGAGATGGAGACATACATCAAAAAAGCCGTTCTCCCCACCCTTTCACAGGAAGATTCAGATCTATTAGATGCTCCCATAGAAATTGCAGAAGTATTGCATGCAATCAAATCTTTACCATCACAAAAATGCCCAGGGCCGGGTGGTTTCTCAAATCAATACTACAAAAATTTTAAACAATTCCTATCCCCTCACTTAGCAAAAGCTTACCAAGAAATAGACAAAGAAGGAGGTTCCTTTTCACGAGACACGTTGTCCGCACATATAACTCTTATTCATAAACTAGGAAAGTCCCCAATCGATCCAGGAAATTATCGTACTATTTTACTCATAAACACAGATGCAAAAATCTATGCAAAAATTTTAGCACATAGGCTAAATAAATACCTATCACAGCTTATTCATGTGGACCAGGCTGGCTTTATTCTAAGTCAGGAGACCAGAGACAAAATGATCAGGACCCTTCACCTGATAGATCACCTGCTAATGCTGACTCGGAGAAGGCCTTTGACAGAATCAATTGGTCTGCTTTGGAATTGGTACACAAACAATTATATGAATATTTAGGCATCTATTTATCAAAGCATCAACTGACCTGCATTCGACGGCACCAATACGCTTGCCTAAGATCGCCTAACATCGCTGCCGCAGACCTGAATACATTCTCCAAAATTATCAAAAAAGCTGTCAAAAAGCCGCGCACCAAGTATGGGGCGATGAGCAGCGGACTGTTAACTAACAGTCATCGATCTTGCTGCTTTTCGGCTTTTTTACAGCTTTCTTGGTACCCTGTCACTAAACACCCACACTATACTATACTGTTTACACCCTATACCACCGCTCCCAGACCCCGCCCAACTGTAATAAATGTATTAACCCCTAAACCGCTGCTCACAGACCCCGCCGCAACTAAATAAAGTGTTTAACCTCTAAACCGGCGCTCCAGGAGCCCGCCGCAACTCAAATAAAGTATTTAACCCTTAAAACGCCACTCCTGGACCCCACTGCAACTCTAATAAAGTGTTTAACCCCTAAACCGCCACTCCCGGAGCTCACCGCAACTCTAATAAAGTGTTTGTCCCCTATACCGCCGCTCCCGGACCCCGCCTCAACTCTAATAAAGTGTTTAACCCCTAAACCGCCGCTCCCAGAGCCCACCGCAACTATAATAAAGTGTTTAACCCCTAAACCACTGCTCCCGGACCCCGCCGCAATTCTAATAAAGTGTTTAACCCCTAAACCGCCTATCATGGACCCCCATGCAACTAAATACAATTATTAACCCCTAAACCGCCGCTCCCGGAGCCCACCACAACTCTAATATAGTGTTTAACCCAGAAACCGACGCGGACCCCGCCACAAATAAATACAATTATTAACCCCTAAACCGCCGCTCCAGGAGCCCAACGCCACCTACATTATATTTATTAACCCCTAATCTAACAGCCCTACACCGCCGCCACCTACCTACATTTATTAAACCCTAATCTGCCGCCCCCAACGTCGCCACCACTATTTTACATTTATTAACCCCTAAACCTAAGTCTAACCCTAACACCCCCTAACTTAAATATAATTTAAATAAATCTAAATAAATATTACTATCATTAAATAAATGATTCCTATTTAAAACTATATACTTACCTGTAAAATAAACCCTAAGCTAGCTACAATATAACTAATAGTTATATTGTATCTAGCTTAGGGTTTATTTTTATTTGACGGGCAAGTTTGTATTTATTTTAACTAGATACAATAGTTATTAAATAGTTATTAACTATTTAATAACTTCCTTGTTGAAATAAATACAAATATACCTGTAAAATAAAACCTAACCTAAGTTACAATTACCCCTAACACTACACTATAATTAAATAAATTAACTAAACTAAATACAATTAAATACAATTAAAGAAAGTACAAAAAACCCACTAAATAACAGAAAATAATAAAATAATTACAAGATTTGTAAACTAATTACACCTAATCTAATTCCCCTAACAAAATAAAAAAGCCTCCCAAAATAAAAAAACCCTACCCTACACTAAATTACAAATAGCACTTAAAAGGGCCTTTTGCGGGGCATTGCCCCAAAGTAATTAGCTCTTTTACCTGTAAAAAAAAATTACAACCCCCCCAACATTAAAACCCACCACCCACACAACCAACCCTACTCTAAAACCCACCCAATCCCCCCTTAAAAAACCTAACACTAACCCCTTGAAGATCACCCTACCTTGAGAAGTCTTCACCCAACTGGGCCGAAGTCCTCCACGAAGCCGGCAGAAGTAGTCCTCCAGACGGGCAGAAGTGATCCTCCAGATGGGCAGAAGTCTTCATCCAGGCGGCATCTTGTATCTTCATCCATCCGGTGCGGAGCGGCTCAATCTTCAAGACATCTGACGTGGAGCATCCTCTTCTGACGACAGCGAGTGAAGAATGAAGGTTCCTTTAAGTGACGTCATCCAAGATGGTGTCCCTTCAATTCCGATTTGCTGATAGAATTCTATCTGCCAATCGGGATTAAGGTAGGAAAAATCCTATTGGCTGATGCAATCAGCCAATAGGATTGAGCTGGCATTCTATTGGCTGCCCGTCTGGAGGACCACTTCTGCCCGTCTGGAGGACCACTTCTGCCGGCTTCGTGGAGGACTTCGGCCCAGTTGGGTGAAGACTTCTCAAGGTAGGGTGATCTTCAAGGGGTTAGTGTTCGTTTTTTTTAAGGGGGATTGGGTGAGTTTTAGAGTAGGGTTGGTTGTGTGGGTGGTGGGTTTTAATGTTGGGGGGTTATAATTTTTTTTTACAGGTAAAAGAGCTGATTACTTTGGGGCAATGCCCCGCAAAAGGCCCTTTTAAGGGCTATTTGTAATTTAGTGTAGGGTAGGGCCTTTTTTATTTTGGGGGTGGGCTTTTTTATTTTGTTAGGGGGATTAGATTAGGTGTAATTAGTTTAAAAATCTTGTAATTATTTTATTATTTTCTGTAATTTAGTGTTTGTTTTTGTACTTTTTTCTAATTTTTTTTTAATTGATGTAGATGAGTGGAAAACTCAAACTCAAGAATTGCTAGTGCTAGCGGAGCATTCTTACCTTAAAACAAGTAGAATAGAATAGACATGATACATACTAAGTTCTATTGGGACATGATAATCTCACAAGATATAGCAACAACTGGATGAGAAGCTAGGTTCCTAGTAACACCAGTGTGATTGTAGACACTTCCTTCCACCTCCCCCAAACACACCCAGCCCAACCCTTTCCCCTTGCCCTATCCTTCACATCTCATCTTAAGCTTTTAGCCGAATACTGTTATTGTTATTTCTTCTTTGCTTCTATTTTTATTCCTCTATTTCCTTTTTCTTTCTTCATCTTCTTATGCTTCTCAGAACCCTTTATGATTGCATCAGCCAATAGGATTTTTCCTACCTTAATTCCGATTGGCTGATAGAATTCTATCAGCCAATCGGAATTGAAGGGATGCCATCTTGGATGACGTCACTTAAAGGAACCTTTATTATTCAGTTGCCATCGTCAGAAGAGGATGCTCCATGTCGGATGTCTTGAAGATGGAGCCGCTCTGCGCCGGATGGATGAAGATAGAAGATGACGCCTGGATAAAGACTTCTGCCCGTCTGGAGGACCACATCTGCCGGCTTCGTGGAGGACTTCGGCCCAGTTGGGTAAAGACGTCTCAAGGTAGGGTGATCTTCAAGGGGTTAGTGTTAGGTTTTTTTAAGGGGGGATTGGGTAGGTTTTAGAGTAGGATTGGTTGTGTGGGTGGTGGGTTTTAATGTTGGGGGGGTTGTAATTTTTTTTACAGGTAAAAGAGCTGATTACTTTGGGGCAATTCCATGCAAAAGGTCCTTTTAAGGGCTATTTGTAATTTAGTGTAGGGTAGGGCTTTTTTATTTTGGGGGGCTTTTTATTTTGTTAGGGGGATTAGATAAGGTGTAATTAGTTTACAAATCTTGTAATTATTTTATTATTTTATGTAATTTAGTGTTTGTTTTTTTTGTACTTTAGATAATTTATTTTAATTGTATTTAGTTTAGTTAATTTATTTAATTATAGTGTAGTGTTAGGTGTAATTGTAACTTAGGTTAGGTTTTATTTTACAGGTATATTTGTATTTATTTTAACTAGGAAGTTATTAAATAGTTAATAACTATTTAATAACTATTGTAACTAGTTAAAATAAATACAAAGTTTCCTGTAAAATAAATATAAACCCTAAGATAGCTACAATGTAACTATTAGTTATATTGTAGCTATCTTAGGGTTTATTTTATAGGTAAGTATTTAGTTTTAAATAGGAATAATTTATTTAATGATAGTAATATTTATTTAGTTTTATTTAAATTATATTTAAGTTAGGGGGCGTTAGGGTTAGACTTAGGTTTAGTGGTTAATAAATTTAATATAGTGTCGGCGACATTGGGGGTGGCAGATTAGGGGTTAATAAATATAATGTAGGTGACGGTGGGCTCCGGGAGTGGCGGTTTAGAGTTAATACGTTTATTTAGTTGCGGCGGGGTCCGGGTGTGGCGGTTTAGGGGTTAATAAGTTTATTTAGTTGCGGTGGGCTCTGGGAGCGGCGGTTTAGAGGTTAATAAGTTTATTTAGCTGCGGTGGGCTCCGGGAGCGGCGGATTAGGGGTTAATACATTTATTTAGTTGCAGCGGGGACTGGGAGCGGCAGTTTAGGGGTTAATAAGTTTATTTAGCTGTGGTGGGCTTCAGGAGCGGTGGTTTAGGGGATAATAATTTTATTTTGTTGCGGTGGGCTCCAGGAGCGGCGGTTTAGGGGTTAAAAAGTTTATTTAGCTGTGGTGGGCTCCAGGAGCGGCGGTTTAGGGGTTAATATGTTTACTTAGTTGCTGGCGGGGTCCAGGAGCGGCAGTTTAGGGGTTAATAATTTTTTATAGTTGCAGTAAGCTCTGGGAGCAGTGGTTTAAGGGGTAATAAGTTTGTTTAGTTGTGGTGGGCTCTGGGAGCAGCGGTTTAGGGGTTAATACGTTTATTTAGTTGCAGTGGGGTGCAGGAGCGGCGGTATAGGGGTTAATAACTTTTATTTAGGTGGCGGCAGTGTAGGGGGCAGTTTAGGGGTGCTTAGACTTGGGGTACATGTTAGGGTATTAGGTGTAAACATTCCCATAGGAATCAATGGGATATCGGGCAGCAGCAAACATAAGCTTTCGCTGCTTTCCGACTCCCATTGATTCCTATGGCATCCACTGCCTCCAGGGCGGCGGATTGAAAACCAGGTATGCTGGGCCGGAATAGTGGCGAGCGTACCTGTTAGTTATTTGATAACTAGCAAAAGTAGTCAGATAGTGCTGAACTGGCGTTCAACACATCTGTAGTGACGTAAGCATCGATCTGTGTCGGACTGAGTCCGGCGGATCGTATGTTACATCACCAAATTCTACTTTTGCCGGTTTGTAGGCTTTGATAACTAAGGCGAATCAGGCTCGCCACAAATACGCTGCAGAATTCCAGTGTATTTGCAGTTGACGGCTTGATAAATAGATGCCTTAGTCTGTATAGTGACCCTACGGCTAGGATAAAAGTGAATGGAATTCATTCAGACCCCTTCTCTATAAATAATGGTACAAGGCAAGGGTGTCCACTTTCCCCCCTGCTGTTTGCCATGGCAATGGAACCATTGGCTGGACACATTAGATTGAATCAAGAAATCAAAGGAATCAGCATAGGGAACAACAATTTTAAAATCAGTTTATATGCTGATGATATCCTCCTAACCATAACTGACCCCCTTAGATCTATACCCCACTCCCCTCCTAAAGGAGTTCCATGAATTTGGGGAACTGTCACACTTTCACATTAATAGTCAAAAATCAAATATTTTAAACATTAACATGAACCCTCAAAAATTCATGGATCCCTCTCAAATATGCCCTTATCAGCTACAAAAACAACACATCAAATACCTAGGGGTTAATATAACCCCAAAACTCTCTGCCCTCTTTCAATCCAATTATATCCCACTGCCCAAAAACATTCAAAAAGACTGTCAAACATGGCAACAGAAGCCTTTCTCATGATGGGGAAGGATCCAAATCATAAAAATGTCTATACTACCACGTATCTTCTACACACTGCAAACACTACCAATGACTTTGCCTAACTCATACATAGCTCAACTGCAAACAGTTCTAAACAAGTTTATATGGAACGGCCATAAACCTAGAGTAGCGAGGCACACCTTGTGCAGATCCAGATACAACGTAGATTGGGTCTCCCACAGGTACTACGGTATTATCAGGCCAACACACTTCAGCGTATCTTGGATTGGCACACAGGGGCAGAGGATAAAGCATGGCTCTCGCTAGATTCCCATATTCTCAAAACTCCTGAGGTCCCTTATGTTAGCTCCCTCCCAACTACAGACTAAGTCGAGTGAAAACTTCTCCCCTCTATAGGCATATCTTTGGTAGTTGGGACAACATTGTCAAGTGGATTCTGGAAATATCCTCCCCCTTCTCCCCCATTTCCAAAACACGGAGATGTTACTGAGTTTTTATACAGCTACAGGCAACACTAATTACACAGACCTGGGTCTTTCATCCCCTTTAACTAATTTTTTGCAACAAGGAACATTGAAACCTATGCAAGATCTAACAAATTTATTAGGAGGCACCTACACTAACTGGTTAAAGAACCGTCAGCTACAACATCTGTTGAAATTATCTCCACACAGGTCTACACTTCTGAGACCTCACACACATTTTGAGGGATTCTGTAAGCAGCACATTGTTTTTAAGGGCTCACTGTCCATAGCCAGGAGGACAATATGGTCTTATTTATAAGGCAATACTTCTAAGTTCTTCTTTTGTATTGTTTGTATTGCTGACCAAGCTGTTATTAATGTTTTTCTTTAAAACTCAATAAAAATCTATACATAAAAAAAAAGATAAAAACAAACACTTCTGAAAAATTTAGAACCTCTGATTTGTTACAAACTTTTGTCTGCCAATTAGTTAAGCTTGGGGGGGATATTTATCAAAGCGTCAACTGAAAATACACTTGAATTCCGCGTCAGATTTGTCACAAAATTGATCCACAGTAGTTATCAAAGCGTCAAGGTCATCAAATGTTGAAATGTGTGATGAAATATAAGCTCCTGCAATCTTAATCTGATGCAGATCGATGTTTGCATCATTACAGATGTTTCGAATTCACATTCGACTCTATTTGACCCTTTTCTTAATTTATCAAACATTTAACAGGTACACTTGCGTCTATTCCGACACAGCATACCTCGTTTTCACACTGCCACCCTTGAGGCCGCGGATGCCAAAGAAATCAATGGGAGTCTGAAAACACAGAAAGCTCATGTTCGATGCTGCAAGAGAATGAAGCATATTACATAAAAAAGTAAATTAGAAACTATTAAAATGGTATACTCTTTCTAAATCAAAAAATATTATTGCTCCACATTTGGTGCACTACTACATATAGAGATAAAAATGAAAAATACATTATTACTTATGGATTGTTACATCTTTATCTCTCATTACAAAGCAAGGTGACAATATTATTGCTTCAAATTTTGTGCAAAGTATTGCTCCATATTTGGTGCATTAGTAGATAGATATAGAGATAAAATTATAAAACAATATTTTACTCAAGCTTTAACATTGCTTTATACTAGGATATATGATGCAGATATTATTAGATTACTTTCCATGTTTGACATAAAGGGCATTATCACATGATCAATAAAAACATCAAATCAAAGCTTACAATACTTTTTCTACTCACAATAATCAGCAAATCAAAAATGACAATACTTTTTTTTAATCACTATAACCAATCA
This sequence comes from Bombina bombina, assembly GCF_027579735.1. Classification (NCBI taxonomy): domain Eukaryota; kingdom Metazoa; phylum Chordata; class Amphibia; order Anura; family Bombinatoridae; genus Bombina; species Bombina bombina. Next base: position 883,434,035 of record NC_069503.1, on the reverse strand, counting down.
GATTGCTCAAAAATTGTGTCATTAGTGTCGCAGATAAAAAAAAAAAATTGTTTCATAACATTTCATAGACGATCATGGTGCGCCCACCTCCATTCTCTGAGGGAGAACGTGTCTGTCTCATATACGGGCCGGACAAGTACTTCCCGAAGAGAATTAGAGAACTATGTGGAGTCGCACATGAAGATTGCGACAAGATCATCTATGAAATATTGAGACGAATGTATCGCATATTGGGTGTGAGAAGGTTGCGTCGTCATTGTCTCTGGAGGTTTTCGGACCTTAGATGGCACGAAAAGGAGCACTACAGGGCGCTACAATCACTCATTAGGGCCTGTAAGTAGCATTTATTATATTGTGTATTATACTTATAAATTATGTATATTTCAATTACACTGAACACACATATTTTATTTTATGGTAGAGAATTACATTTTAATCTACTTTCTAATTTAATCAAATTATTCATTTTCCTTCCTTCTCTTTCGATCTTTATTTGAAAATCAAGAATGTAAGTTTAGTAGCAGGCCCATTTTATTTTCAAAACATGGGTTGTTCTTGCTGATTCGTGGCTAAATGGCAGCCGCCAATAAAAAGTGCTGTACAGGGTGCTGAAACTAAAATTTCAGCTTAGATACCTTATTTTTCAAATAAAGATAGCCATAGAAAGAAGAAAAATTGATAATACGAGTAAATTAGAAGCTTGATTAAAAATTCATGCTCTGTCTGGATCATGAAATAAAATAAATTAAAAAAAAATATATATATATATATATACAGTTTATATATATATATATATATATATATATATATATATATCTCTGGGAAAGAAGCGCACTCCACAGGTCTTATATGCAGTAAAATGGTCACTTTTATTGTGAACGTTTTCGGTTTCAAGCAAACCATCCTCAGACTAACTACATTACACAAAATGAAAAATATCACATGGATCTAATGTTGACATATAACTTTATATGTTCACAGATCTCAGACGGTCAAGAGACAGAATGCCCTGGGACGTCAGGCAAGTGTCAATGACGACACCAAGGAGCAACCGCTCTTCTCCCCTGCTGCCCATGACACTGATTGAGGGTCGTTTACAGGATGAGTCAGGGACAGATGTGGAGGTCCCTGATATCCAAAGTAATTTTCAAGTATAATACTATGTTTGCAGTATTTAACATTAAAAAGGGATTTTTCTACAGGTTCATTCAGGATGCAGGTTAATGTAATGGATTGTGTTTTAGAATTACAATGTTTGTACACGTTTTTCATCATGTGTTCATAACAGTCTACAACAATGATGTGTATAATATAGGCATTGTCACATATTCCTCATACAGGGGCTCAAGATTGTTGCCACTGCAGTGCGGGGGATACAGGAGGCCATACACAATCTTTTATAAAAAGTTTTAAGCTCATGGGAAAAAAAAGGTTAAAATGTATTTATAATAAATATGTATTTAATCAAAATTATAGTGTAGCTGTATTCATTTAAATATTATTTTGAAGGGACATAAACAAAATATATGTTGAATGATGTATAAATAGCATGTGCTAAATTATTCTTTTATATATATATTTTATATATATTTTATTTCTCTTCATTTTTTAAATATCCTTTGATGAAGAGCATATGCAGATAAACTATGTAGCTGCTGATTGATGACTGCACATAGATGACTCATATGATTGGCTTGCACATGTGCATTGCTATGCTATTTCTACTAAAAAGGATATCTGAGGAATAATAAAAGTACAAACGGCTAGATTACGAGTTTTTGTCGGTAATGGTGTGCGTGACTAAAGCACAGTTTTCCCTCACTGCTCACCTAAAGTAACGCTGGTATTATGGTTTTTTTTAAACCCGGCGTTAGCCGCAAAAAGGTGAGGGTAGAGCAGAATTTAGCATTAATTCTATCAGCCAATCGGAATTGAAGGGACGCCATATTGGATGACGTCACTTAAAGGTACTGTCATTTAGTGTTAGTCATCGGATGGAAGAGGATGCTCCGTGCCGGATGGCTTTAAGATGGACCCACTCCGGATGGATGAAGATAGAAGATGCCGCCTGGATGAAGACTTCTGCCCGTCTGGAGGTCCTCTTCTGCCCGGATCGGATGAAGACTTCTGACCGTCTGGAGGACCACTTCTGCCCGGTTGGGTTGAGATGTCTCAAGGTAGGGTGATCGTCAAGGGGTTAGTGTAAGGTTTTATTAAGGGGGGATTGAGTGGGTATTAGAGTAGGGTTGGGTGTGTGGGTGGTGGGTTGTAATGTTGGGGGGTATTGTAATTTTTTTTACAGGTAATAGAGCTGATTACTTTGGGGCAATGCCCCGCAAAAGGCCCTTTTAAGGGCTATTTGCAATTTAGTATAGGGTAGGGATTTTTATTTTTTTGGGGGGGCTTTTTATTTTATAAGGGGGATTAGATTAGGTGTAATTAGTTTTAAAAAAAAATATTTTATTATTTTAGTGTTTTGTTTTTTTCATACTTTATTTTATTTAATGTAATTGTAATTAATTGTAGTTAATTTTGATAATTTATTTAATTATAGTGTAGTGTTAGGTGTAATTGTGACTTAGGTTAGGGTTTATTTTACAGGTAAATTTGTAATTATTTTAACTAGGAAATTATTAAATAGTTAATAACTATTTAATAATTATTGAACCTAGTTAAAATAAATACAAACCTGTGCCTGTAAAATAAAAAATAAATCCTAAAATGGCTACAATGTAACTATTAGTTATTTTGTAGCTATTTTAGGGTTTATTTTATAGGTAAGCATTTAGTTTTAAATAGGAATAATTTATTTAATTGTAGTAATTTTATTTCTATTTATTTAAATTATATTTAAGTTAGGGAAGTGTTAGGGCTAGGGTTAGACTTAGATTTAGGGGTTAAAGTTGCGGCAACGTTGGGGGCGGCAGATTAGGGGTTAATAAATGTAGGTAGGTGTCGGCGATGTTAGGGACAGCAGATTAGGGGTTAATAAAATTTAACTAATGCTTGCGAGGCGAGAGTGCAGCGGTTTAGGGGTTAATATATTTATTGAAGTGGCGGAGATGTCCGGTCGGCAGATTAGGGGTTAAAATTTTTATTTAAGTGTTTGCGATGTGGGGGGGGGGCTTGATTTAGGGGTTAATAGATAGTTTATGGGTGTTAGTGTACTTTTCATCACTTTAGTTAAGAGTTTTATGTTACGGCGTTAGTCCATTAAACTCTTAACTACGGACTTTTAAATGCGGTATCAGTCTTGACAGGAGAGGCTGTACCGCTCACTTTTTCCAAGACTCGTAATACCGGCATTAGGCAAATCCCATTAAAAAGATAGGATACGCAATTGATGTAAGTGGATTTGCGGTATGCTCGAGTCGCGGAAAAAAAGTGAGCTGTACACCTGTACCTGCCAGACTCGTAATACCAGCGGGCATTAAAAAGCAACATTGGGACCTCTCAACGCTGCTTTTTAAGGCTAACACAAGACTCGTAATCTAGGCGATAGGTTGTAATGTTGCTTGAGATGGTCTTCTATATCTTCATAATAATATTTCTGATATGAGTTTGATGTCTCTTTAAGATCAGAAATAACAATATGAAAAGAATAACACACACACATATATATATATATATATATATATATAAAGTATATACATATATATTTACATATATATATATACATATATATATACACATACACATATATATACATAGATACATATATATGTAAATATACATCTATATTTACATATATATATATATATATAAATATATATATATATACATAGATACATATATATGTACATATAAATATATATTTACACACACATATATATATATATATATATATATATATATATATATATATATATATACATATATATTTACATATGCAGTTTCTCACAAAAGTGAGTACACCCCTCACATTTTTGTAAATATTTTATTATATCTTTTCATTTGACAACACTGAAGAAATAATGACGCTTTGCTACAATGTAAAGTAGTTAGTGTACAGCCTGTCTAACAGTGTAAATTTGCTGTCCCCTCAATATAACTCAACACACAGCCATTAATGTCAAAATTGTTGGCAACAAAAGTGAGTACACCCCTAATTGTTAATGTCCAAATTGGATCCAAACTGTCAATATTTTGTGTGGCCACCATTATTTTCCAGAACTGCCTTAACCCTCTTGGGCATGGAGTTCACCAGAGCTTCACAGGTTGCCACTGGAGTCCTCTTCCACTCCTCCATGACGAAATCACAGAGCTGGTGGATGTTAGAGACCTTGCGCTCCCCCACCTTCCATTTGAGGATGTCCCACAGATGCTCAAAAGGGTTTAGGTCTGTAGACATGCTTGGCCAGTCCATCACCTTTACCCTCAGCTTCTTTAGTAAGGCAGTGGTCGTCTTGGAGGTGTGTTTGGGGTCGTTATCATGTTGGAATACTGCCCTGCGGCCCAGTCTCTGGAGGGGGGGATCATGCTCTGCTTCAGTATGTCACAGTACATGTTGGCATTCATGGTTCCCTTAATGAACTGTAGCTCCTCAGTGCTGGCAGCACTCATGCAGGCCCAGACCCTGACACTCCCACCAACATGCTTAACTGTAGGCAAGACACACTTGTCTTTGTACTCCTCACCTGGTTGCAACCACACACGCTTGACACCATCTGATTCTGAACCAAATAAGTTTATCTTGATTGCAATCAGGAGGGGTTACACAGGTACAGAGAGAAAACTGTCCTAGCTCTTAAAATATTCATTGATTGCAAATAAATATATATGATACCCTGATGACGTTATATTCTCAATTAATCCTGCTCAGAATAATAATAAATTTACACTATATACATATAGTGGTATAAATAAACACAGAGATATGAAAGACAACATTGTTTAGAACAAAAAAAGGAATTTAGGGACATGTAAATATGTTTGCAAAAGATTTCTGAAATAACACAAACACTAGAGGTATAAATCTAGCTATTTCTTGGATATTAACAGATGAAAAATAAAAGATTAGCTTTCGAGAAATGTGCTTGTTCATGAACAGTAGGGCTGGGTGATATGGGGAAATAAAATCGTAATTTAAATTAAAAAAACGTGATTGAGATTTAATCGTGATTTTCTTATTAATGACTATAACACCTTAATTTTTCAATTAAAAATGTATTTAAGACTACAGAATCTTAATGTACATGTTTCTCAATGTCCAATACACTCTTGGAGCATAAAAATACAAACCACATATGTGTGTGTGTGTGTGTATATATATATACACACACACACAATTCTCTATATATTTTATATACATACATATGTATATATATATATATATATATACAATCACATACACAGTTACACACACATATATGTGTGTGTGTGTGTATATATATATATATATATATATATCTTCCTTTTTTTAAACATTTTATCTTGACTGATAATCCAATACAGGCATATAGCAGTAGGGATGGGGGGCTGCTCCTTTCAGAAATGCTGCGCCTTGCTGATATCAAATACATTGTAGATGCAATTAAGCCAGCAGCTAGCTAGCAGAGGGGACTGTAGTTTTAGCCTTTTTGGCAGCCGTGGGGTTAACTGCATCTGCTATGTATTTGAGCTGTATCTCAGAGAGCAGGAGAGTGTGTGGGAGGTTCCATAATGATTACATACCCTAAGTTTCCAACTGCAAATGTCCCTAGGGTGAAATATAAGTAAGTGGCTTTACCTCCTCTTCAAACTCCTGCATGGGCTCTGCTTTTAGACTTCTGCTGCTACTGAGATCACAAACAGAAAGTGAAAGTAAAACAGCCATTTTACAAATGTGTGCTAAAAGCAACCACTAGATGGAGCTGGTTTGCAAGAAATCACATACAAATCAATGCAGTACAGCCACATCTGAGGATTATTTTTTTTAGCAAAGAATCGCAAACTCTCGTGGTTTTTAAATCGTGGCAATTAATCGTGGTTTTAAATCGTATATGCGATTAATCGTGCAGCCCTAATGTACAGTAATGAAATGGTATAAATAAAGTTGGGAAAAACCAGAATAACCGCAACATCGATGACTGTTAGTTAAGAACAGTCCGATGCTCATCACGCTGTACTTGACGTGCGTGTTTTTGATGTTTTTTATAAATAAGGGCATTGTATGTGGATCCGCAGCAGTGATTTCTGGTGAGCTTATTGACACTGGCGAATGCTCCAAGATTGACGCTTTGATAAATAACCCCCATGGTCAGAAATTGGAATAGTCAAGTGATTATGCAGCAACAGTGATTTGACAGATTAATTAAGCTGCAGTTATGTGACAATCAATTTTTGGAAAACAAATTGTTCATAAATACAATGCTATACACAAAAAAATAAAATTATGAAGTATAAAGTAAAGAAAACAAAAAAAATCAAATAATGAATTTTAAAATCATTATAATACTCAAAATATGAAATGTAAAATGAACAGTACAAAATTAAAGTACAAAAATCTAAGTGAACAAAACCCTAATTTCATTAAGTACCCATTTTTAAATAGTTTGTCTATCTTTATCAAAAAGAAAGGATTTGAACATTCCTTAATGAGATATAGGGGCCGAATTATCAAGCTTAGAATGCAGCAGTTTCAACACGAGACGTCAGGCTCCCCGGAAACATAAGTTAAGAAGCAGCAGTCTTAAGACCACTGCTCCTTAACTTATCTGCCACCTCTGAGGCAGTGGACAGCAATCATCCCGATCAGATATGATCGGGATGATTGACCCCCCCTGCTAGCGACCGATTGGCCGTGAATCTGCATTTGCACAAGCATTTCATTAGGCATTTAGCGATGTCAGGCGGACATCATTCAGCAGATCATGTCCGCCCGACACTTGATAAATCGTCTCTTTTAATGAATTCCTGAGATAGACCACTCACAATTTTGGTTCTCCCATTATTGGCAAGCTTTAGAAAATATAGATCAAGGACTGTTTAGCATTTCTGGTATAAAAGCACAGTTTCTATTAATACTTTGTAACAATGAATTTCCCAGTGTATTTTGTTTGTCAAGTCCTATGTAATTGCACATTATATGGCCCTATTTTATGTAAAACATATCTTTTTTTTATTTGAATGCTATATAATTTGTAATTAATATGATTTATTTTTATATATTTTACATTTGTATTTGAGTAAATTGTTCTTATTTTCTAATGATAACTATACAAGCTTTATTACATCTTTTACAAATCGACTAAATTAAGATATTCTATTATAAATAAATAAAAAATCCCCAAATCAGGTAGTTTTCAGAGAATCTGCAGTATGTGGAAAATTTATTAGGAAATTATTAGTAAGTGTGAGTAATTTCAATTTATTTTCTATGATATTAAGAGCTGCTGTTAAAGCAGAAACAAATTATTGCAAGCCAGAGGAAATTAGTCTGGCAGAATTATGATGATAAATCTGAGTAGAGAACAAAAACAATTAGGAAAAGGTCTGAATCATTTCAGCTCCAACATAATAATTAAATTGATTAAAGTTTTAATCTTGTGATGTAAATAGCAGACAAATTGTTTAGGTAAGAGTGACTAGAATTGGTGGGTAAATTGTTATTCATAGCGCAGAGATTGTAATAAAAAATATTAAGATAGTGAATTGTAAAATACTAAGTTTTAGGTAGCTGAATGTTAGATCATCAATTGTTGGCCTGTTTTAATGAACAGATTGGTTAGGAGATTGTTCTCATCAGTACATAAGCTACACTGGAACAAGGGCCATAACAGGATAGTTGAACCTGAGGGCAACCTTTGTGGTTGGACGCTCCACCAGTGTTTTCATCTACCTACATAAATGCATATATTTGGAACCAAGAAGCCTAAACTCACAATAATGTTGTTTAATGACTAAAAATATTGAAAAGTAATATTTTCAACCACCTAGCTACTTGTATAAATTATAAATAAAATCTAACATACACATATAATTCCAAGGAGGCATTGTTGTTATTAAATGCATTCACAAGCAGGACTTTGAGTTCCTGATGATCAAAAACTCGATGGAATAGAGAGAAATTACACAAAATCTTTGGGATTTTAATTGTATTATATTGTAATGTTTGCATTTCTCCTTACTGCACAGCATAAAAAAGCAGTTTAAAGATTGTACAGAAATCATAAAGCAAAAATCATAAAGAACAAATTGAATATAGTATTGTAAGGGAAAGTAAAAAAAAACAAAACAAAAAAAAACATTCATAATGAAAGTACAAAGTAAAAAGCATGTTGGAAGCACAAGGTAAAACATCTATTTGAAGTATAAACTAAAACTACAAAATACAAATTTGTCAATGTGAAATGAGCCCTTAGACCTCTTTTCATCAAGCTTACAAACAAAGCACGTACTGGGGCATATTTATCAAGCTCCGTTATGAAGCAGCGGTCTTTAGACCTGTCCGCCTGCTCTGAGGCCGCAGACAGAAATTGCTAGAAATAAACCTGATTAACTATCGAATGCTATCAGCATGTATCGATGTGCAGCGGACATGCACCACTGGGTTCAAATATCTAAAGATCTCTGGGCTTTGGAGATTCTCTAAGAAACAGTAATATGAAGCCTCTTCTGAAATTCTCTAAAGGCAGTTTTTACCTTAAGAACAATGGGGCTGTTTATCTATAGGTCTCTGGGCTGGAGAGATTATTTAGAACTGCGCTGCCAGTTCTTCCGGGAGTCTCGCTAAGGGGCGTATACTGCATGTTTGTATGGGAAAAAGATGCAAACATTGCAAAAGTGCACAATTAAAATAGTAATTTAAAAATCCTACAAAACGAATAACTGAACTATTCACACAAAAATACTCTGAAAAAAATGTATTGTTAAGGTGCATCAAAAATCATAACAAAATTGTTCACCAAAAATCGTATTTTTTTAAAAAAAAATGTTTTTTTTTTTAAATGCAACACATTTAGAGCTCCGTGACCAGGTAGGCCAGAGACCAGCTTACCCCACACAATTTCTGCTCATGTCTCGCTCAATAAGGATGTACTTTTGTGAGTCGGATCGCAATATCCAGCGACTTCCGTCAGATGTGAGAAGGTGACAGTAATCCCTAGGCCTGTACACGCAGCTGCATACACTCTGGACCGTACCGGGGATCTGGAACCACCAACCAGGAGCTTTTGTCTCGATCGGTGAGACAATTTTAACTACACCCGCACGCGGGGCACACTAGATAACTCTGGGCCCATGCTGACACATGCCCTAAATCAAGGCGCAACCTGAGTAATGGCAAGCAGGCTCATCACTGGGGTGGATAAATGTGAATAAGCACTGCATCATGATGGTTTAACACAATACGGTACAATTAAAGATGGCATAAAAATACTCCAGACACTATACTGTACAGCCAATTCTTACTCCTCTGAACAGCACTTCAAAACAGGGAGTCTCGCACAGCGCCACATGCACAGACTCTACAGTTTTGCATGAGCTTTGATTCCTAGAGCTTGTAATTAAGAAAGCTTACAGCACCACTGGAGTGCATTAATAAAGATGTCACAGTGTAAGCCCAAGGCAGATAAACAAAAGAACATTCAGTCTACAGCATGCCGTTCAGTCAATTCCTTCTTTAAAATGACTGAACACAGTAAAAATGCAGTAATGGCAGAACATGAGGATGAGGATTCAAATACAAGTTTCACTGATACTAATAAGTAGTGATGTCGCAAACAGTTCGCCAGAGAACAATTCCCGGCAAACATAGCTTGTTCGCGTTTGCCACTGCAGGCGAACATATGCGATGTTCGATCCGCCCCCTATTTGTCATCATTGAGGAAACTTTGACCCTGTATCTCACAGCCTTCAGACACATTTGAGCCAATCAGCAGCAGACACTCCCTCACAGACCCTCCCAGCTCCTGGGCAGCAGCCATTTTAGATCTTGCTTTCTTAGTGAGAGGAGGTTTAGTGTTGCTGCTGCTGACATTATAGGGAAATAGATAGCTAGGCTAGTGTATTTAGTGTCCACTACAGTCCTGAAGGACTCATCTAATCTCTGCTGTAAGGACAGCACCCCAAAAAGCCCTTTTTAGGGCTAGAACTTCAACCCAAAAAGCCATTTTTAGGGCTAGAACTTCAGTCGTTTTTTTGGGGGGGTTTTTTTGTATTTGCATTTGCCTGGCTGTCAGCCTGTGTGTGAGGCTCACAGCATATACTGTGATTAGTGCCACCACTGATATCTGCTTAACATTAGTGTAAATTTAAACAAAAAACTTTTAAATCATTTTGCTAGTGTAATCTAATTTCATTTTCTATCAGGCCTGTGTGTCAGACTTACACAGCATATACTGTGGTTAATTGCTGTGCCAGCCACCACTCATATCTGCTTAACATTATTGTAAATTTAAAAAAAAACAAAAAACTTTTAAATCATTTTGCTAGTGTAATCTAATTTCATTTTCTATCAGGCCTGTGTCTCAGGCTCACACAGCATATACTGTGGTTCATTGCTCTGTGCCAGCCACCACTCATATCTTCTTAACATTAGTGTAAACTTAAACAAAAAAACTTTTAAATCATTTTGCTAGTGTAATCTAATTTCATTTTCTATCAGGCCTGTGTCTTAGGCTCACACAGCATATACTGTGGTTCATTGCTCTGTGCCAGCCACCACTCATATCTGCTTAACAATACATTAGTGTAAATTTAAACAAAAAAACTTTTAAATCATTTTGCTAGTGTAATCTAATTTAATTTTCTATCAGGCCTGTGTGTCAGGCTTACACAGCATATACTGTGGTTAATTGCTGTGCCAGCCACCACTCATATCTGCTTAACATTATTGTAAATTTAAAAAAAATAATAATAATAATTTTGCTAGTGTAATCTAATTTCATTTTCTATCAGGCCTGTGTCTTAGGCTCACACAGCATATACTGTGGTTCATTGCTCTGTGCCAGCCACCACTCATATCTGCTTAACAATACATTAGTGTAAATTTAAACAAAAAAACTTTTAAATCATTTTGCTAGTGTAATCTAATTTAATTTTCTATCAGGCCTGTGTGTCAGGCTTACACAGCATATACTGTGGTTAATTGCTGTGCCAGCCACCACTCATATCTGCTTAACATTATTGTAAATTTTAAAAAAAAACGCATGTCTTATTGTTATACTCTGTCAGGGAAATCATATATCTATCAAATCTATCTATTTATCTATCAAATCTATCTAACTATCAATCGTATCTATCAAATATAAATTGCATCTATTGATCGATGTAATTCGTATCTATCAAATGTATATTGCATCTTTTGATCTATGTAATTCGTATATATCAAATGTACATTGCATAGATTGATCTATGTAATTCATATCTATCATCAAATGTATATTGCATCTATTGATCTAAGTAATTTGTATCTATCATATGTATATTGCATCTATTGATCTATGTAATCTATGTATCTAACTATCAAATCTATCACACTCGTGGTTGTGCAAACGGACTGTTTGCAGTTGTTTGTGGTGCGTTACACGGGCAGTTTGGTCTGTCACTGTCAAAATTTTTTTTAGGAATGTTAGGTGATTAAGGCACTTTATGGCTTAAAACCAGACTCTGCATATACTATGTAATTTTCCATGGGAGTTTTGCCATGGATCCCCATCCGAAATGCCACAGTCCAGGTGTTAGTCCCCTTGAAACAACTTTTCCATCACTATTGTGGCCAGAAAGAGTCCTTGTGGGTTTTAAAGTTCGCCTGCCTATTGAAGTCAATGGCGGTTTGCGAACAGTAGCGGAAGTTTGAGTCTGCTGTTCGCGAACCGAAATTTTAAGGTTCGCGACATCACTACTGATAAGCACACTTTCATCAACCTCTCCCTCAGGATACAATAAAGATTCACCTGTTACATTAAAGGCCATTGAAAAGTAAATTGACCAAGTGAAATCTTGCATAAAAGAGGAATGTGCTGACCTCAAGAAAGAAATAAGCGACCTGGGCCACAGGGTGGAAACCCTAGAAGAGGGTAGAGAGGAAATTATTTATAACTACAATGAACTGGCTGAAAATGTGTCCCAATACCAACAGCAAATAACAGACCTCGGAAACAAGGTTGATGAACTTGAAAACAGAACACGCCACTGTAACCTGCGGTTTTGTGACATCCATGAGACTATACAGGGACCAGCAATTCATGGTTTTCTACAGGCCCTGTTTAAAGAATTAGTGAAAGATCAAGACAGCTGAATGCTGAACATACCCTGGAACAAGCTCATCGAGCCATAAGACAAAAACCTCTCGACTCTCAACAACCTAGGGACATTATAGTATGCTTCCAAACATATAAGTTTCAAAAGACACAAGGCTCCAACTGTTCCATAAAAACACGTTCTTTATTCACATCATTAAAAACAGCGGTAAACACAGCAAAGTCAGAATGGTGTGGAGGGCGCAGCACTGTATGGCTTAAAATCAGCACAGAGAACTGATATACAACCTAGCCAGAAACCAATCTGTCATAAAAATCCAAGATGCCAGAATACAAATTTTTCAGGACCTATCTGCTAAAACCCTGCAGAAAAGGCGCAACTTTGCTCTTCTTACCATCCATACAGATGGGGTTTCCCAACCTCAGTAATAACCTCAAAAAATGGGAGAAGGATAGAATGTACAGCAATGAAGGACATGGTCTCCTTTTACAAATTACTGGCCATTCCAGCCCCAAACTTACCACCAGCAATGGATTACCCCAAAGAAAACCTCAATGCACCCCCAAGGCCGCAAAGAGAATCCTGGGTGGAAGACAAGATAAGGAATGCAAGAAAACCCCTGCATGGCTCCCCCAAAAGAGTGAAAGACACCTGAACACAATATGCCGGGACTGAACATGTAAGTCATTAGACTTCAGGTAATAGGGCACTACACACTACACAAGGAACTTTTTACTTACCTGCCTAGGTCTAGTTGCCCACAGGTTCTTACACGAATGTCAAAGAACTTGGAGTCCCAATCTAGGTCCTAAGAAACTCTCCTATACTTAAAGGGACAGTCTACACCAGAATTTTTATTGTTTTAAAAGATAGATAATCCCTTTATTACCCATTTCCCAGTTTTGCATAACCAACACAGTTATAATAATATACTTTTAACCTCTGTGATTATCTTGTATCTAAGCCTCTGCAAACTGCCCCTTTTTTCAATTCTTTTGACAGACTTGCAGTCTAGCCAATCAGTGCCTGCTCCCAGATTACTTCACGTGCACGAGCACAGTGTTATCTATATGAAATATGTGAACTAACACCCTCTAGTGGTGAAAAACTGTTAAAATGCAATCTGAAAAAGGTGGGCTTCAAGGTCTAAGAAATTAGCATATGAACCTCCTAGGTTAAGCTTTCAACTAAGAATACCAAGAGAACAAAGCAAAATTGGTGATAAAAGTAAAATGGAAAATTGTTTAAAATTACATGCTCTATCTGAATCATGAAAGTTTATTTTGGCCTAGACTGTCCCTTTAAGAATCTTGTTCCAGGTTCTTTTGCCATAGGGAAATCAACACCCCAACATACATCTCTTGTTTTAAATGTAATACTATGCAAAATGTAGTTCAGATAGGACCCACAAGGTCTACCCATGTTTTTGTATCAAGTTTTCAAGTTATATGTCGTTAAGAGAAACTATATATAAATTAGCACCATCTGTTATAACAGCTTTTATGTGTTAAAAAAAGTGCAATAGAGACAGCCTCTTTAGTAAGAGTTTGCTGTAGACACATTGTGTTGACCTTCATGTTTTGTATGTTTTATTTGTGTTCTATGTTTATTTCAAGTAACAACCTATCAGTTGCACCTTATATGCATTTCACCTCCTGCCCCCTCTCTCCTTTCTTCTCCCCCTCTCCCCTCGAACTTGACCACAAAAATCTGTAGGTAGTGAATGTAATAACAGTCAACCTAGTGAGTTGGTTTCTGGCCGCACACGGCTACAATCCCTGAAAATCCTACACCAACACTTAACCTACAAGATGTGTTTAGTACATCTCTAGTTTCATACCGTATCCTTCCCTATCTTTTTCTTCCCCACCTTTGACAATCCACACATACTACCAAATATAATTGAGAAGATAGTCACTAGTCCAAAAGTGAGACTAACTTGCTAAATCTAAGTCCCATTCCATAGTTAATTACCGGGTAATTATGTGTCCCAAGACTCAATCTAATACTATCTCCATAGCCACACAAAACATGAAAGGTTGCCTTTCAGCGTACAAATGTTCAATTGCACTCCACGATTTATTTAAGAAAGGTTTAGACATTATTTTAACACAGGAAACACATTTTCACGAAAAAAACAAACCAACCCTGTCCAAAAATTACTACACCCAACACTTCCTTAGCTCAGGACCTAATAGGAAAAACGGAGTTGGTATATCATTCAGACGAAACATACCATTCAAACTCTTTCAACAACAAAATGACAAGGAAGGCAGAATGATAATCGTGGTTGGCCTGTTATATGGATCACCGGTCACGATTGTTGATGTATATGCTCCAAACAGACCCTCTCTGTTTTTTTTTAAATCAGTGATCAATTCTGTTCTAGACGTTGCCAAAGGACCAATAATTCTTGGAGGTGATTTACATTTCCCTATCTGCCCTTCCATAGACACACATACAGGCAAATCATATATAAGATCCAGTCAACTCAAAGCAAATTGGACAATTCTATCAAAACTAACACTTTTTGATAGTTGGAGAATAGCACACCCTACACAGAGAGATTACACTTTTTTTTCTCACCCGCAATGTAACTACTCAAGGATTGACTATATCAAAACATACTGTTTTCTCTAAAAAAATCACAAATCTCTCACACTTCGTGGTCTGACCATAACATGGTCATTAGCACTTTTGTCTGGTCATCGAGGCCTGCTAATAGAACAAACTGGTGACTAAATGACTATCTTTTCAGACCCCTTGACTTTTGAAAAATTTCTAAAAGCACTTCAATCTCTAATAATTGGGAAACTTACAAAATCTATATACATGGAGACCTCATAAAACATACTGCTAGACTTCGGAAAACTAGACTAACCCAATTTGTGACACTATCAAGTGCATTAACAGTTGCATAACACTGTCAAAAACAGAACCCAACCTCAGACCAGAAACTAGCAAATTTACAGGAAGCCAGGGAAAATATGAACGGTTATCTAACACACCAAGCTCAGCTGAGAGCGCTTACCACCAAAGCCAAATTCTTCACAAATAGCAACAAAGTGG
Organism: Bombina bombina; assembly: GCF_027579735.1. Classification (NCBI taxonomy): domain Eukaryota; kingdom Metazoa; phylum Chordata; class Amphibia; order Anura; family Bombinatoridae; genus Bombina; species Bombina bombina. The sequence continues at coordinate 883,418,783 of NC_069503.1, read as the reverse complement.
GCCACCTGCTGGCTAGAGCACTCAAAAAGAAAAAGCTGGGTACATTAATCAGATCCATATCCAACCCCTCAGGCACATCTAGTAATAGAGTTGAGGACATAGCAAACAGTTTTGTGTCCTTTTATAATTCCTTATATAACCTGCAGACCTCTAGCCAGCAAGATAAAATGCACACTATTATTCACTACCTCTCCCAAATAAATACCCCAACCGTGGCAAAAGATGACGTAGATTTCCTGAATACCCCATTCACCCTACAGGAGTTACATAACACAATAAAAGCTCTAACTTCTCAATTAATGCCGACAAATCAGCACTAGTCCCAATTAATATACCACAAGCTGAGAGACAATTTCTCACCCAGAATACAGACTTTTTAATCTCTGACAGACTCCTCTAACTAGGACTTAACATATCAGATGACCCAACGAATCTCTTTGAATATAACTACACCACGCTCCAAACAGAAATATTTAAATTATTAGAAACTTGGCACAAACACAACTAACTATCATGGCTTGGCCGCATCAACACGGTCAAAATGACAATAGTCCCCAAATACCTATATCTATTTCATACCCTACCTCTATAGCATTACCTGATAGATATCTCACCACATAGCAACGCATGATAAATTTATTTATCTGGGCCCATAAGAAACCGAGAATCACTAAACATAATTTGTATTTAGACAAACAGGATGGAGACTTGGGGGTCCCAAATCTTAACAATTATTACAGAGCAGACCAATTAAGCTACATTATAGCATGGAGCCATAACTCACAGTCTAAGTTATGGGTGAAAATTGAGGCCCATTCTTCCAATATACAACACATGAGGGACATCTGTTGGCAGCCTAAGCAGCACCGACCCCCCTAATATACCGAAACAAATACATCAAACACACACTCGACATCTGGGATAGGCTGCTCAAAGATACCCCAGGTGTATCCAGCCCAATCTCACCTCTAACGCCTTTGCTTAATAACTCCCTCTTCTGGGAAAAACAAGTCTTAAGACTACCCATTTCTAAGGGAATACTTGCCAATATGCCCATTTACTTCTTAGCAAAAGAAGGCGCTTTCAAAGACATGACCACACTAAAGGAAGAAATGGGTTCCCCCTTTAATAAGTGGTTCTCATACCTTCAAACCAGATATGCTATTATGTCCAGCCCACATAGGGCCTTGCTTCTTAGATCACTAACTAGATTCGAGCTGTTAAATATTTCACACGACATAAGCAGAGCGCACATTTCCATTATTTACAAGATATTAAGGGGCTCTTTCCCGGACAAAAGTCAAACTTACCTTAAACATTAGGAATCAGAAATCCCAATACAATGTTCTGATAAAATATGTAAAAAAAAAATCCTTTCAAAATCCAAATCCTCTATAGCCCCAACATACTAGAGCTGAATTATAAAGTACTTTTCCAATGGTACCTCACCCCTCAAAAACTAAGATACATATATCCGAGATAGGTAGTTTATCACATATATGGTTTATGTGCACACGGATTACCAATTTCTGGCCCCAAATAAACACTCATATTAACACAACACTAGGCCTAACTTTAGCCCTATCTCCTTTTCTAATACTCCTAAACCACTACCCAAAGGTGAGCTGTAAACTTTGATTAAAACTCTTGCAATGTATGTTAAATTGTGCTAAACGTATTATACCTCATTATTGGAAGAAGCAGCAGGTACCAACCTTCAGCCAATGGCTGCAAGAAGTATCCAACGTCTTAGCACTTGAAAGGATCCATTACAGCTACAATGGGAAAAAATACTTTATTCTGGACGTTATGTTCCTCTGGGAGCAAACATGTCAGTCATCCTCTGATAAAACTCCCGCAACATAATTTTATGTGAAATTTCATTTTAGCAAGTGTTGAATGCTGTCCCCTACCCCTCACCCCCACTCCCCTATCTCCCCTCTTTCCCTTTCCCTATCCCCATTGATATGTTCTTTAGCTTACATGAATGGTATAATATATGTTTGACAATCAATTTCTGTCTTAATGACAGGGATGACTGTATAAGTGCTCATGAAATGTCATTTAATATTTCTTTGGTTTTTGATATAACTGAAAATCAATAAAAAAAATTAAAACAATGTTTTTAGATCTTATAAGTACAAAATACAAAGGGTAATTGCTTTTTTGTATAAGTAGCTGAACATGGGAATTTTATTGGCATGTATGAAATTTTCTTTCAAATCCCAGCGTAATTCTCTAAACATTTTACCCTTACAGTTCTTAATGTTTTTACTTGTAAATTAAAAGTTGACGAAGTTATGACAAAGTACTAAAAATATGTAATACCCTAATAGACATGCATACAAAAATATGCTCACTGCCAACTCCGCCCTACACAGAGAAGTTTCCCTTTCTAGTGAGCTCAATTCATTTTAATAGGGGACTCTCCCTTTTAGGATAATTCCATAAGGACAGCCCCTGTGAGGGTCGGCATGAAAAACCAAGTCTGATCTGGCAAGGTTTAGATAATCAGCCCCATTGTGTCTTACAAAGAGTTGTTCCCTGCTTTTAAGTATGAGATGGAGATGCATACCTTTTCAGTGGGCTCACACAAAAAAACCCTAAATTTAAAAATCATATAAAATGAATAATTGAAATGGTAAAATTAAAGGGGCAGTAAACTTTCATGATTTAGATATGACATGCAATTTTAAACAAATTTCCAGTTTACTTTTATCATCAAATTTGCTTTGATCGCTTGGTATTCTTTGTTAAAAGCTAAACCTAGGTAAGCTCATATGGGGAAGGCCACCTCTTAACTCAGTGCATTTTGACAATTTTTAAAGCTAGCCAGTGCTAGTTCATGTGTGCCATATAGATGACATTGATACCTGTCCAGGAGGTTGTGCAGGCAGAGGGATAGAAACGTCTGGGAAGCTGACATCTCACAAAATCTTTGGAGACTTTTTTGTGCAATTTATTGCAATGTTTCTCTTTCACATCCACGACCATGTATAGCAAAATAAACAACTTTCAAGCTAATATTTCTCTTTATAAAATCTTTTAAAGGACCTCGTAGTACTGATGAGACTGCAGAGAGCTTTAGATTATCGGGCTCTAAATGTGACCCCTGTATCTGTTCCTTGCACCCATTCCTGCCTATTCTTATATCTGTATCTAGAACCACTACCAGCCTTCATATGTCACTTCATTTAAAACTATGATTCTAACTTTTTTAACCCATCAGAACTCCATAAACCAATCTATCTCACACTGTACATCTGAATTCTGGATCTTTATAAACTGCTCATTTTCCATCCACACAACCTACCAGTATCTGTCCTTGAGCTGCTGTCAGATGTAGCTATCACAGTTCATCTGATTGAAAGAAAAGACATAGGTTAACCAGTAACCACATTTGAGAGAGCATCTTTCATTTCATTAGGATTCCACTCTCATCTCTCTGGAATTTCCAGGCCTTTTTCAAAGAGAATTCAATGAAGTCTGCAATGCCAAGGATGTGGCACAATATTTCACTCCATGCTGGTGATTTTTTGAGAATCTGGTCCTTAGGAATAGCTCACCTGTAAGCAGCTGAAGAGTTTAATTTTGTTTGTAGTTCTAATTTATTACCTTTGATGCATTAGACTCAAAGTTTTAGAGAATGTCTCTTTCTTTTTGTAATTTTCAAAACTTTACTTCTTTGTTTTACTTATTTATTTAATTAATTCATTCATTATGTTTTTTGGGTGGGGCATTAGGCATATCCATTACTATTCATCTGAATTTAATTTATGGAGATTTTACTTGGCCTAGTCAACAAAGGTTAAACATGCTATTATTTCTAACTTGAAAGATGTCTTCTGTAGGTTTCATCTACGTAAGAAACTAAATATGTCACGTTGAAATGGTAAAAAGTTCTATTTTTTCATGTGTAAGTAAAGATCAGATCACTGCACAATATAAATAGCAGTGTAATAATAGTGGTATATTGTAAAATGTCATTTTTACATGATAAAGGGCTTTTTTGTTTCCTTAAGCAAAAGCAGGTTCCTCATCAAAGACAATTAAAGGACATTAATATTTTTCACTTAAAATATTGTTTTAAGAGTCAAATTATCAATCTTGCCAAATATACAGCTCAGCTCTTAATGGTTAAACTGGAAAAGTAGCATGAAAAGTGGAGGGTTTTTTTTCTCTCTACTTTTATCTGTCTTCTATATAATAGCTCTAACACTTTTATCATTGCACGTTTTTCTGTGATTTCCTATTGTGCTTTGACGAAAACTGGTTTGACGAAAACTGCTTTGACTTTATGACAAGTAATCGTTCATGTAGCAAATACTGTTGCCCCTGAGGTGCGACTTTAACCATTTTAAAACAGCTTATCCTGTTATAGGACATGTTTTACAAGGTCTTTAATTTTGTTATATTTCAGCCTTTGTTTCCTCTCATCTTGCTTCATTGCACATGGTTTTTTACAGATACCTCATATCAGACAGTGCTATCAGAAAATGTCACAAATGCCTGTGTTTTCTGTGCTGTCTGCTGATGAAAAGAGGAATAAACATCACATATATGGGATTTTATAGGATTACATCCCAATTTTATTTCACAATAAAAATACGACTGTATCATGTAGTTGTTTTTTTACATATAAAAATATTTTGATCATTCTATTCTTAAATAAAAAAAATATTTTTGAAAATTAAAATATATAATAAAAATATGAACCCTAGTTTGCAAAAGTAACTGCAGGGAGATAAAAAGATACAATTTTTAAAACAAATTGATTTGAATTATGGCCTTGATTACATTGGAAGCGTCATCTTTTTTTTTTCTAGTCCAAACTTGCACAGAACGGTGACCAATATTGTTATAATTTATCCAATCTGTGTTATTAGTGGATCAGTGATTTATGATCATTTATCAAGTGCCTTTGGCTGTTTATTTCGATGTGTCTATTTTATTGTCAGTATTTAATCAATTACTTGTTGTTAGGTAGATTGTGATCTCAGAAGCTGCTGCTGTTCATGCATCAAATGGGTGACTTCTCCAATATCCAAGCTGATATTTTGTAATGCAATAATAGTGTTACAGTGTGATTTGTGATCATTTTGATCTCAAAAAGGTGTATCAGGAGCCAAGAAACATGATCTACTAGATTGGAATCTACAATATTATGGGCTAGATTATAAATGGAGCGCTAATTTATCTGGTGCTCGTAAACGCTTCAAAAATTAACCAAAAATCAGATCTCTGATTAATTTTCAAAATGTGCCCCATTTGACCCCAAATTAAAGTATACAGGGAGTGAAGATTTATTAGTCAAATTAGTATTTTGACCACATCATCCTCTTTATGCATGTTGTCTTACTTCAAGCTGTATAGGTTCGAAAGCCTACTACCAATTAAGCATATTAGGTGATGTGCATCTCTGTAATGAGAAGGGGTGTGGTCTAATTACATCAACACCCTATATCAGGTGTGCATAATTATTAGGCAACTTCCTTTCCTTTGGCAAAATGGGTCAAAAGAAGGACTTGACAGGCTCAGAAAAGTCAAAAATAGTGAGATATCTTGCAGAGGGATGCAGCACTCTTAAAATTGCAAAGCTTCTGAAGCGTGATCATCGAACAATCAAGCATTTAATTCAAAATAGTCAACAGGGTCGCAAGAAGCGTGTGGAAAAACCAAGGCGCAAAATAACTGCCCATGAACTGAGAAAAGTCAAGCGTTCAGCTGCCAAGATGCCACTTGCCACCAGTTTGGCCATATTTCAGAGCTGCAACATCACTGGAGTGCCCAAAAGCACAAGGTGTGCAATACTCAGAGACATGGCCAAGGTAAGAAAGGCTGAAAGACGACCACCACTGAACAAGACACACAAGCTGAAACGTCAAGACTGGGCCAAGAAATATCTCAAGACTGATTTTTCTAAGGTTTTATGGACTGATGAAATGAGAGTGAGTCTTGATGGGCCAGATGGATGGGCCCGTGGCTGGATTGGTAAAGGGCAGAGAGCTCCAGTCCGACTCAGACGCCAGCAAGGTGGAGGTGGAGTACTGGTTTGGGCTGGTATCATCAAAGATGAGCTTGTGGGGCCTTTTCGGGTTGAGGATGGAGTCAAGCTCAACTCCCAGTCCTACTGCCAGTTTCTGGAAGACACCTTCTTCAAGCAGTGGTACAGGAAGAAGTCTGCATCCTTCAAGAAAAACATGATTTTCATGCAGGACAATGCTCCATCACGCGCGTCCAAGTACTCCACAGCGTGGCTGGCAAGAAAGGGTATAAAAGAAGAAAATCTAATGACATGGCCTCCTTGTTCACCTGATCTGAACCCCATTGAGAACCTGTGGTCCATCATCAAATGTGAGATTTACAAGGAGGGAAAACAGTACACCTCTCTGAACAGTGTCTGGGAGGCTGTGGTTGCTGCTGCACGCAATGTTGATGGTGAACAGATTAAAACACTGACAGAATCCATGGATGGCAGGCTTTTGAGTGTCCTTGCAAAGAAAGGTGGCTATATTGGTCACTGATTTGTTTTTGTTTTGTTTTTGAATGTCAGAAATGTATATTTGTGAATGTTGAGATGTTATATTGGTTTCACTGGTAAAAATAAATAATTGAAATGGGTATATATTTGTTTTTTGTTAAGTTGCCTAATAATTATGCACAGTAATAGTCACCTGCACACACAGATATCCCCCTAAAATAGCTAAAACTAAAAACAAACTAAAAACTACTTCCAAAACTATTCAGCTTTGATATTAATGAGTTTTTTGGGTTCATTGAGAACATGGTTGTTGTTCAATAATAAAATTAATCCTCAAAAATACAACTTGCCTAATAATTCTGCACTCCCTGTATTGTATTTTTTTATTATAAGAAATAACTGCACAAAGCAGTTTTTCGGGGTTAAAAGTTGGCAAGTTTGGGGTGTTAGAAATAAAACAGCACTGAAAAGTGCCTTTACATTACAGTCTATGGGAAGTATGTGTTCCCTTTAAATATATATGTAAATGCTTAAATACATATATATTTATTATGTGTATAAACATATAAATACATAAATATATGTATATAAGCATATACATATGTATTTAAATCTGCTGCACGTCGCTGCATGATTTTTCCCTGAGGGTAAGAACGAGGCTCCCATTGGAGTCTAGGGAAGCATGCGCTGGTATTATGAGTGGAGCATAAATATCACAACCGCAAAAGTGCAATTTTGGGCTCCACTCGTAATCTAACTCTATGTGCTTTTCTCATACATTTTTTTTTTTTTAAAAAGCACCAGAACCTGTCAATGTATTATTTATCTGATGACTTGTAGTTAACCAATCTAACCATTATTGCAATTAATACATTTTTTAACAACTTCAGGAAAACGCAAGGGTATTATATTCCAATCAATTTAAAAAAATAAAAATTAACATCTGGTTCCGATGTTGCTAAAAGCCTCTATTGAACATAAAAAGATCCTGCATGGGTTGAAAAACGTGGCTCTCCATTGCTTCCTTTTGTCCCTTCACGGCCTTCCATAAGCAAAAGTACTCTCAAAGCTAATAGGACACACCGGCACCTCTTAACACAGCAAAGGTGCTCCAAGAAAGTCGCGCTCCAACAGGGGTACAGCAGAAAAGAGTTGCCATTGAAGAGATAGATCGTACTCAACTTGCAACCATTCCGGTAACGCCTGTTGATATCATCGTGGATCTCAAACTTTGTGGCAACAGTTTTGGGAAGACCTCTTCCTGTTCTAGCATGTCTGTGCTCTTGTGCAAAAAGTGAGGTCCATGGTTTGAGGAGTTTGGTGCCCTATTGAGAAGACCTCATATGGCCTAGACAGATCCCTACCAATGACATTGAACACCTTTTGGAAAAATTTAAATGATGATAGCCCGACCTTTTCATTCAACATCAGTGACTGATTTCACAAATGTTTTTTTGGCAGAATGGGAATAAATTCCAACAGACACACTCCAAAATAGATAACCACAGAACTTACATTCTAAAGCTTATTAAAAGTATGTTTCAAACAATTGTGCAAAATGAATCTATAGATGGTTACAGAGCTAATAAAGTAATAAACAAGGGACAAAAAAGATAGATTGATTGTTCTGAATTACATACAATAGTACAAAAAGCCAGCTGTGTGCACTATTTATTTCAAAGATCAAATCATCTAACTATATAATGTATAAAAAAATAATGATGAGGAAAAGTTAAACAATGTGAGTAATGTACATACACCTACAGAGGGAAATCAAATTAAAGGTAACATGCTCCTTGATCTTGGCTTCCAGGGCCAAGCATGTGAAGTTAAAGTGCAGCACTAAAAAGCTTATCACTATTTCTAATAACCTCCTTAAAAAAAAAAGACCCCCCCCCCCCCCAAACAAACAAACAAACAGCAACACCATTTTATACTTGGTATTTGAATAACCTCCACCCACTTCCTTCAGTAAATGTTATTGCCCCCCCCAAGTACATACCCATCATAGTTACAGTAACTTATAAGGCATGAGAAGGGAGAGTATAGTTGCATGATTCCCTCCTAGACGGGGGAGGGTACTGACACGCCAGTGCCATCCCCACTTCAGCACCAGGATAGTACCCCAAGGATCCTCATGTAAGGGAAATGTGATCAACTTTTCCAGGAGAGACATCCAGCTTGATCATAATGGCAGTCTCTATCTTCAGCCACACATATACAGGCACTCAACCACCCATATACATAAACCCAGGCAAACTCCAATCCATATGCATTGACACAAGACACTTTACAAGTCTTATGTGTAGACACCAGGAACATTCCCATCCTTGCACTCACAGACAATCTTTTTACCCATACACACATATCCAGGTTCTCTTAACATCATGCTTGTATGGGCATATGATATGTTCCAAATTTGTAGGCCACTTTAGCAATGGGGTTAAAGAGACATTGACATTTTTTTTCCACCTCCAACTATTTACTCAAAAAAAATTGCTGCAAATCTGGAACAATATTGACTAAATACAAGTTTTGGAATAGAATTTCTGGGCATGGTTTTCCACAGTGGAAGACTTTTTACGGAATTATTATATATGGTGGTCACAGAATATATTTATAAAAATGCAAGTCCTAAACTACTAGCCTGGCTAAAATGTTTCTTGTCACTAATCCCACCCACACCACACCCACTACTCCAACACCTCTTTGCATATGTTTAGCCATGGTTAATATTTGGGTTTTTTAAAACCATTTTAATACAATTATAAAAATATATACATTTGCTGTCAATTTGGCATAATCTCCCTCTCACATATGCAAAGTTGTGTAAACCAGGGCAGGTTCAATCTAAGGCAGTGACATGAAACAAATCTATTTAGTGTCCAATTTACTTTTTTTTCTATTTTGCATGGGTAGTAACCTGGACAGCTAACCATGGGTGGTCTTTAGTTTGATAAGGGGACAATCATATCAAATAGCTGATTTTGCCTGTGGAAACTGTCACCTATACTGATCATGTCTGTTAACTGTTCTATGGGTACAGAACATTTTTTATTTCCCCACAATTTTCCTTTAAATTAAGGTTTTTAGCTCATTCCTCTAATATGCAAACTCAGATATCTGAAAGCCAAAATGTTGGGAAAAATCCTCAAAATATTTTAAGCTAACTTTCTTGTTCAAGTTTTTTGTATACAGCTTCAAAACGTTCCCACCTGAATTCAGAAATGCTACTTACTTGGTACTGACAACCAATCACCTTCTCTATTTGCATATGGCCTCCTATCCCTTCATTATGTATTGTCCCCAGACCTCAAATCAGCCAGATCATGGCCCTACTTAACTTACATAAGCCATACTCCTGTTGACGATGCCTCTCCCCTCTGCCTCTCCATATCGCCCACGCTTCTTATCAGTGCATCCACATCAGTGCACCTGCGTTCTACCTTCACAGCAACACTCTACCTTTAAGCCGATGCTCCATCTCCAGCCTTCAATAGTGAGTAAATGTTGATTTAAGATTTATCACTAACTTTCACTAATTGCCACAGTTTAGATTCTACATATATATATATATATATATATATATATATATATATATACAGTATATATATACAGTATATATATATATATATATATATATATATATATATATATATATATATAGAGAGAGAGAGAGAGAGAGAGAGAGAGAGAGAGAGCAATTGTGTAGATGGAGGGAACTCACAGGACTTAATTCAATAAGTATCCTTTATTTACATTACTGATTACATATATTAAAGCGTGTCAACGTTTCAGCCTATCCTGAGGCCTTCTTCAAGACAGATTCATAATCTAAAAAGCATAAACATAAAAACATGCAATAAAAATCATAGCAAACATAACATAATACCTATCTGTACACCAGTGTGTAGCCCTCCACCAGATAGAGATAATCATCCCCCTATACCAAAACGTTCAAAATAATTAATAAAAGCCAGGTCACCCAACAAATGGGAAAGAAGAACAAGGGAAAGTAAATAGACAATAGAGAGAAGAATATAAGATAAGAAACAAGGAGAACTGAGCATCTACTGAGACCACCAACATCCACACAGGGAAATACTCTCCATTGTTATCAGCTGAGCACCAACATTGATTCAATGGCGAACGCGCCTAACACATGAGCACAAATTCAATCAGACAAGCAGTGAAATCAGCAAATAGATATCACCAAAAGACCAAACAGCCGTTTATTAATATCAAACGCCCCTGGCCCTATCAACAATAGAAGGCAGAGTATACCAACATGTGTATAAATAGCGATACTCAGAATCAGATGTTAAAAACAGTAGAACACCATAGCCAATCACTGGGCAAGGGGGAGATACCGATAAGGGACCAATCTGCACAAAGGTTTATATGACCCGCTACCAGAGACCAAGGTGTATTAACACGTACCCTTAGCAAACTAACACCGCAGCCCTTTGCACTAGAGGGATAAATCAAAGCAGTGATATTCAGAAAAATAGTGAGCATCGTATATAACATTCCAAGATAATATCGCCTTATGGTCTAATCACAGAGTATAAACTAATCACATAATGACAGATAGTAAATTTGAACGATATGAGCCTTTTATCAATAGTCCTCAAAGTTACAATGCAGTTTACCCATATCGAAGCCTCCAATATGGTAAACTGTGTAATTGCCCAATTACAGCAAGCTGCCCAGTATAGAAAACCAGGTACACACAGCTTAAGTTCATTGCGTTTAGCTATAAGGGAAGCTCCAATTCATGGTGCCCCAACCAGAGTACACTCCCCCAAACTTCACTTGGTAGCAATAACCAATAAGAAATATGCATATATTGCACCACGGTTAAATCACTGATCACCCCCTTTGATACACACTATCCCATAGCACTCAGACACACTTAATTATTCAATATTGCTAGGAAGTGCCCATATAAAAAAAAAAAAAACGCGCTTGAAATATGTAGCAAGTATAACACGCATATTGTTATATCCTAAGCTGCATCGCACTGGGGATATGTCACATATAAACAAACAGCTAAGCAGAGTGTTCAAGAGCCACATAGTATACCATAACCAATCATACCTTAGTTAGTGCAGACCCCACTCTCAAGACGTGCTCCCGATGCAGGAAAAACAGAGATACTCAAACAGCCGTGTATTTGCCTTTAAATGCCGTGCTTGCCTCCTGCAGGAACCAATCACGGCGCAGACTACCTACACACCCCCTTCTGCTAACGGCTCCATACAGCTGAGTTAAGAATTTAAGTCAGGTGGCCACAAACCGGGTATAATAGAGAGCACAGCGATCTTATCACAACAGGGGCATAATAAACATATAATGCCATAGTCACTAAGCAGACAATCAATAAAACCCCACTACAAGGTTTACTCTGCTCACTGTATAAAACAGGGGGATGCCAAACACGACTCTAAACCCATCAAGTTAATAAAAATCGTGTTACAACGGCAAAAAAAAAAGGACAAAAGAAGAACAAGGCCATACAGCCAACAATGGTTGTAATCCAGACCCCTAAAAACACTAAAGAACAGAGCCAACTGGTATCCCCTCACACATACGTGGGGATTAACCTAACATCTCCTTACTTAAAATGCAAATGAGTCAGGATGAGGGGACTGGCACATAGAAAATCACTAACATGCCCAAACTAGACAGCTCCCCAGTAGTACCATACATGGCCAGGGCAGCTGATAAAGGCCATCCATTATGGTGGAAATCCAGCTCATTAACACCAATGACCCTAATCTTACCACAAATCAGGGTATAGTACCAGTCAAACCCTACTGAGTATATAGGAATACCATATGTGTGTGTCATACAAGAGGTTACCATCCTAGGTATCTGATCAATATGTTGGTGGCTATAACCTTAGTCCCGCGTGCCCAATACTGCCACTGCCATCACACCAATATTGAAGTCAATCAGTATCGCCTACCACACCGTAGTTGATGGCTCATGCTAAGTGTGATCCCCACAAGGGACCAAACAAGGAGGGAGGTGCTGACATGCAAGATGTTGAAAAAAACAGCATAGTTTAAAGGAAAAATGTGTACAAAAGAACAGACGATAACCACAATATATCAGAAAAACAGAGCATAATCTATGCTTGCATTTAGTCCATTGGGAGTCAAAGTGTTCAATCTGTGTATCCACCTTGCCTCATTCCTGAGGAGTTCTGAATTTTTATCTCCTCCTCATTTCAAGGGGGCAACTCTATCAATGAGCATAGCCCTAAGGGTGGATACAGGGTGTCGTTGTTCAAGAAAATGTCTTGCTACTGGCTGGTCTGAAAGGCCATCCTTAAGGGCTGCTCTAATGGCACTCTTATGGTTTGCTAACCTCTCCCGGAATGGGGTAATAGTTTTACCTACATAGAAAAGTCCACATGGGCAAGATAACAAGTAAACCACAAAGTCTGAGGTGCAGGTCAGCCGGTGTCTTATCACATAATTTCTATTAGTTGCTGGATGTGGAACCTTTCACCAGTGAGGAGAGAGCTGCACGTCACGCAGCTCCCACATTTGTAACATCCATTCTTGACAGGGTGCAACCAGGTCTTTTCCTTTCTCCACGGATCCGTCTTCATTAATAGTGATTTGAGACTTCTACCACTCTTGTGTAAAACCCTGGGGGGGGGGGGGTTGTCTCTGAATGGTAATGATTTGTCTCCACTTATCAGAGGCCAGTTCCTATGGATCACTTTTCGTAACGTGCTGGTGGCTGGAGTGTATTCTGTCACCAGATTCGTGGGTGATTCGTTGGTGGTTGGAGCCTTTACCGACCCCCTAGTCATTAGAGACATACGCTCCTGCTGTTTCACCTCTTCCAGTGTCTGCTGAACCATAGTGGGGTTATACCCTCTGTTGAGAAATTTCATCTTCATCTCCTCTAACTGGGACAGCATTATGTCTTGATCATAATTATTACGCATAACACGCAATAATTGGGATTTTATAATGCCTTTCTTTAGTTGTAGCGGGTGATAGCTACTGAACTGTAGTAAAGTATTCCTGTCAGTAGGTTTAGAATATAGTGTTGTCTTCAAGCGACACTCCCCTGCTACCTCAGATTTGTAGAAGCACAAATCTAAGAAGTGTATCGATTCCAAGCTTATCTCATTTTTTAATTTGACTGGGGTCAGTGAGTTGTTGAGAATCTGAATCCACACCTCCAGTTCTTCTGTAGTTCCACCCCAAATGACCAACAGGTCATCTATATACCTGCGGTATAGCAATACATTTGGGTTATTTAGGCTGAAGCAAAAAAAGGGGGTTAAATAAACTAGCGCTTAAGAGTTAATATCCCTTGCCCTATTCTCCTACTATCTACTTCCCAGATAGAAAGGTGTATAAAGTGAAAAAGTTATGGAGATTAGGCGCTTAATCTGCAAAAGGGATAAAGGTGTGTATGGAGGTCGTTAGCTAAATATGTAGAAAAAACTGGACCTTGGACAGAATAAGTGAAAAATTCTTCTACAATTTATTTTCAAAATAAAAACATGATAATACCAAGATAAAATAAATCACAATCCCTAAGTGTTGCAACACTATATCGATCAATTCATAAAATTTCTAAAATTCAGATATACATTTGTTTCATACACAAATAAAAGGATTTATCTGCTCTTTTGTATCCTTTGTTCAAAGATTTTAGATAGAATATATTCTTTTATTTCAACACAATTAATAATATTTGTCTCTATTTGATATTTTATATCTATATTTCATCAGCTTTAAAATTTCAAATATGTAGCAAAAACTAACAATTAGTTAAAACAATTTAAATGCAAGATTATAAATGGTGTCCCCACAATGGCTGTTTACTTATATTGGTTATAATTTTGTGTATCTAAAAAGTTCATCAAAGCATTTGTAAGTAATTGGAGATAAATTACTGAGGGCTGTGTTCTTTATCCTTATATTTATGTTGTGATATATTAAGGTTTCACAGTTACCTCTTTGTATCCTCAGTGAGCTTAATTTGTAGAAAAGGAATGTTCCAAACAGTGTTTAGGGGTGATTTTCTTACCCTCTCTTGTGAGCTGTTACTACTCACGGCTTCCCAGCGGTTCCTATGTGTCCTCAGTTTGACTCTCAGACAAGGGGTTCCGGTAGGTAATTTTCTTTGTGTTACCTTGTCACTGGTCTTTGTAGAAGTGCTCTGATTACAGCACCAAACTGTAGACAATCCTTTTGTTTCTGTAACTTGCGCAAGTTAGCTTTTGTGTTTGTAGTTCCTCAATCTCCTGCACTTAAGTACTTCTGTACGCAGGAAAAAAACAGATCTTGATAAAGCCAGGGTTGCTGGCGAAACATGTTGATATCTGTGTGAACACCAAGAAAGAAAAAGCCTGTTTTTTTCCTGCGTACAGAAGTACTTAAGTGCAGGAGATTGAGGAACTACAAACACAAAAGCTAACTTGCGCAAGTTACAGAAACAAAAGGATTGTCTACAGTTTGGTGCTGTAATCAGAGCACTTCTACAAAGACCAGTGACAAGGTAACACAAAGAAAATTACCTACCGGAACCCCTTGTCTGAGAGTCAAACTGAGGACACATAGGAACCGCTGGGAAGCCGTGAGTAGTAACAGCTCACAAGAGAGGGTAAGAAAATCACCCCTAAACACTGTTTGGAACATTCCTTTTCTACAAATTAAGCTCACTGAGGATACAAAGAGGTAACTGTGAAACCTTAATATATCACAACATAAATATAAGGATAAAGAACACAGCCCTCAGTAATTTATCTCCAATTACTTACAAATGCTTTGATGAACTTTTTAGATACACAAAATTATAACCAATATAAGTAAACAGCCATTGTGGGGACACCATTTATAATCTTGCATTTAAATTGTTTTAACTAATTGTTAGTTTTTGCTACATATTTGAAATTTTAAAGCTGATGAAATATAGATATAAAATATCAAATAGAGACAAATATTATTAATTGTGTTGAAATAAAAGAATATATTCTATCTAAAATCTTTGAACAAAGGATACAAAAGAGCAGATAAATCCTTTTATTTGTGTATGAAACAAATGTATATCTGAATTTTAGAAATTTTATGAATTGATCGATATAGTGTTGCAACACTTAGGGATTGTGATTTATTTTATCTTGGTATTATCATGTTTTTATTTTGAAAATAAATTGTAGAAGAATTTTTCACTTATTCTGTCCAAGGTCCAGTTTTTTCTACATATTTAGCTAACGACCTCCATACACACCTTTATCCCTTTTGCAGATTAAGCGCCTAATCTCCATAACTTTTTCACTTTATTTAGGCTGAACACATATTTGTCCTCAAACCACACCATAAATAAGTTTGCGTAGGAAGGGGCAAGACTGGACCCCATGGCTGTTCCTACTAACTGGAGGTAAAAACTTTCCTCAAATCTAAAATAGTTATGAGTCAGGCATATCATTAGCCAGTCTAGTAGTATCTCAATAGAAGGACCCATGTACTCATCCGAGTTGCTCAAAGCTTATCTTACAGCCTCTACACCCAAATCATGCAGAATGATGGTGTAGAGGCTGTTGACATCAAGTGTGACAAGATGGCAGTCTGCAGGAAAGTCTCTGTCATGCAGTAGATTAATCAGCTGTATTGAGTCTTGGAGGAATGCCTTAGTATTCCTTACGACCTCCTGTAAATGAAAGTCAATGTACTTCGCTAGATTTTGGAATAGTGATCCCACTGCAGACACAATTGGTTGCCCTGGTGGTCTAGATGAATCCTTATGTATTTTTTGGGATCGTATAGACAATTGGATGTCTGGGCAACTCCGGCATCAAAAAGTCACAAAGTGTCTGCTCAATGTGGCCGTTATTCAAAGCAAAAGATAAGATATCCTCCAATTTTCACTTGTAAGTCATAGTTGGGTTGGCTGGTAATCTTCTATACGTGGCGTGTCACTTAATTGCTCTAGTAGTTCTTGCCTATATTATTGGTAATCGAGCACCACAATAGCACCCCCCTTGTCTGCCGGTTTGATGACTATAGAGTCATCCTTCTTTAGTCTTTGTAGGGCTGCCCACTCTGATTTTTCTAGGTTAGTTCTGCATGTTCCCATATCACTGAGTTCATTACTAATCTCCTGAGAACATACATTAGTGAAAGTCTTGATAGTTGGGTGCATGTTCCTTGGTTCGAACCCAGACTTTACCACAAATCTTCTATCATCACTCAATGGTGGCGAGTTCTTGAAATGATTCTTTACTTTCAATGTCCTTTGTAGGCGATGTATGTCCACTAAATTATCAAAAACATCCACTCGTGGTGTAGGAACATAGCTTAATCGCTTACTGAGTAGCCTCAGTTCGTCATCATCAATGGGTCTACTGTTGATGTTGATTATCACATTCTCTGATTTTGTCAGTTTTTTCGCTGTCTTCTTCCACCACCTACTTCGTCTGACGTACGGCCTGTGTCTTGTGCGGGTGGGTTGCCGTTTTTTGCCGGTAGTGGAGGTTTCCTTTGAGATCTTGTCTGTACCTGGGTCTGTTGTTTCAGGGTGTTCAGGTTGCTTGTGGATGATTCAGCTTCACTAGATTCACCACCACTTGTATCGATGGTGTTAGCTAGTGCCCTAGGTTTGCGTTCATTGAGTCTTTGTCTGAAGGGGGCATTTTTACCAGACAGCCATTGATAGACCCTTCTCTCGCGATAGTCGATCTCGACAGTTGCAATTTTCTTGTTCTTAAAGTTGATCAAATCTTTTCTATATTTGTCCACTTGAGATGCCAGCTTGCCTAGCCAGTCCTCGTTCTCATCATTCTTTAGCACATACTCCTTGTCTTTTTGTGTGGTATCGAGTTCCTCAACCACTAATTTTTTAAGTCTCGTAACCTCTTCTATAACGAGCAGTATCCAATCGAAAGAACACTTGTTGGCTATCTGACACCATTTGCGACAGAATTCAGCGCTGCTCCTCCCAATAGTGGGGGAGTTCCTGACTCTAAATCCCCGCGGGATCATCTTCCTTTTATAATAGTCAGTGAGATCACTTGCATGAAGCCGGTAATCCACTTCTTTTCTCTTTAGATTTAGCAACTTGTAGTATATATTAATGGGTATATATTTATATATTTATGGGTTTGAGTTTTATTTGAGAAATAGTTTAGCCCTGTTAAATAAGTATGGTATTTTTAGTTATGTCATGAAACACTAGGTTTGTTTAGGCCTATGACGTGTTGCATAAATGTCTGCTATGCTAGCCAAGGGGTTAAGACAACACCCGTGCCATGATACTATCCTGAAGTAAATTATATCTGTAATGTTGTCAGTTAAGATGTTTTCTTGGTTTTGGTTAAAAGAGACGTTCTTTGAGTCACTAAAGTTGAAATAAATTTCTTCAGTCTGGTAAATATAAAAAAATCAAGCTTCAGTAATTTCTGGACTGAGTTTACTGCCCTTCTCTGAACTCTGTTATAAACCTGCCTGGTGGTTTATGATCAACAAGTATGATAAAATACACTACTATAACAGCATTCCAGGCAATCTTGGTATGTGTTGTAATATTTTTCCAGTTACTGGTTGACAAAATATAACAGACAGAGTGATTAATAGTATTGTTTCATATTGTTGCCATATTGTTCAAGCCAGGCCTGTAAGCTCGTTTATAGCCTGCCACAATCCGTGCCCCTTTTCTGAAAGAAACTTTACTTCCTAAAAATGTATTTAACCCCAACAGCATGGAATGCCCTACCTCATATGGTGTCCTGCAGCCTCCCCCTTTTACGAAAGCAAGAATTGTACTGGGGGCATGCCTAGCAGAGTAGGCAATCCACCATGATTTGGCTCTGGCCTTGAAATCATGTGACCGCATCGATGATCGCAATATTTCATGTTTACATCGGAACCTAGTTTTGATATTAACACATTGATTTTGGCACAAAGTGGTTAAATGTTTAATCTGGCCAAATCATAAATCATATTGTCTTTCACAAGGGGAGCTAGTAAAGCATGCTTGAACATTTTCCTTTTAATTTCCCTTGGAGCAGAGATCTATGCACATTAGTATTAGGTTCTGTTATTTTACATTTTTTTTATTTTAAACTGTTTGCTTTATCAAATTGTGTTGGCTAATTCCTTTTTATACAAATTATTATTATTTTTTATTTATAAAGAGCCAACAGATTCCGCAGCGCTGTCCATGGGTAACAAAGATAAAAGGACAGTACAATATGAGACACCAGACAAAATTTAACAAACAAATACAGGGGGAATTGGGAGTCCTGTTCCCGTGGGAACTTGCAATCTAAATGGGTAGGAGGGTGAGAAACAGGAGGTGGGGACTGCGAAGGTGGGGATGATGTTAGTGTGGAGTTAGATGAGGGCAACTATTAGGCAAGTGGAATTCATTAGTTACTAATTTGGTGATAGCTTCCCTGAACAAGAAGGTCTTTAGGGAGCGTTTAAAGGAGGAGAGGTTGGGGAAAAGTTTGACAGGTTGAAAAAGTGCGTTCAAGAGGGTTGGTGCCACACAAGAGGAGTCCTGTAGTCTAGCATGGGAGGAGGTGATGGTAGAAGAGGCAAGGAGTAGATCGATGTTGGATCTTAGGGGACGGGCTGGAGTATATTTGTTGATGAGTGAGGACAGGCAGGGGTGCTGCATTGGTAAGGGCTTTGTAGGTCAGAGTGGGAATTTTTAATTTAATTCTGCTGTGAATGGGGAGCCAGTGAAGGGACTCACAGAGGGGTGCAGTGGATACAGAGCATCAGGAGAGGTGGATTAGCCTAGCAAAAGCATTTAGGATGGATTGAAGGGGGGAAAGGTGGGAGAGAGGAAGGCCAGTTAGTAGGTTATTACAGTAGTCAAGCCGGGAAATTACTAGAGAATGGATTAGCTGTTTAGTAGTTTCAGCACTCGGAAAAGGACAAATGTTGGAGGTATTGCGTAGGTGGGTGCGACAGGATGAAGAGAGCGATTGGATGTGGGGTATGAAGGACAGTTTGGAGTCAAGTGCAACTCCTAGGTAGCGGACTTGGGGTGATGGGGAGATACTGGTGTCAGCAACAGTGATAGTAAAGTTAGAAACTGGAGTAGAATTAGATGGGGGGATTAGAAGAAGCTCAGTCTTGGAAGAAATGCCATATAAGCAGTTGCTGATGTGGGAAAGGACAGAAGGAGAGAGTACAGGGATGGATAGGTAGATCTGAGTTTAATCAGCATAGAGGTGATAGTTGAAGCCATGGCTACTGATAAGTTTACCCAGGGAGGAAGTATAAATAGAGAAGAGTAGAGGGCCTAGAACAGAGCCTTGAGGTACTCCAACAGACAGAGGCAATAAAGAGGAGGAGTCTCCAGCAAATAAGACAGAAAAGGACCTATTAGAGAGATGAGTGGATCCAGGAGAGGGCAATATCACAGAGCCCAAGGGAGCTGAGAGTACGTAGGAGGAGGGGATGGTCAACAGTATCAAAGGCAGCAGACAGGTCAAGTAAGATAAGTATAGAATAGTGGCCATTGTTTTTAGCAGAAAGAAGATCGTTAGTAACCTTGGTGAGGGCAGTCTCAGTTGAGTTTTGGGGACAGAAGCCAGATTGCAGGGGGTCAAGCAATGTTGAGGATAGGAAGTGGGTTAGGCAATTGAAATCTAGATTTTCCAGGACTTTTGAATCTAGTGGAAGCAGTGATATGGAGTGGTAGTTTGCAGGTGAATTGGGGTTGAGGGAGGGTTTATTTTTGAGGATGGGGGGACCTTTGCATGTTTAAAGGATGATGGAAATGAACCAGTATTAAGGGATAGGTTGAATATGTGATTAAGAGATGGGGTGAGGGTAGAAGACAGAGAAGGTATTAGATGTGAAGTGATAGGGTCAAGTGGGCAAGTAGTGAGGTGTGAGGAAGACATTAGAGAACTCACTTCATTCTCAGTGGTTGGGGGGAAGGTACTGATAGTGGTGGAGGGGGTGACCGGGGACAGAGATGGCAGGTTGCAGTCTTGTGGTGGGATGTTACTTTGGATGGTAAGTGTTTTGTTGAAGTAGTATGCCAAGTCTTGAGCACTAAAGGCAGATGAAGGGGGTGGTGCAGGTGGATAGAGGAGAGTGTTAAAAATGGAGAAGAGACATTTAGGGCTTGAGGAGTGAGAAGATATGAGAAAAGAGAAGTAGTTTTGCTTGGCTAAGTGAAGGGCAGAGGAGTAAGAATAAAGACTGAACTTATAGTTTAGGAAACCGGGTTCAGAGCGGGATTTCCTCCAGGCACGTTCAGCAGCACGGGAGCATTTTTGTAGATAGCGTGTTTGCTGAGAGTCCCAGGGCTGGAGCTGATGACATGGGGTTTTGCGTATTTGTGGAGGAGCAAGGGTGTTGAGTGCAGAGGAGAGAGTATTGTTATAATGGCTTGTAGCAATATTCCTTTAAATATTCCTTTATTACATTTTGCTTTTGTCTAATATTCTAACTATGTACAATATTGTGTTTATTGTGTTTTTAGAATGATTTTTGTCAAGTTGTGTATAGTAATTTTAATCTATTAGTCTGGACTTTCGTTAGGATTTCCCATATAATAATCCTAAGGGGGATTTCCCATATAATAATCCTAAGGGGGAGTTTTAGACATTGTTTTGGGTCTAATACAGATGAAAGAGTGTTTTGTTCATCTTTGTACCCACTAAACTAAGTCTCAGGCTCATCTGGAGTTGCTGGACTATGATGATCTGTTGAAAGTGGAAAGAGTCAGTTAAACCTCTCTATGACAAACTGGTGACTGTTGCAGAGTTGGTTAGCGCTTTACGTCATAATACATTTTTACTTTTTACCTACTATTATAAACCCATGGACCCCTTTTTGAATTTGATACACATTAAAGTAAAAAAAAAAAAAAAGTAACTAAAGGATATAATTTTAGCTCATCAAAACATAATGTTGCAATATTATGTGCTGTGATTGCCACAGGGTTATATATGATTTTTTATGTAACATATGAACATTCATCATTCTTATTTATCTTTTTTTTTTTATTTGTATTATTACATACTTTCAAATTTGGTGACCAACTATAAAAAGAAGGGTATTTCCTCAAAAACTAATAAAAAATAAAAATGCTGATTTTTGATGCCAAGGTATTTTGATGAATGCAGGCCTTTCGTGGAATCATTTATCCGCTAAGGTGTTGTACTTTTAGGAAATACTTTTATATGGTAACTATAGGTCAGTAGGTTCCTAAATCCTGATAACTACAAGATAGCATTTTTAGTTCAGTCCCGTAAAGAGCATGCTTACATATACCTATGACATCTTTCCTTTATATGGTTTGAGGATTAAGAAGACATATAAATGTTTGCTATCTTTGTGCTAAGAAAAATATTGCAAAGAGTTAAAATACTGTATTTGGATAAAAAATAGACCATTCACACTTGGCTACAATTGGACAAAACAAAAAATAAAGAAATAAACAACTGAATCTTGCCCTGGAAGGCTTCTTTTGTGTAGTCAAGGGCTCAAAAACAGCATTCCCTGCTTTGTACATCAAGCCCTGTGTTAACATGGCAGTGCAATAAATCTTTACTTCTACATCATATATTACTTTAAATGAATAAATCCAACAGCATGCTAAAATAATAAAAAGCATATGGGAAGTAGTTTTACCGATGTATGAGCTTTATTTCTTAGTCTTTGCTTGATATGGTGAATCCCATATTACCAGCCTTTTAGTAAAGTTCACGGATAATAATTTACCATAATTATTGCAGCTACTAAAATTACTAAAAATGCAAAAATATTAAACTATGAGAAATCCATTATTTTCACTGGCATTTCTAACAGCAGAAAAACTAGAATGAATTATTGAATTAATTATTATTCACAACAAAAGCTACTGAGAAGGAAAACTAAACTATATTGAAGACAAACTATACCAGTTTGTGTTTTTCTGTACCATAGATTTTTTTCATGCAAAACTTATTTTAAAATATTAAAATTAGTGCCCTTTAATATGCATTTTTTTTAAAGACTGCTTAGTAGACTTGAAAGGCACCAAAAGAATTGGTTCGTCCAAAGTTTTAGAATAGAAAAATTTGTTTTCCCAAATATTTATTGGCTGCACTTTTCAGTATTCATTTAATTTTAAACTAAACCAATACTGAATATTCATAGAACATTTAAATAATTTTTTGTTAAAACAAATATTTACCTTTAACGAGCTGGAGAGCCGTGCTATCCCACTCCTATCATCGCTAATAAGAGGCTTAGCGCGGTGG
The DNA here is from genome assembly GCF_027579735.1 of Bombina bombina. Taxonomy (NCBI): domain Eukaryota; kingdom Metazoa; phylum Chordata; class Amphibia; order Anura; family Bombinatoridae; genus Bombina; species Bombina bombina. The sequence continues at coordinate 883,396,053 of NC_069503.1, read as the reverse complement.
GTCCCAGGGCCTGCACTAAAGGACCTTCTCCTTTAGCACAGACCCTGGAAGCTTCTGTGCTAAGCCTTCCATTAGCTCTGCTGGAGCTTTGTGAAGAAGAGGAGCGAGTTAGTACAGCTCTCTAGCGAGCTAAAAGTAAGTATTTAATACCTTAAAGGTAATTGAAAGAAAACAAATTAGTACAGATTTATTTCATCAGTATTTTTTGGTTTTCTTTAAAATGTCATTGATGCATTCATTCGGATATTTGTTTCATTATGAATTTGACTTCATAACAAAATGAATGCACATCTCTACTAGACGTGTGCATTCGTACCGAAAATCGGATTTTTGTTTTCCTAAACTAAAACAAATATACAATTTAATGCACCAACAAAATTTAAAGAGAACTAAAAATAACTGACAAATTTTGACAGTATTTATGTTTCCTTTAAATTGATTTTTTATCTTAACCCCTTAAGGACACGACCATTTTTCAATTTCTTTCCCTTAAGGACCAGGGCTATTTTTACATTTCTGCGGTGTTTGTGTTTAGCTGTAATTTTCCTCTTACTCATTTACTGTACCCACACATATTATATACCGTTTTTCGCCATTAAATGGACTTTCTAAAGATACCATTATTTTTATCATATCTTATAATTTACTATAAAAAAAAATATAAAATATGAGGAAAAAATGGAAAAAACACACTTTTTCTAACTTTGACCCCCAAAATCTGTTACACATCTACAACCACCAAAAAACACCCATGCTAAATAGTTTCTAAATTTTGTCCTGAGTTTAGAAATACCCAATATTTACATGTTCTTTGCGTTTTTCGCAAGTTATAGGGCAATAAGTACAAGTAGCACTTTGCTATTTCCAAACCACTTTTTTTCAAAATTAGCGCTAGTTACATTGGGACACTGATATTTTTCAGGAATCCCTGAATATCCCTTGACATGCATTTTTTAGAAGACATCCCAAAGTAATGATCTAGGCCCATTTTGGTATATTTCATGCCACCATTTCACCGCCAAATGAGATCAAATAAAGAAAAAATTCACTTTTTCATAATTCTTTTCACAAACTTTAGGTTTCTCACTGAAATTATTTGCAAACAACTTGTGCAATTATGGCATAAATGGTTGTAAACGCTTCTCTGGGATCCCCTTTGTTCATAAATAGCAGACATATATGGCTTTGGCATTGCTTTTTGGTAATTAGAAGGCCGCTAAATGCCACTGCGCACCACACATGTATTATGCCCAGCAGTAAAGGGGTTAATTAGGGAGCATGTAGGGAGCTTCTAGGGTTAATTTTAGCTTTAGTGTAGTGTAGTAGACAACCCCAAGTATTGATCTAGGCCCATCTTTGTATATTTCATGCCACCATGTCACCGCCAAATGCGATCAAATAAAAAAAAATGTTGTTTGAAATTATTTACAAACAACTTGTGTAATTATGACATAAATGGTTGTAAATGCTTCTCTGGGATCCCCTTTGTTCAGAAATTGCAGACATATATGGCTTTTGTGTTGCTTTTTGGTAATTAGAAGGCTGCTAAATGCTGCTGCGCATCACACGTGTATTATGCCCAGCAGTGCAGGGGTTAATTAGATAGCTTGTAGGGAGCTTGCAGGGTTAATTTTAGCTTTAGTGTAGAGATCAGCCTCCCACCTGAGAGATCCCACCCCCTGATCCCTCCCAAACATCTCTCTTCCCTCTCCCACCACACAATTGTCCCCGCCATCTTAAGTACTGGCAGAAACTCTGCCAGTACTAAAATAAAAGGCTTTTTTTTTTTATGATTTTTTTTTTTAAAAAAAATATCTGTTTATCTGTGATGGACCCCCCCCCCCCCTTAGCCCCTAACCTCTGTAGCTGCCCCCCCTAATACCTTCCACCCTCTCCCCCTCCCAGATCCTTTTGAAAATTATTTCCCCCCCTCCCTCTCCCTCTCTCCCATTCATAATTTCATTGGTGGCAGTGGCTGTTACGCGATCGCGTGCACATATGCGCACGCACGTGCGCTCCCTGCAGGCCCGCTTTAAACCCTGATGTCATACAGGGTACGTCGCAGGGTACGTTGCTGGTCTTTAAAGACCAGGTTGTGTGTGACGTACCCTGTACGACATGTGTCGTTAAGGGGTTAATTAGTGATGTCGCGAACCTAAAATTTTGCGTTCGCGAACGGCGAACCGGGCGAACCGCCATAGACTTCAATAGGCAGGTGAATTTTAAAACCCACAGGGACTATTTCTGGCCACAAAAGTGATGGAAAAGTTGTTTCAAGGGGACTAACACCTGGACTGTGGTATGCCGGAGGGGAATCCATGGCAAACTCCAATAGAAAATTACATAGTTGATGCAGAGTCTGGTTTTAATCCATAAAGGGCATAAATCACCTAACATTCCTAAATTGTTTGGAATAACGTGCTTTAAAACATCAGGTATGATGTTCTATCGTTCTACTGTTTTAGCAGATATGAATTGCACTGGTGTGACACTGTGCCCTGGCAGGACCTGGAGCGCACACGTGTGAGGAAAACTGACTGTTATTATTTCACAATAAAAAAGGTTTCTGTTTTTTTTAAATGTATGTACACTACTGTTTTAGCAGATATGACTTGCACTGGTGTGACACTGTGCCCTGGCAGGACCTGGAGCGCACACGTGTGAGGGAAACTGACTGCTATTATTTCACAATAAAAAAGGTTGGTTTTTTTTTTTTAAATGTATGTACACTACTGTTTTAGTAGATATGACTTGCACTGGTGTAACACTGTGCCCTGGCAGGACCTGGAGCGCACACGTGTGAGGAAAACTGACTGTTATTATTTCACAATAAAAAAGGTTTCTGTTTTTTTTAAATGTATGTACACTACTGTTTTAGCAGATATGACTTGCACTGGTGTGACACTGTGCCCTGGCAGGACCTGGAAGGCACACGTGTGAGGGAAACTGACTGCTATTATTTCACAGTAAAAAAAGGTGTTTTTTTTTTTGTTTTTAAATGTACACTACTGTTTTAGCAGATATGACTTGCACTGGTGTCACACTGTGCCCTGGCAGGACCTGAAACGCACACGTGTGAAGGAAACTGACTGCTATTATTTCAAATTAAAAAAAGGTTGTTTTTGATTTTTAATGTACACTACTTTTTTTTAGCAGATATGACTTGCACTGGTGTCACACTGTGCCCTGGCAGGACCTCAAACGCACACGTGTGAAGGAAAATGACTGCTATTATTTCAAATTAAAAAAGTTTTTTTTTTTTTTTTTTAAATGTACACTACTGTTACACCAGATATGAGTGGTGGCACTGGGCAAGTGGGCACAGTATATGCAGGCAGGCTGCAATTAGATTACACAGGGAAAAAAGAAAAGAAAAGCAGACAGAAAGGGCTTTTTGGGGTGCTGTCCTTACAGCAGAGATCAGATGAGTCCTTCAGGACTGTAGTGGACACTGAATACACTAGCCTAGCTATCGATTTCCCTATTAAATCAGCAGCAGCTACACTGTCCCTCCTCTCACTAAGAATGCAGGCTCCGAATGAATCTAAAATGGATGCTGTCCAGGAGATGGGAGGGTCTGGGAGGGAGTGTATGCTGCTGATTGGCTGGAATGTGTCTCGTGACTGTGAGCTACAGGGTCAAAGTTTACTCAATGATGACGAATAGGGGTGGATCGAACATCGCATATGTTCGCCGTCTGCTGCGAACGTGAACATGCTATGTTCGCTGTGAACTATTCGCGGCAGAACTGTTTGTGACATCACTAATCTTACTGCGCTCTGGAGAGAGCGCTAACCCGATCCTCATCTTGCCAGGTCCCTGGCAGCGCTAACAGGAGGCTTAGCGAGCTTGGTACCCAGAAATTGCACTAACTTTAGTGCAGGTCCTGAAAGCCGAACAGCGCGCTCTCCAGAATGCGTTAGGGTAAGTATGTAGCTACAGGTAAACCTTTGAAACATTTACATTTGCAACAAAAACAAATGTACATGTTAAACAAAAATGAAAACCAAATAGTGCAGGCAACTAATATTCGGAGAAAATAATTTCCTAGAATATTAAAGGAATAGTCTAGTCAAATTTAAACTTTCATGATTCAGATAGAGCAGGGAATTTTAAGCAACTTTCTAATTTACTCCTATTATCATTTTTTTTTTCATTGTCTTGGTATGTTTATTTGAGAAGGCGAGAATGTAAGCTTAGGAGCCGGCCCATTTTTGCTTGCTGATTGGATGGCTACATTTAGACACCACTCAGCAAGCACTACCCAGGTGCTGAACCCGAAAATTGGCCCGGCTCCAAAGCTTACATTAAAATAAAGATACCAAGAGAATAAAGAAAAAATGATAATAGGAGTAAAATAGAAAGTTGCTTAAAATTGCCTGCTCTAGCTGAATCATGAAAGTTTAATTTTGACTAGACTATTGCTTTAATTACAAAAATTTCATCCAAACAATTTTTTTCCCCTACACATCCCAAACCTCTACTGTGTAGGCCTTTTCTTTCATGTAATTAGCAAGAGTCCATGAGCTAGTGACGTATGGGATATACATTCCTACCAGGAGGGGCAAAGTTTCCCAAACCTCAAAATGCCTATAAATACACCCCTCACCACACCCACAAATCAGTTTTTACAAACTTTGCCTCCTATGGAGGTGGTGAAGTAAGTTTGTGCTAGATTCTACATTGATATGCGCTCCGCAGCAGGTTGGAGCCCGGTTTTCCTCTCAGCGTGCAGTGAATGTCAGAGGGATGTGAGGAGAGTATTGCCTATTTGAATTCAATGATCTCCTTCTACGGGGTTTATTTCATAGGTTCTCTGTTATCGGTCGTAGAGATTCATCTCTTACCTCCCTTTTCAGATTGACGACATACTCTTATATATACCATTACCTCTACTGATTCTCGTTTCAGTACTGGTTTGGCTTTCTACTACTTGTAGATGAGTGTCCTGGGGTAAGTAAGTCTTATTTTCTGTGACACTCTATGCTATGGTTGGGCACTTTTATATAAAGTTCTAAATATATCTGTTCAAACATTTATTTGCCTTGACTCAGGATGTTCAACATTCCTTATTTCAGACAGTCAGTTTCATATTTGGGATGATGCATATGAATTAATCAATTTTTTTCTTACCTTAAAATTTGACTTTTTCCCTGTGGGCTATTAGGCTCGCGGGGGCTGAAAATGCTTCATTTTGTTGCGTCATTCTTGTCGCTGACTTTTTTGGCTCAAATTTTTTTTTCTGTTTCCAGAGTCATACGTGTCGCCGGAAGTTGCGTCAATTTTTTGATGTTTTTTTGCGCCAAAAGTGTTGGAGTTCCGGATGTGGCGTCATTTTTGGCGCCAAAAGCATTTAGGCGCCAAATAATGTGGGCGTCTTTTTTGGGGCTAAAAAATATGGGCGTCACTATTGTCTCCACATTATTTAAGTCTCATTATTTATTGCTTCTGGTTGCTAGAAGCTTGTTCACTGGCATTTTTTCCCATTCCTGAAACTGTCATTTAAGGAATTTGATCAATTTTGTTTTATATGTTGTTTTTTCTATTACATATTGCAAGATGTCTCCGTTTGTCCCCGAGTCAAAAGCCACTTCTGGAAAAATGCTTAACTGAGTTTCAGTTCTACCAAAGCTAAGTTCATTTATTTTAAATGTTATAAATGTTTATCTTTAGCTATGGTTTGTAATAAGTTATTATGATATACTTTTACATGCAGATTCCATTAGTATTTATGCTTTATACATTTCCATTCTTAAGTGCAAGAAATGTTTAGAAGATTTATAAGAAATATTTTTTCTGATTAAGGCTATGTCTGACTTCGTGCCTTCTAATATGATTTTTAGGTCTTTTTCACTTCTTTTTTAATTATTGAAGTTTCAAATGACCAACAACATACTGATTTATCCTTCTCTGATGATGTTTTTTTATCTTTCAGAAATTCTCTTCATCAGATATTGACACTAACAAATCTACTTTTTTATATATTTTTTTTTATTATTAAAGTACATTTGTTCTTTGTTGAAGAGGTGTTGATTATTTTGGATATTAAGGTAACTAGTTCTTTAAGACTAGCTGACACTATTTCTGCCTTTTTATTCTTCTGTGATTTCAGAGGTTTTCTTTCCAATTCCCCATACTAGGGAATGGAATAGGCTGAGAATTTTCTTTTATTTTTAAACTATATTCTTTGTCAGCAGTTAAATTCAATTTGGAGGGTTCTCCAATTTATTGGAGCTATCTCTACTCCTACTAATTATGCTATTGTTTTTTATAGCAAAATAGTATTTATTTTCCTTTATATAGTTGTATCTCATTTTTGGAAAATTATTTAGTTTCAGGTACTTTTCTTGGTCCTGTGATATTGCAATTGCTTCATTTTTTTCTGTTTACTTTAAGATCAAGTATCAAATCATGATTTATTTTAGCATTGTTAAGGGACAACATTTACTAGACTAGGTGCCGTTGCATTTGTCTTGTTGTTTTGCATTTTGCAAGTCCTCTGTTTTGACTGGTCCTTTAAACTGGACTATCATGCTAATGATTTCATTTGTGTCTTCATTTTATTGAATATATTCGCAAATGAGGGTTAATCTATGTCTTTAGCTATTTTAGCTAGAAGAATTCTGTGATTTTTAAAAAAAAAAAAGAAAATCCATATTTCTTTTGTTCTAAGATAATCAATTATAATTGGATTCAATTCTTAACTGTTACTATGGGCTTCAAGATTGAGTTCTAAGACTAAAACTTTAAGCTTATACTAGTTTGGTTGTTCTTATTAAGGAACTAATCCTGAGTTCTTTCCCAAGTAACATGTTTTTAATTGGGGTTCGAAATTAGCTCCCTAATGTTGCGATGCACGTGCCGTATCCCAGCTTGGCTGGTAAGGGGCAGGTTAAGACTTCTTTGAAATTTATTTGGTTCTATTTTGTCCAAATTTCTTTGATTTTATTCCAGTAAGGCTAACACTTTCTTTCAGTGTGTTTCTGTCCTATATATTTTGGATACTGTTGAAGCATGGCTGGGTACCCATGGGGTTCAAGCGCTGCTCAGACCTGGAATCTTCTGGGGTTTTTATTCCAGTTCCTTTTCTAGGAACTGGGTTTTGGAGTTTTATTCAAACTATTCTGCCTTTTTGTGGTCATTGATAGCATTATTTGTTTTTTTTAGATACAATAAATGCATAGTCTTCATTTTTCTGTTTTCATTCAGATTATTTCCTGAGGATGCAGATTCTCATATGTTTCACTTGCTCTTCAGGACATAGTTAGAGGATCTTTTTTCAAAAGCTCTTGATTCCTCATGCAAGGGTCACCTTTTTTTAGGTTTCCAGATGGTTTATGTCACTATCTTTGTCTCTATCAGACATGGGACAATTTGTATTGGGTTCCGTCTGTCGGTACCTTTAGTCTCTATTATTTCCTTCAGTTGCTATATATGCATAGAAGTTTTAACAGCATTGGATTCAATTCCCTTTGCTCATTTTCAATGGAAAGATCCTTTCCAGCTTTTTATGAGTGTTGTTTCTTCAAGAACATGGTTGGAGGATCAATTAACCAAAAAGTTGGTTGATTCCTCAGACAAGAGTAACCTTTTTTAGATTTCCGGATAGATTCAGTGTCCATGACTCTGTCTCTGTTGGACAGGAGACGTCTGAAATTGGTTTCAGCTTATCGAAACCTTCTGTATCAATCATTCCCTTCGGTAGCCTTATGCATGGAAATTCTAGGTTCTTATGACTGCTGCATTGGACGTGTTCCCCTTTGCTCATTTTCACATGCGACCTCTTCAGCTCTGTATGCTGAACCAGTGGTGCCGGGATTATACAAAGATATCTCATTTAATATCTTTAAAACTGATTGTTCGACACCCTCTGACGTGGTACAGACCACCATCGTTTAGTTCAGGGGGCTTCTTTTTTTCTTCCAACCTGGACTGTGATCTCAACAGATGCAAGTCTGACAGGTTGGGGAGCTGTATGGGGGTTTCTGACAGCACAAGGGGTTTGGGAAATCTCAGGAGGTGAGATTACCAATCAATATTTTGGAACTCCGTGCAATTTTCAGAAGCTCTTCAGTCATGGCCTCTTCTTAAGAGAGAATCGTTCATTTGTTTTCAGACAGACAATATCACAACTGTGGCATAAATCAATCATCAAGGAGGGACTCACAGTCCTCTGGCTATAAAAGAAGTATCTCGAATACTGGTATGGGCGGAATCCAGCTCCTGTCTAATCTCTGCGGTTCATATCCCAGGTTTTGACAATTGGAAAGCGGATTATCTCAGTCGCCAAACGTTACATCCGGGCGAGTGGTCTCTTCACCTAGAGGTGTTTCTTCAGATTGTTCAAATGTGGGGACTTCCAGAAATAGATCTGATGGCTTCTCATCTAAACAAGAAACTTACCAGGTATCTGTCCAGATCCAGGGATCCTCAGGCTGAAGCAGTGGATGCATTGTCACTTCCTTGGAAGTATCATCCTGCCTATATCTTTCCGCCTCTAGTTCTTCTTCCAAGAGTAATCTCCAAGATTCTGAAGGAATGCTCGTTTTTTCTGCTGGTGGCTCCAGCATGGTCTCACAGGTTTTGGTATACGGATCTTGTCCGCATGGCTTCTTGCCAACCGTGGACTAAGACCAGACCTTCTGTCACAAGGTCCTTTTTTACCATCAGGATCTCAAATCCTTAAATTTGAATGGAGATTGAACGCTTGATTCTTAGTCAAAGAGGTTTCTCTGACTCTGTGATTAATACTATGTTACAGGCTCGTAGATCTGTATCTAGGAAGATATATTATCAAGTCTGGAAGACTTACATTTCTTGGTGTCTTTCTCATCATTTTTCCTGGCATTCTTTTAGAATTCCGAGAATTTTTCAGTTTCTTCAGGATGGTTTGGATAAAGGTTTGTCTGCAAGTTCCTTGAAAGGACAAATCTCTGCTCTTTCTGTTCTTTTTCACAGAAGGATTGCTATTCTTCCTGATATTCATTGTTTTGTACAAGCTTTGGTTCGTATAAAACCTGTTATTAAGTCAATTTCTCCTCCTTGGAGTTTGAATTTGGTTCTGGGGGCTCTTTAAGCTCTTCCGTTTGAACCTATGCATTCACTGGACATTAAATTACTTTCTTGGAAAGTTTTGTTTTCTTTTGGCCATCTCTTCTGCTAGAAGAGTTTCTGAATTATCTGCTCTTTCTTGTGAATCTCCTTTTCTGATTTTCCATCAGGATAAGGCGGTGTTGCGAACTTCTTTTAAATTTTTACCTAAGGTTGTGAATTCTAACAACATTAGTAGAGAAATTGTGGTTCCTTCATTATGTCCTAATCCTAAGAATTCTAAGGAGAGATCATTGCATTCTTTGGATGTAGTTAGAGCTTTGAAATATTATGTTGAAGCTACTAAGAATTTCCGAAAGACTTCTAGTCTATTTGTTATCTTTTCCGGTTCTAGGAAAGGTCAGAAGGCCTCTGCCATTTCTTTGGCATCTTGGTTGAAATCTTTAATTCATCATGCTTATGTCGAGTCGGGTAAATCTCCGCCTCAAAGGATTACAGCTCATTCTACTAGGTCAGTTTCTACTTCCTGGGCGTTTAGGAATGAAGCTTCGATTGATCAGATTTGCAAAGCAGCAACTTGGTCTTCTTTGCATACTTTTACTAAATTCTACCATTTTGATGTGTATTCTTCTTCTGAAGCAGTTTTTGGTAGAAAAATACTTCAGGCAGCTGTTTCAGTTTGATTCTTCTGCTTATAATTTCAGTTTTCTTCATTATAAGATTTAAACTTTATTTTGGGTGTGGATTATTTTTCAGCGGAATTGGCTGTCTTTATTTTATCCCTCCCTCTCTAGTGACTCTTGCGTGGAAGATCCACATCTTGGGTAGTCATTATCCCATACGTCACTAGCTCATGGACTCTTGCTAATTACATGAAAGAAAACATAATTTATGTAAGAACTTACCTGATAAATTCATTTCTTTCATATTAGCAAGAGTCCATGAGGCCCACCCTTTTTTGTGGTGGTTATGATTTTTTTTTATAAAGCACAATTATTCCAATTCCTTGTTTTTTATGCTTTCGCACTTTTTTCTTATCACCCCACTTCTTGGCTATTCGTTAAACTGATTTGTGGGTGTGGTGAGGGGTGTATTTATAGGCATTTTGAGGTTTGGGAAACTTTGCCCCTCCTGGTAGGAATGTATATCCCATACGGCACTAGCTCATGGACTCTTGCTAATATGAAAGAAATGAATTTATCAGGTAAGTTCTTACATAAATTATGTTTTTACATTGCAAATCATCAAATCATGAAAATAAAAATCCACCTACCGTGTTGTTAGGATGGTAGTTGAGATGCAAGCCACTGTCACAAAGGGGGGATGATGTACCACTGCTTTGGTCACTAGGGATACCTGAAGAAATCAGCACAGATTTATTTTTGGAAACCTATTTTTATCAAAATCCTATAATAGTTGTGAAGTTACTGTGGAGCTATAGCTGTCCTTTGACTGGAAGTTAGAAGGACCTACCTTATACTCCCTTATCTAGCATAGTGATAACAAAACTATGGAAGAGGTAAGTGATGCATGAGACAGAACTAAATAGATGGAATATGACAGATGTGTCTTGTCATTAGAAAACTGCAAGAAAGCAGTTTATTGGTTAGTCACGTGGTTATATGTTTTGGTTAAGAATGTGCAGTTTCTTAGAGAAACTTGTAAATCTATACAGGTTAAAAAATGCATCTGATTTTCTAATCTAATCTATTTTTTTCTAATTAAAGTCATTTCTATGTGAATGTAATTAAACACTGTATTGCAAAATATTTGCATACTTAAACTTTTAAAGGCACTTAAACAGTTATGTTGGCAAAATGTGCATTGTTTTGCAGTCCAGGAATATACCCATTGCAATGTCTCTTGAATATTGTTTATCCCATTTTCTTTACTGTTGTCAGAGACATATATAAATTAGCTAGCGCTGCGGAATCTGTTGGCACTCTACAAATAACTGATAATAATACTGTACTAATAAAGCAATGTGCATTGGGTGTTTCAGTGTCCAGTTTCTTGTAGTATTAACTTCAACCTCCACTGGTGGATGTGGGGAAAAACATAATTTAAAAAATTAAACTACAGGAAAAACATATAATGCAAAGTTTTTTTGTGTTTTTGAGCTAGATTACAAGTGGAGCTTTGGGTGGGTTAATGGTCTAACGCTAAGAATAAGGCTTAATGTGGTATTAAAATTATAATTTTTTTTAACCAGAGCATCTTAACACAGCCAACATTTTTTTAGTCCGCTCTATACTTTTAATGGATAGCACAGGGAGCATTATAAGCATGCTCATTGTGATTGTATTGCAAGTGGTGAGTTTAGTGTTGCCCTCAAACACAATCCAAAATACTTCTGTAAAATTGTTTGAGACCCAAAGTAAACCATTATTATAAATGGTACAGGACAGAACTACATGAAGAACTCCTACCTGCGCATCATTCATCATGAGATTTACTGCGCCCCCATAGAAGTCTATTATGTGAACGATTTAGGGCACCTGTGCTATCCTACAAGCAGATGTTAGAGCGCCAAATACTATCACTCACCAATAAAAAGTAACCTTGGACTGATAATATGAGTGTACAAATATAAATGCTGTTGTTTGTGCTAGATGGATGGTAACACACAATAGCGCTATTATCATCTAATACTTCATGGGTAATTAAATAGTGTGAATAATATCCCTTTTTAAAATTATATTGATAAGTGGGCAATTCAATCAATTTTAAAAACAGAGCTAAGAAAATGTTCATACAGCAAAAGTTTGTACTAGTATTGGGAAAACCACTTTTCCCAATGTTGCTATAACTGTCTTTTATTTAGTTAATTATGTTACTTTCCTTCATTCATACAAGGGATGGAATTCATATTTTCTTCTTCCAACCTTTTTTATTATTAAGGTTAGCAGTTAGACATATTACATGCAAAATTATACATTTCACACATTTCTTTAAAGGAATTTATTATCATTTAAAAAAAAAAAAAAATCTTGAGTGACACATGTAATGGTATCTTTTGAAACATCAGAGAAATCTATTTTCTTGTATTAACTGGATCATATATCATCTGCATTATTTGTCTAGAACTGAGCAGCACTATGTCAGACTGTCATAGTGCTTACACTATAAGATGATATTACAGTAACCCATATGAAAGGCAAGCCTTTGCAATGGGGAATACAGCTTTAAACCTCACATAATGCTTCAATGAGTAATTAAGGGACTTTAAACTCAGAACTTGTTTATGTATTATATGTTAAATGAACCCCTGTAAAAAAAACAAATGAACATTTAATTATGTTTTTGCCTTCTTATCATGTAATTTACCTTTAATAATTGTGTATTTTTACAATGCTTCCTTCAGACTGCTGTAGTATATACTGCATATTTAAAAGGACAGTCTAGTCAAAATTAAACTTTCATGATTCAATACAGGGCATTAAATTTTAAAGAACTTTACAATTTGCTTTTATCATAAAATTTGCTTTGTTTTTTTTGTTATTATTTGTTGAAAGGTAAACCTAGGTAGACTCAAACTAATTTCTAAGCCCTTGAAGGCCAGCTCTTATCTCATTGAATTTTGGCATTTGTTCACAGTAAGACACTGCAATTTCATATGTTCCATATAGATAACATTATGTTCACTCCAGTGGATTTATTTATGAATCAGCACTGATTGGATAAAATGCAAGCCTGTTAAAAGAGTTGAGATAAATGGGCAATCTGCAGAGGATTAGATACAAGGTAATCACAAAAGTGTATTACTATAACACACAGCTAGATTACGAATTTTGCGTTATGAGTAAAAAGGCATCGTTATGCTTCAAAACAATGCTTTTTCCTTAACACCGCTATTACAAGTCTTGCAGGTATAGGTGTACCGCACACCTTTTTGGCCGTCATACAACGTCAGTACCGCACTCTTAAAAAAGTATTTTTCAATGGGACTTTCATAGCGCCGGTATTACAAGTTTTGTGAGGCCAAAAGGTCGCAAAAACTAAAATAAATTTATTAACCCCTAATCTCCCGCTCCGGACATCGCCGCCACTTAAAAAATGTATTAACCCCTATTCCGCCACTCCCTGACATCCTTGCCACTATAATAAACCTATTAACCCCTAAACCGCCACCCTCCAACATCGCAAACACTATTTAAAGATTATTAACCCCTAATCTGCTGTCCGCCCACACTGACACAATAATAAACCTATTAACCACTAAACCCCAAGCCCCCCACATCAAAATATACTAAAATAAACTATTAACCCCTAAACTTCTGGCCTCCCACATCACTACAAAAATATATTAACCCCTAAACCTAACCCTAACGTAACCCTAAGCATAAGTCTAACCCTAACACCCCCTAACTTAAATATAATTAAAATAAATCAAAATTAAACTTACAATTATTACCTAAATAATTCCTATTTAAAACTAAATACTTACCTATAAAATAAAACCTAAGCTAGCTACAAAATAAATAATAGTTACATTGTAGCTAGCTTAGGTTTTATTTTTATTTCACAGGTAAGTTTGTATTTATTTTAACTAGGTAGACTAGTTATTAAATAGTTATTAACTATTTACTAACTACCTAGTAGGGATGGGCGAATGTGTTTATATTTGAATTTGAATGTTAAAACGAATGTTATTGTAGAAATTCGATTTAATAGAATGTTGATAAGAACGAATATTCTTAAAAATTCGATTTTCAAATGTTATTTACAGTTTTTGAATGTCACATTCGAATTCGAATGTCACATTCGAATTCGAATGTCACTTTTGAATTCGAATATTACATTTATAAAACGCAATTGTAGACTAGAAACACTATTTCGAATTCGAATATCACATTCGAATTTGAATATTAAATTTATAAAACACAGTATTAGACTAGAAATACTATTTTGAATTTGAATGTCACATTCAAATCGAATATCACATTCAAATTTGAATATTACATTTAAAAAACACAGTATTAGACTAGAAATACTATTTCAAATTTGAATGTGACATTCGTATTCGAATATTACATTTCGAAATTGAATGAATAGATAGCTAAACATTCTATTATTCAAACGAATATTTTCGAATTTTATTGAGAAATTTGAAAACAAAAATTAGAAAATAGAATGTTAGAATGTTATAAACATTCGAAATTCGATTAGAACAAACGAATGTATAAAAATTTGTTTTAAATTTTGAATTTTTAGAAACATTCGCCCATCCCTACTAGCTAGCTAAAATAAATACAAAGTTACCTGTAAAATAAAACCTAACCTGCCTTACAATAAAACCTAACATTACAATCAAATAAAATAAATTAAATTAATAAAATACAATTATCTACATTACAAAAAAAATAAACACTAAATTACAAAAAAAAAAAAAAATTTATCAAAAATAAAAACGAATTACTCCTAATCTAATAGCCCTATCAAAATAGAAAAAGCCCACCCAATATAAAAAAAAAACCCTAGCCTACACTAAACTGCCAATGGCCATTAAAAGGGCCTTTTGCGGGGCATCTCACCAAATAAATCAGCTCTTTTACCTGTTAAAAACAAACACCCACAAAAGTAAAACCCACCACCCACAAAACCAAACCCCGAAAATAACAACCTATCTAAAGAAACCTAAGCTAACCATTGCCCTGAAAAGGGCATTTGGATGGGCATTGCCCTTAAAAGGGCATTTAGCTCTTATAGGCCTAGATTTGGAGTTCGGCGGTAGCCGTCAAAACCAGCGTTAGAGGCTCCTAACGCTGGTTTTGGGCGCCCGCTGGTATTTGGAGTCAGTGATTAAAGGGTCTAACGCTCACTTTTCAGCCGCAACTTTTCCATACCGCAGATCCCCCTACGCCATTTGCGTATCCTATCTTTTCAATGGGATCTTTCTAACGCTGGTATTTAGAGTCGTTTCTGAAGTGAGCGTTAGAGCTCTAACGACACGATTCCAGCCGCCTGAAAATAGCAGGAGTTAAGAGCTTTCTGGCTAACGCCGGTTTATAAAGCTCTTAACTACTGTACCCTAAAGTACACTAACACCCATAAACTACCTATGTACCCCTAAACCGAGCTCCCCCCACATCGCCGCCACTCGATTAAAATTTTTAAACCCTAATCTGCCGACCGCCACCTACGTTATACTTATGTACCCCTAATCTGCTACCCCTAACACCGCCGACCCCTGTATTATATTTATTAACCCCTAACCTGCCCCCCACAACATCGCCGCCAGCTACTTAAAATAATTAACCCCTAATCTTCCGACCGCAAAGCGCCGCCACCTACGTTATCCCTATGTACCCCTAATCTGCTACCCCTAACACCGCCGACCCCTATATTATATTTATTAACCCCTAATCTGCCCCCCACAACGTCGCCGACACCTGCCTACACTTATTAACTCCTAATCTGCCGAGCGGACCTGAGCGCTACTATAATAAAGTTATTAACCCCTAATCCGCCTCACTAACCCTATCATAAATAGTATTAACCCCTAATCTGCCCTCCCTAACATCGCCGACACCTACCTTCAATTATTAACCCCTAATCTTCCGATCAGAGCTCACCGCTATTCTAATAAATGGATTAACCACTAAAGCTAAGTCTAACCCTAACACTAACACCCCCCTAAGTTAAATATAATTTTTATCTAACAAAATAAATTAACTCTTATTAAATAAATGATTCCTATTTAAAGCTAAATACTTACCTGTAAAATAAATCCTAATATAGCTACAATATAAATTATAATTATATTATAGCTATTTTAGGATTAATATTTATTTTACAGGCAACTTTGTAATTATTTTAACCAGGTACAATAGCTATTAAATAGTTAAGAACTATTTAATAGTTACCTAGTTAAAATAATAACAAAATTACCTGTAAAATAAATCCTAACCTAAGATATAATTAAACCTAACTCTACCCTATCAATAAAATAATTAAATAAACTACCTACAATTACCTACAATTAACCTAACACTACACTATCAATAAATTAATTAAACACAATTCCTACAAATAAATACAATTAAATAAACTAGCTAAAGTACAAAAAATAAAAAAGAACTAAGTTACAGAAAATAAAAAAATATTTACAAACATAAGAAAAATATTACAACAATTTTAAACTAATTACACCTACTCTAAGCCCCCTAATAAAATAACAAAGCCCCCCAAAATAAAAAATTCCCTACCCTATTCTAAATTAAAAAAGTTACAAGCTCTTTTACCTTACCAGCCCTGAACAGGGCCATTTGCGGGGCATGCCCCAAGAAGTTCAGCTCTTTTGCCTGTAAAAAAAAACATACAATACCCCCCCCAACATTACAACCCACCACCCACATACCCCTAATCTAACCCAAACCCCCCTTAAATAAACCTAACACTAATCCCCTGAAGATCTTCCTACCTTGTCTTCACCATCCAGGTATCACCGATCCGTCCTGGCTCCAAGATCTTCATCCAACCCAAGCGGGGGTTGGCGATCCATAATCCGGTGCTGAAGAGGTCCAGAAGAGGCTCCAAAGTCTTCCTCCTATCCGGCAAGAAGAGGACATCCGGACCGGCAAACATCTTCTCCAAGCGGCATCTTCGATCTTCTTCCATCCGGAGCGAAGTGGCAGGATCCTGAAGACCTCCAGCGCGGAACATCCATCCGGACCGACGACTGAACGACGAATGACTGTTCCTTTAAGGGACGTCATCCAAGATGGCGTCCCTCGAATTCCGATTGGCTGATAGGATTCTATCAGCCAATCGGAATTAAGGTAGGAATTTTCTGATTGGCTGATGGAATCAGCCAATCAGAATCTAGTTCAATCCGATTGGCCGATCCAATCAGCCAATCAGATTGAGCTCGCATTCTATTGGCTGATCGGAACAGCCAATAGAATGCGAGCTCAATCTGATTGGCTGATTGGATCAGCCAATCGGATTGAACTTGATTCTGATTGGCTGATTCCATCAGCCAATCAGAAAATTCCTACCTTAATTCCGATTGGCTGATAGAATCCTATCAGCCAATCGGAATTCGAGGGACGCCATCTTGGATGACGTCCCTTAAAGGAACAGTCATTCGTCGTTCAGTCGTCGGTCCGGATGGATGTTCCGCGCTGGAGGTCTTCAGGATCCTGCCACTTCGCTCCGGATGGAAGAAGATCGAAGATGCCGCTTGGAGAAGATGTTTGCCGGTCCGGATGTCCTCTTCTTGCCGGATAGGAGGAAGACTTTGGAGCCTCTTCTGGACCTCTTCAGCACCGGATTATGGATCGCCAACCCCCGCTTGGGTTGGATGAAGATCTTGGAGCCAGGACGGATCGGTGATACCTGGATGGTGAAGACAAGGTAGGAAGATCTTCAGGGGATTAGTGTTAGGTTTATTTAAGGGGGGTTTGGGTTAGATTAGGGGTATGTGGGTGGTGGGTTGTAATGTTGGGGGGGGGGGTATTGTATGTTTTTTTTTACAGGCAAAAGAGCTGAACTTCTTGGGGCATGCCCCGCAAAGGGCCCTGTTCAGGGCTGGTAAGGTAAAAGAGCTTGTAACTTTTTTAATTTAGAATAGGGTAGGGAATTTTTTATTTTGGGGGGCTTTGTTATTTTATTAGGGGGCTTAGAGTAGGTGTAATTAGTTTAAAATTGTTGTAATATTTTTCTTATGTTTGTAAATATTTTTTTATTTTCTGTAACTTAGTTCTTTTTTATTTTTTGTACTTTAGCTAGTTTATTTAATTGTATTTATTTGTAGGAATTGTGTTTAATTAATTTATTGATAGTGTAGTGTTAGGTTAATTGTAGGTAATTGTAGGTAGTTTATTTAATTATTTTATTGATAGGGTAGTGTTAGGTTTAATTATATCTTAGGTTAGGATTTATTTTACAGGTAATTTTGTTATTATTTTAACTAGGTAACTATTAAATAGTTATTAACTATTTAATAGCTATTGTACCTGGTTAAAATAATTACAAAGTTGCCTGTAAAATAAATATTAATCCTAAAATAGCTATAATATAATTATAATTTATATTGTAGCTATATTAGGATTTATTTTACAGTTAAGTATTTAGCTTTAAATAGGAATCATTTATTTAATAAGAGTTAATTTATTTCGTTAGATAAAAATTATATTTAACTTAGGGGGGTGTTAGTGTTAGGGTTAGACTTAGCTTTAGGGGTTAATCCATTTATTAGAATAGCGGTGAGCTCCGATCGGAAGATTAGGGGTTAATAATTGAAGGTAGGTGTCGGCGATGTTAGGGAGGGCAGATTAGGGGTTAATACTATTTATGATAGGGTTAGTGAGGCGGATTAGGGGTTAATAACTTTATTATAGTAGCGCTCAGGTCCGCTCGGCAGATTAGGGGTTAATACGTGTAGTTAGGTGGAGGCGACGTTGTGGGGGGCAGATTAGGGGTTAATAAATATAATATAGGGGTCGGCGATGTTAGGGCAGCAGATTAGGGGTACATAGGGATAACGTAGGTTGCGGCGGTTTACGGAGCGGCAGATTAGGGGTTTAAAAAAATATGCAGGGGTCAGCGATAGCGGGGGCGGCAGATTAGGGGTTAATAAGTGTAAGGTTAGGGGTCTTTAGACTCGGGGTACATGTTAGAGTGTTAGGTGCAGACGTAGGAAGTGTTTCCCCATAGGAAACAATGGGGCTGCGTTAGGAGCTGAACGCTGCTTTTTTGCAGGTGTTAGGTTTTTTTTCAGCTCAAACAGCCCCATTGTTTCCTATGGGGGAATCGTGCACGAGCACGTTTTTGAGGCCGGCCGCGTCCGTAAGCAACTCTGGTATCGAGAGTTGCATTTGCGGTAAAAATGCTCTACGCTCCTTTTTTGGAGCCTAACGCAGCATTTGATTAAACTCTCGATACCAGAGTTAAATTTATGGTGCGGCCAGAAAAAAGCCCGCGGAGCGTTAACAGCCCTTTTACCGCCGAACTCCAAATCTAGGCCTTACATTGCTCAAACCCTAAGCTAAAAATAAAACCCACCCAATAAACCCATAAAAAAACCTAACATTAACCCCCGACTATACACTTACAGTTTTCGAAGACCAAACATTCATCTTCATCCAGGCAGCAGAAGTCTTCATCCAACAAAGCCGGCATCCAGACGGCATCTTCTGTCTTCCTCCATCCGGCGCGGAGCGGGTCCATCTTCAAGACATCCGGTGCGGAGCATCCTCTTCTTCCGATCATTGCTGTAGAATGAAGTTTCCCTTTAAGTGACGTCATCCAAGATGGTGTCCCTTACATTCCGATTGGCTGATAGAATTCTATCAGCCAATAGGAATTAAAGGTGAAAAAATCATATAGGCTGTTGCAATTAGCCAATAGGATTGAGCTTGCATTTTATTGGCTGTTTGGAATAGCCAATAGAATGTGAGCTCAATCCCCGCTGATTTCTGTGGGGCAATGCCCCGCAAAAGGCCCTTTTAAGGGCCATTGGCAGTTTAGTGTAGGCTAGGGTTTTTTTATTTTGGGTGGGCTTTTTTATTTTGATAGAGCTATTAGATTAAGAGTAATTCGTTTTTATTTTTGATAATTTCTTTTTTTATTTTGTGTAATTTAGTGTTTATTTTTTTTTGTAATTTAGATAATTGTATTTTATTAATTTAATTTATTTTATTTGATTGTAATAATAGGTTTTAGTGTAAGGCAGGTTAGTTGTATTTTACAGGTAAATTTGTATTTATTTTAACTAGGTAGCTAGTAAATAGTTAATAACTATTTACTAACTAGTCTACCTAGTTAAAATAAATACAAACTTACTTGTGAAATAAAAATAAAATATAAGCTAGTTACAATATAACTATTAGTTATATTGTAGCTAGCTAAGGTTTTTTTTTACAAGTAAGTATTTAGTTTTAAATAGGAATTATTTAGGTAATAATTGTAAATTTAATTTAGATTTATTTTAATAATATTTATGTTAGGGGGGTTAGGGTTAGACTTAGGCTTAGGGTTACGTTATGGTTAGGTTTAGGGATTTATATATTTATTTAGTGTTAGTGAATTGGGAAGCCAGAGGTTTAGGGGTTAATAACTTTAGTATAGTGGCAGCGACATTAGGGGCGGCAGATTACGGGTTAATTACTGTAATGTAGGTGGCGGCGATGTTAGGGGCAGCAAATTAGTGGTGTTTAGGCGTGTTTTTTATGTTAGGGTGTTACTTTTAAACTTAAAGGGACATAATACTCATATGCTAAATCACTTGAAACTGATGCAGTATAACTGTAAAAAGCTGACAGGAAAATATCACCTGAGCATCACTATGTAAAAAAAAGAAGATATTTTACCTCACAATCTCCTCAGCTCAGCAGAGTAAATTCTGTGTAAAAAGTTATACTCAGCTGCTCCCAGCTGCAGGTAAAAATAAAAAAAAAAAATGAAGAAATGAACAGCAGCCAATCAGCATCAGCAGTGCTGAGGTCATGAACTCTTACTGTGATCTCATGAGATTTGACTTATCTCTCATGAGATTTCATAGTAAACTTCCTTTACCTGATTGGTGAAATAATATGAGAGTTCACGATGCTCATCCCCTAAGATGTCCCAGGACAGACACACTAAAATGCTGCTTAGAAATCCTTTACAATGGGAGGTGGCTACTGAGGAACTTTTGAGGTAAAATATCTTTCTTTTTTACATAGAAATGTTCAGGAGATATTTTCTAGTCAGCTTTTTACAGCTATGCTGCATCACTTTCAAGTGTTTAAACATTTGGGTATTATGGCCCTTTAACTTTTTCTTACCCCATAGACATCAATATGGCTGCGTTACAGTGCTTTTGTTTCCACAATCGCAGATGTTACTTTTTTTTAGGCGACTCTCCCCTTTGATGTCTATGGAGAAATCGTGCACAAACACGTCAAAACACTGCTTGTATTTGGGTGAGGTATGGAGCTCAACGCAACCATATCGCCCGCACAAGCCGGGTTTTACAAAACCTGTAATAGCAGCGCTATAGGGATGTTAAATGCTGCAGCTTTTGTGGCGGTCGTTAATTTCCCTATATCGGTCAAAACTCGTAATCTAGCTGATAGTTAGTTATGCAAAACTCAGGAATGGGTAATAAAGGGATTATCTATATTTTTAAACAATAAACATTTTCAAGTAGATTGTCCCTTTAAGTATGTTGTCTGACTCAACTACATGCTACAAAGTGATTGATTAGATCAGTGCAGGAGGTTATTTATATTTGCTCTTTAGCTGGTTCACAGACTTTATAGCAGTTTATAGCAATTTGAAATATTTTTAAAATATACTTCATATGCATATATTTTGCAGTAGTGTGTAATTCCTCATATAAACAATGTATATATAAAAATGTATTTAACCCCTTAATGACAGATGACTTACAGTGTACAGTGTCTGTCATTAAGCCCTTAAAGAAACCCACACTTACCCTACCCTGTACGGTGGCTGTGTCCTGGGCTATAATAAAGCCGGTCTCATCTAGAGCAGCGAGATTGCGCTATTTCTGCATGCTTAATGAGTGAGGTATTGCAGAAAAAGCCTATTGGAGGAGACCCCAGGCTACCAAACACAGGAATATGGAGTCTCTGTGATGGCATGCCTGTAAGTTATTGGAATCAGGGTGCCTCCATTTCATGAGATGCATGCTGCAATCACCATGTTTCTTATGCTGTTTTTTTCAAATAGCCTCACACGCAGGGATCCAGTAACAGTACAGTAAAAGTAAAATATGACTATTACTGTATATATAATCACTGTGACAGCCAATCACAGTTATTTTATACTGAAAATGATACTATCTTACTGTAGTGCATGCTGGTATGAGGCTCACTGGGTAATCACTGGATGCCTCAGCCCCATGTTCATGTAATGGCTAGTGTAGTTGTACACATTTCTGAACCTCACCATTTTGATTAATGTATTCCTCTAAAATAAATAAAAATGCTAACAGTGGATATAACAATAAAGCAAAAAGACAATAATAATGTAAGGTGGGTGGAAAGGTTTTAGCATCAGCTGCCCTTTTATTACATTTACTAAGGTAATATGTACTGCCTACAGTTTGAATGTGACACATCTAGACAAATAGACCTTTTAAAATGGATCCCCCCAATACAGCACTTTTAAATGTAATTACTCAAAAAACCTTCATGGAAATTAATTTTAAATGACGAATAAAGTTTTCAATCAATACATATAACTGAATTACAAAATAATATTTTTTTAATGACAGAGTCATTTTAAGTTGCTTACAACATGATATGCATTATACGTGTACTAAATTCTAAATTATAGTAGTAGTGTTTAAATAACAGTAATCAGTTCAAAAAAAGAGTGAATATTGCAGGGCACATACTATATAGCTTGTTTTTAAAATATGTTGCTAATTCAGGTGACTTAAGTTTCCCTTGTGAAATTCATAAAGGTTAAATCCCCATTATAAGGTCTCTAACTCACTTAGGGACGTTCTCTACATTTCTGAATTACTGAAGTGGAATGAAGTGGAAAATTAAATGCAAGTTTCATCCATTTTAGTCCTTTTATTTTTTTGTGCAGCTTAGCAAAGGTTTGGAACGTAAACTGCATTTATTTAAATGTGTTTTTGTTCATAAACTATGTTAAAATAAAATGCAAAATATAATCATAAAGTTGAGCACAATAAAGTATTTAATGAAATGAGAGTTTTATTCACTTTACACTTTGTATTTTATTTGCTTGTAGCAAATGTGTGGAAATTAATTTGAAGTGACATTTTAAAGGGACTTAGGGAATTAGATCACTAATATTTCATTACTGTGTTCCATTATATAGTAAAGATAAATTCTTTAGGTTTGCTATATAATAAAAATCTCACAGGGAAGGTCCCAACAAACCCTGGCTAACCCTGACATTTTCCTTCTACTGTATTAGGGTGTGTGTCCAATTGTACTTTAGGACATCCTTACTCCCTCCCATGTACTTTAAACTATGTGCTCCCTCCTGTAAAAGGTCCTCTTTTTTCCTCCCTCCTATAAAACTGCCTCCTTCCTCCTCCCTTCTGTAAAACTCTCTTTTCCAAACTTCTTTGAAACTCCATCCTTTCTCTAAAACTGTCTTCTTTCCAATCTCTCCTGCCTCCTACCTCTTCTTCCCTCCCTGCTCCATGCTGCTCCTTCCTCGCCCATGCTCCATGCTGCCCCTTCCTCACCCATGCTCCATGCTGCCTCCTCCCTGCTTCATGCTGCCTCTTCCTCCTCTCTACTCCATGCTGCCCCTTCCACCCCCATGTTTCATGCTGCCTCCTCCCTGCTCCATGCTGCCTCTTCCTCCTCTCTACTCCATGCTGCCCCTTCCACCCCCATGTTTCATGCTGCCTCCTCCCTGCTGCCTCTTCCTCCTCCCTACTCCATGCTGCCCCTTCCACCCCCATGCTTCACGCTGCCTCCTCCCTGCTTCATGCTGCCTCTTCCTCCTCTCTACTCCATGCTGCCCCTTCCACCCCCATGCTTCATGCTCCCTCCTCCCTGCTCCATGCTACTTCTTCCTCCTCTATACTCCATGCTGCCCCTTCCACCCCCATGCTTCACGCTGCCTCCTCCCTGCTTCATGCTTCCTCCCCCCTCTTTTGTCCTCCCTGCTCCAAGCAACCTCCTCCCCATGCCTACTCCATGAAACCTGCTCCCTCCTCTTTACAAATTGCTCCATGCAAATTCTTCTGTTTTTCCTGTTCAATTAAACCTCCTACATTTTTTAAGACATTAAACCATTACTTTTCTTCAGATTTCCACAAATGTATATACAGCTACATTGAAGATTTAAACCTTTAAACCTTTTAATAAATATATAAATCTTAAACATGTTTGTAAAATTTCTGTTATTAAACATTCTGTTATCACACTTTTTAAAAATGTTTTATATAAGAAAGAGAGGTGGAGACAGAGAGGAAAGAACACATACAGATAAGAGGAGTTTAGTGTTTGTCTGTTTTGTGTTTGACGCTAATAGAAAAGAGATATGATAGTTGAATGTGGAAAAAATAATATATATATGTATATATATATATATATATATATATATATACTACTAAAAGAAAACGTTTATTAAAAAGTGACGAGAGAATGTTTGTGCATTGAAATACAGTACAGGTAAAAAAACAAAAACAAATCAGAATTCCAAAATCCAAAATTATTATTATTTTGTGTTCTAAAATGCAAATTATAGTCTATATCTATATATTTACCTCTATAACTATAAAGTGCTGTACTATCTTTAGGATGGTACTATGCATACAAAAATAATAATATAATATACAACTACCTTTAGGTTGCATGTATAATCTGTATTATGACATGTACATATTGCCTAAATTACATAAAAATATTTTTACTAGTAAGGGTTAATGTGGAAGGGGTGCTTTGAGTGGGGAACAGAGAAATTATAAGGGTGATACTGGTAAGCCGATATGTGTATACTGTAGATAGCAGTGTATATTAAAGGGACAGTGAATACCTTGAGATTTGAGTATAAAATGTTTAGTTATCTAAAATAACACAACTTTGCAATATATTTCCATTATTTATTTTGCCCCCTTATCATGTAATTTAGCTCTGAAAATTGAGCAATTTCTAATTCTCAGAATTTGAAATGCACCCTGCTGACTTATCAAGGCTAAACCTGCCACATATGCACCCCTAATTGGATTTCTCAGATAACTGCAAAGCAATGTTTTTTTTACTAACTTTATGACAGTGCCTACCCTTGTTGTCTATGGACTAAAGCCCAGATTGGCTTCTCTAAATAAGGAAAATGGTGGGTGGAGTTTAGCTATTGAAAAACAATTGAATAAAAAGGATGTCAATGTGTTTTTAAAACATTAAAGGGATACTAAACCCATTTTTTTTCTTTCATGATTCAGATAAAGCATAGCGTTTTAAACAACTTTCCAATTTACTACTATTAGCAATTTTTCTTTTCTTTGCTCTCTTGCTATCTTTAGGTTCAGCACCATGGATAGCACTTGCTTATGGGTGGCTACATTTAGCAAACCAATAAGAAAGCATAACCCAGGTTCTGAACCAAAAATGGTCTGGCTCATAAGCGTACATTCCTGCTTTTTAAATTAGGATAGCAAGAGAACAAAGAAAATTTGATAAAAGAAGTCAAATAGAAAGTTGCTTAAAATTGCAGGCTCTATCTGTATCATGGAAGCAAAAATTTGGGTTTAGTATCTCTTTATGAAGTCTTGGCCATTAAGTTATTCTAAAGCAGCACAACAGAAAAGTCTTGTTATTGCTAGGTGTTTACTGTCCCTTTAACTGTAACACAACTGTTCCCTTTTATTGTGGTTATAAAGTTCTCTTCTTACCATCTCACAAAAGCAGCCATACTTATCAACACTTACCTAAATATAATGATAAATGAAATGTACCAACTAGATAGTCACTGATACAGTAAAATGCACTTTGTATCTTCCAATGCATCAGTTTAGATTTTGCCGTAATAGTTTGTTTGTGATAGTAATTATTCAGAGATATTCTCATTATTCAGACTATGTTATTATGATTAACATTGCACAATTTTACTAGGCTTTTTAAAGTGCTGCATTGGTTATATGAATTAAATTTATAAATAGTCTGTTATGGATTACTGTTGGAGGTTCTCACTCATTTGAATCTGTTTAGCAACTAAAATTATTTTTTTCTTTTGTTAACAGTAGATAAATGCTTTGTCTTCAAAATCTTAGATTCCCAGGGCACTTTTTTTTGTAAACTAGAAAGAGACCTGTAAATATTTAAAAGTGTAAAATGATTTCAAAGCATAAAAACACTTACAGGCACAGTCTTCATTCAATGGTAATTTGAGGAATGCAGGTGCTCGCTTTAAAAACGATACAGTTAATGTAACTTCTTCTCCAGCATTTCGTAAAACCTGTACCTGGGGAAAAAAAATCTTTAAATATATACAGCAAATGCTTAAACGGACAGTAAAGACAAAATTAAACTCTCTTGATTCAGATACAATTTTAAACAACTTTCCAATTTACTTTTGTTATCAAATTTGCTTTGGTGTCTTGGTATCTTTTATTAAAGAGTAAAACTAGGTAGGCTTTTAAGAGCTCAGAAGTGTGCACGTGTCTTTTGTACTCTATGGGGGGTAGTTATCAACGTGTCAACTTTGCTGCCTTCGCCGGCCCAATACGCCCGCTTAAGCTCGCCTACCTTCGCCGCCGCGGACCTGAAAAAATACGCCTAAGTTATCAAAAAAAGCTGTCAAAAAGCCGCGGGGCGATGAGCAGCGGACTGTGAGAGTTATCACTCATCCGATCTCGCTGCTCTTCGGCTGTTTGACAGCTTTCTTGCTAGCCTGTCACTAAGCACCCACACTATCTACACTGTTCTACCCCCTATACCGGCGCCCCCGGAGCCCCCTGCAACTAAATAAAGTTACTAACCCCTAAACCGCCGATCCTAGACCCTGCCGCAAGTCTTATAAATGTATTAACCCCTAAACCGCCGCTCCTAGACCCCGCCGCAAGTCTTATAAATGTATTAACCCCTAAACCGCCGCTCCCGGACACCGCTGCCACCTACATTATACCTAGTAACCCCTATCCTGCCCCCCCTATACCGTCGCCCTCTATACTAAAGTTATTAACCCCTATCCTGCTGATCCCGCACCTCGCCGCAAATAAAAAAATAGTTTAACCCCTAAACCGCCGCTCCCTGACCCGCCGCAACCTATATTAAATTTATTAACCCCTATCCTGCCCCCCCTACACCGTCGCCACCTATAATAAATTTATTAACCCCTATCCTGCCCCCCCTACACCGTCGCCACCTATAATAAATTTATTAACCCCTATCCTGCCCCCCCTACACCGTCGCCACTTATAATAAATTTATTAACCCCTATCCTGCCCCCCCTACACCGTCGCCACCTATAATAAATTTATTAACCCCTATCCTGCCCCCCCTACACCGTCGCCACCTATAATAAACTTATTAACCCCTATCCTGCCCCCTTCTACACCGTCGCCACCTATAATAAATTTATTAACCCCTAATCTGCCCCCCACTACACCGCCGCCACTGTAATAAAATTATTAATCCCTAACCCTAAGTCTAACACTAACCCTAACACCCCCAAACTTAAATATTAATTAAATAAATCTAAATCATATTTCTATTATGAACTAAATGAATCCTATTTAAAACTAAATACTTACCTTTAAAATAAACCCTAATATAGCTACAATATAAATAATAATTATATTCTAGCTATCTTAGGATTTATTTTTATTTTACAGATACCTTTCAATTTATTTTAAATAGGTACAATAGCTATTAAATAGCTATTAACTATTTAATAGCTTACCTAGCTAAAATAAAGAGAAATTTACCTGTAAACTAAAAACTAACCTAAGTTACAATTACACCTAGCACTACACTATACTTTAATAAATTATTCCTATTTAAAACTAAATACTTACCTGTAAAATAAACCTAATATAGCTACAATATAATTAATAATTACATTGTAGCTATCTTAGGATTTATATTTATTTTACAGGTAACTTTGTATTTATTTTAGTTCAGCTCTTTTGCCTGTAAAAGAAAAATACAACCCCCCCAACATTAAAACCCACCACCCACATACCCCTAATCTAACCCAAACCCCCCTTAAAATAACCTAACACTAATCCCCTGAAGATCATCCTACCTTTAGTTGTCTTCACTCAGCCGAGCCACCGATGGAACTGAAGAGGACATCCGGACCGGCAGAAGTTATCCTCCAAGGGGCGCTGAAGAAATCTTCCATCCGGGCGAGGTCATCTTCCAAGAGGCGCTGAAGAAGTCTTCTATCCGGGCGAGGTCATCTTCGAAGCCGGGTCTTGAATCTTCATCCCGCCGACGCGGAACATCCTTCTTTCCCGACGAACTACCGACGAATGAAGGCTCCTTTAAGGGACGTCATCCAAGATGGCGTCCCTTCAATTCCGATTGGCTGATAGGATTCTATCAGCCAATCGGAAT
The DNA here is from genome assembly GCF_027579735.1 of Bombina bombina. NCBI lineage: Eukaryota > Metazoa > Chordata > Amphibia > Anura > Bombinatoridae > Bombina > Bombina bombina. The sequence continues at coordinate 883,367,995 of NC_069503.1, read as the reverse complement.
TAAGGTAGGAAAAATCTGATTGGCTGATGGAATCAGCCAATCAGATTAAAGTTCAATCCGATTGGCTGTTCCGATCAGCCTCGGTTGACGGCTTGATAACTACCCCCCTATGACAGCAGTGGTTTGAAAAAATTGCATAACAAAGCTGCAAATAATGTTGCAGACTACTGCTGCCATAGAGTACTAAAGATGTGTGCACACTCCTGAGCTCTTATGAAGTAAATTTGATGATAAAAGTAAATTGGAAAGTTGTTTAAAATTGCATCTGAATCATGAACGTTTAATTTTGACTTTACTGTCCTTTTAACTATAGTTAAAAAATTACAAACATTTAAAAGTTACAAACAATATGCATTTACAATTAATGCAAACATTGTTATTTTCATTGCATTTTCACCAGTAAAGAAAATATCCAATAATGCAAAGATCTTGGAAAGCTATATGTATTTTGGAGTTTTCCCTGTGTAAATGTATTAGTTCGTAGTTACTTTTTGCTTATAGCTACCTACAAGGGGATTACTACAATGTTATCAGGATATTCAGTTAGGTAAAATTACCAGCATGATTATAAACTAGCATTTTGAAAACAAAACAAAAAACAAACAAACATAAAGGGCCAGATTTAGAGTGAAGTGCTAACAGTTTACGCACAAGAAAAAAGGGGTTTACATGGCTGTTTGCACGTGTCAGGTGTAGCACTCATATTACAAGTTGAAAGTAAACGTGATTGCTTGAATAATTGAAGTTAATGAGCACCCCCAGAGCTCTGGTTAACTGTGTCGCAAAACAAAAAAGTGCCACAAAACACAACAAAAATACATTACAAAGTACAGTTACACTCATAATAACACCATCTAATAGAAAGTATTAGAAAAAAATGCACAAAAAAGTTATAAGGACCCAAAGATATGTGGCTTCAGGTGTTAGAAAGAAAAAAAAAGGATTCAAAGGGCTCTAACTTAGAGATACATACATATACATGTCAAAAGATGTATGTATATATATATATATATATATATATATATATGAACACGTGTGTGTACATGTTTTTATGTATTTATATGTGTATATATGTAGTTACAGACATATATACACATATAAACACATAATTGCTTATGTATACATATATAGACATATATATAAGTGCATTGGAGCCCATTACAGTCAAGTAGATGAAAACATGTTACATATTAATCCAATATTTATATTTACTAAAGTGTTATACTGTGTATTTACTTTAAATAGTTCACATTGCAATTTTCTGCACATAGCAGACTATGTTGCATGTACAGTGGGACCTCGGTTTAGGAATTTAATGCGTTCTCCGGGACGTTTCGTATTGCGAAAAATTCGTAAACCGAAACACGGTTTCCCATAGGAATGCATTGAAAACCAATTAATGCGTTCCGGAGGTAAGAAAAAAGGCTCCAAAACCTGCTGCAAAAGGTTCCAAAAGGCTCCAAATGGCTCCAAAAGGCTCCAAATGGCTCCAAAAGGCTCCAAAAGGCTCCACAACTTGCTGCAAATGGCTCCAAAAGGCTCAGCAACTTGCTGCAAATGGCTCCAAAAGGCTCAGCAACTTGCTGCAAATGGCTCCAAAACCGGGACACTTGTTTCGTATTGCGAAAAAATTTGTAAAACAAAACACGGTTTCCCATAGGAATGCATCGAAAACCAAATAATTCGTTCGTATTGCGAAAAAAATTCGGAAACCGAGGCATTTTTTCCCCAGAATTTTCATTCGGAAACCTAAATTTCGTTTACCGAGTCGTTCGTTAACCGAGGTCCCACTGTATTTCTAAAGAGATATTCCTATAAATATCTGTATATATATCTATACCAATATATAATCATGTTTATATATAGGTATATATAAATATTGTAGCAAAATGCCATCAGATATATGTAGAAATATGTATTTATAAATAAATAGAACATATTCTGCTTTGTGAAGAACATTGGAAAGGGAAATATTAATATTTTCATTTCGGGTTTGTGTTAGGTTTTTTCCACTTTTTTGCTCCATTGACTTCTATGGGGGAATACGTTAGGGTGCGCACAATATACTAACTTTGGCTTTTTGCTCACATTGGGCTAGTAAGTGAGCGAAAACTTTTTATTTTCAACTTGTAATATGAGCCCTACCCAATGCATGCAAAAATCTTAAATCTAATGGAGTTAGCACACAAACAGGAGTTTTACTGCTTCTGATTTATAGACACGTGAAAAAAACAGCACAGTGAACAGATAACTGATTTATCCCCCCAGCTATTAAAGCAGGATATTACATTAAAAGTACCTTGAAATGTAAACAACTTCATAAACTTATTCATGACAATAGATCATACATATGCAATTTAGAAGGGACATTAAACTCAAAATGTAACCCCCCCCTAAAAAAGGTTTATTTAATAAAATTATAAAAACATTGTAATATATATTTATTACTTATTTTGCTTCCTTTTGTTGTGAAATACCACTGAAAATTGTTGTCAGGAATAAGTGCCCCATGTATCAAATGTTGTGCGGGCAAGGTTTTCAACTTAACAACCTATCTGCATGTGGTTTTATGGCATTCAGGCAGGGTACCCTGTTTCATACACGACCGGCAACAAGGAAAGGCAGTGCTCAGGATACCACTCACACCAAACGAAGTAATAGCAGTCAAATCAGCCGGGTAACCTGTTTGTCTGCTTCCGAAAGTACCATTACACACTCAAGTGGGTGCGTAATGCTGCCCCCCCTTCCCTCATGTGACCAATTACACAAGAGAAGAACTTGTCAATCACACCGAGCAAGCGAGTTTAGGGTGATTTCTCTCTGCCACTTCAGAGGTGACAGAGATTTAAAAAGCAGCAGTCTGATGACCATTGTTTCTTGCATGTGCGAACCTGCCCTGCAAACGCTCCAAAGAAGCTTATGCTACTTAGTTCATGAAGCCAGAAGAAACAGCCTTCTAACATAAAAGCAGGCTGAATTCAATAACTATGGAACTATATAAACTAGCTTCCAAAAGCATTATTTGTTTAGTTGTTATTACATGCTTTAGTATTGTGAATATTTGCTGCCTGTCCTGACCTTTTTTCTATTGTACATTATGGAGTCTACAATAATAGCTGAGGCTATTACAGCACTAGCTCAGAAACTTGACATCCAGAGCATACAGTATAAGATATAAGTGTGAGTTGATATGTGTGACAGGTGTGTAGGTAACTGTATCTGTAAGTTTTGTGCACATGCGTGTATATGTGTGTAAGGGACAATGTGTGTATGTGTGGGAGACTTTGTTTGTGTGTGTCTATATGTATAAATCACCCTTTTCTGTATCAGAACTCCAGATAAAAACTCCTTGATCTAAAAATTGTTAATGACTTTTCTCATGCACCAGCAGGCCCCTGCCCATTACAATAGTAGTGAAGATACTAGGCGGTATGTGTTAACTCATGGACTATGAGCCTGTAGGGATCTGAATGTGTATCAAAAACTATACATTTATTTTTAATATTTAATGTAGAGTAGAAATAAATTTGGGTCTGTTTTGAACAACCAGTTAACTCAATTATGGATAATTTATTGAATTAATAGTGAAATACTTGAATCTGTGTTATACCACCTTGAGGAAAAAGAGGCTTTACCCTCTCCAATGCATATGCATACCACATTCTTATTTAAAGGGATAGTAAACACCAAACGTTATTGTTTAAATGAATCCCTTTATTCACCATTCCCCAGTTTTATATAACCAACACTGTTATAGAAATATACCTTTTACCTATGTAATTACCTTGTATCTAAGCTTCTGCTGACTGCCTCCATATCTCAGATCTTTTGACAGACTTGCATTTCAAGTGCTGACTCCTAAATAACTTCACGTGTGTGAGCACAGTGTTATCTATATGAAACACATGAACTAACACCCTCTAACTGTGGAAAACTGTCAAATGCCTTCAGATGAGAGGCGGACTCCAAGGGCTTAGAAATTAGCATATTGGCCTACCTAGGTTTAGCTTTTAATTAAGAATAACAAGAGAACAAAGCAAATTTGATGATAAAAGTTAATTAGAAAGTTGTTTAAAATCGCATGCCCTATCTGAATCATGGAAGTTTAATTTGGACTTTACTATCCCTTTAATCTTTTTTCTGGGGACAAGGAAAAGCGTTAAATAATTTAATTTTACTAAACAAACCTGTTTTTTAATTGGAACATGCTTATTAGAAGTTGCAGCTTCACAAAGCTATTTTGTGTTTAATGTCACTTTAACTAAGTACTTGCAAAAACATACAGAGATATTTTGTAGTTCTGAAAAACTCACCACTTCTTCATGTTTGCATTTTCTTACATTTATGCCATTGATCTGCAATAAAAAAAAAAAAAAGTTTTCTTATGCTCTTATTTCAATATGACATAAAAAGTAACTTTTTGAAATGTAATAAGATTTTACCTGCAGAATGGCATCTCCTATGAATAGAAGGCCAGAAAGCTCAGCTGTCAGAATAGGGATAAAAAGAAGTATATTAAATCAATATTCAGGTATGTGCACATCACTAGAACATTTTCTTGTGGAAAAAAAAAAAACACACCCCATACTAGAATAACAATTTGCTGTGTGTTCAATAAAATAAAGGCCAAGACAGAACATTTTCTAAGCTACTGACATGTTTTTTCAGATAATGAAAACTAATCCACTTAACTCTCCTATGAGCAGTTGTAGGAGTCATGGACTAGGTAATTTTGGTATTTCAGAGATTGGATTTTCTTGATGAGAAGTAAGAAGGATGCTTCTATCTGCCACAGTGGTATAATTCAATTTACCTTTAATTTTCCCCCACATAATAATTCCTTTTTTTCATTAGCCAGTACTCACATATAGATTGAAAAAAGCTTGAAATAATTCCCAGACTTTTAGAAGAATAGTTCTACTTTACACATTAACACAGTAAACCCCATTGTAAAGTATAAAATAAATTTGTTGAGTGAATACATTTTGATTGCTTCTAAATGTGTACAAATATAACCTTTTAGGGATCAACAAATGTGTTTAAAATTGTTTCAAATTTCCATTAAAAGGCAGCTTAAATCATTATTTTCAGTGAAAATAAAAATTTGAATTCTCCAGTTAGCTTTCATAAGTGTCATACTTCTTATTCCATATTATATATGGAGCTGTTTTTATTAATGGGACATTGGAGTGCGCAAATTACATGCTGCAATTTGTAAGTGCATGTCATTTTGCACCATTCACTGTGGAACTCTATGGGCCTCATTTAAGAATGTTAGGAATGTTCTTCTCATGTTTTCCGCCAGCAATGCAGCATCAACTTGCGAAAGTTTTGATTGCACAACTCCTCTTCTGTAATCTTGCCCCTGCTTTAGAGGAACCAGTCGTGCAAGAGCAGGGGTTGTCAATCATCCCAGTCGGTGCACTCTGGGGTGATTTAACTTTGCTGAATGCTTGGAAAGAAGTAGTATTAAGGCCTCTGCTTCTAAACTTGCAAGCTAAATGGCTATGTTAAGAAATTTGCAAGCTGCATTATTTTTGGCTCCTCTGTAAAATTTTACCCATGTGTGTACTCCCCTTTTGTGAGTGAGTTATAAATTACATGCACTAACAAATTAGAGCATGCCATTTTTGCACAACAATGTCCCTTTAACATGAAACATGCCTTAGGCTCACTCGATATTAAATATTTTTTAAAAATAAACTTTTTTTAATTTCAGCTATAAACCAACTGGGCTTTTTAATCTTACACCGTCAGTCAATATACTAATTTAACCATATTATAATCATACATTATTTATATAAATGTAATGACAACATTTTTAACTAGTTAATTTTTGGAGCACCAATAGCGAAATGCCAGCGAGTCATATAAAGCACAGAATAAGATTAAAATTAATTTCCTTTATTCATAACACTGGATAAGAATGTAAAATACAGCAGTAAACCAAGCTGTCTAATTTGTGGAGCAATAATGATTTATTATCAAATATTGATTATTTAGATTTTAAGAACACACATTTTGAATTTTGTCAAGCTTTTTCCCTCACAGTAAATAAATGTGTATCAAATCCTGGTTTTAAAAGATGTTACTGCAGCATACAGGTGCTTCCGTTGTAATTACATTATATTTCTGTTATACACAATTATCACTTAGCATGCACCATGATTTTCTGATTATTAAGAATGACTACTTAATTAACATATTTAAAAGTATAGGCTAGTTGTAGCATCTTACTGTGAGGTGCTGTTTAAATTAAAGCTAGATAACAGAGTAAAATTATCTTAAAGACTACAGGGAGAAACCACATTTAAAAAAAAATGCTGAAAATGGATGAGACTTTTTCAGTTGAAAATAATGAAACTCCCTTGAATGCAGAGTATGAGGTTAACACTTGAGCAACAGGGGCTGATAAAAAATTCTCAATTTGGAGCATATGCAAATGAAATTGTTTTCGGCACAGTTTAATCACAGCTGAACTCTATGGGCCTTAGTTTAATTTGTATTCGTTTTTAGTTTTGCTTATTTTTTATTATCTATCAGTTTAATTAGTACACTGTGACGTTTGCAACAACATCACCAGCATATAGTTAAATAAATTGGTGAGACTTGCAGAGATAAAATGCTTCAAGAATATGCTTAGAGTGGTGAGAAAACTTCAAATAACAAAAGGAACAGCCTGTCCATTCTATTTGCTCATTTTATAAGAAAAATAAAAATTATCTGCTAGATTACGAGTTTTTGTCGGTAATGGTGTGCGGGGCTAACAAGTCTTTTTTTTCTCACCGCTCCCTTAAGACAACAATGGTATTACAGGTTTTCTTCAAGCCGGCGTTAGCCTCAGAAAAGTGAGCGATGAGCAACATTTAGCTCCACATTTCACTGTAATACCAGCGCTGCTTACGGTAGCGGTGAGTTGGCTAAACATGCTTGTCCACGATTTCCCCATAGGAAACAATGGGGCTGAGCTGGCTGAAAAAAAAAAACCTAACACCTGCAAAAAAGCAGCGTTCAGCTCCTAACGCAGCCCCATTGTTTCCTATGGGGAAATAAAAGTTAGATCTGCACCTAACACCCTAACATGAACCCAGAGTCTAAACACCCCTAATTTTACACTTATTAACCCCTAATCTGCCACCCCAACATCGTTGCCACCTACATTATTTTATTAACCCCTAATCTGCCGCTTCAGACACCGCCGCCACCTACATTATACTTATGTACCCCTAATCTGATGCCCCTAACATCGCCGAACCCTACATTTTATTTATTAACCCCTAATCTGCCCCCCCCAACATCGCCGCAACTATATTAAAATTATTAACCCCTAATCTGTTGCCGCCAACGTCGACGCCACTATAATAAATGTATTAACCCCTAAACCTGAGTCAAACCCTAACAGCCCCCTAACTTAAATATAATTTAAATACATCTAAATAAATTTACTACAATTAAATAAATTAATCCTATGTAAAACTAAATACTTACCTATAAATTAAACCATAAGCTAGCTACAATATAACTAATAGTTACATTGTAGCTAGTTTAGGATTTATATTTATTTTACAGGCAACTTTGTATTTATTTTAACTAGGTAGAATAGTTATTAACTATTTAATAACTTCCTAGTTAAAATAAGTACAAATTTACCAGTAAAATAAATCCTAACCTAAATTACAATTACACCTAACACTACACTATCATTAAATTAATTACATAAATTAACTACAATTAAATTAAATAAACTAAAGTATAAAAAAAAAACACTAAATTACAGAAAATAAAAAAAGAATTACAATCTTTTTAAACTAATTACACCTACTCTAATCCCCCTAATAAAATAAAAAAGCCCCCCAAAAAAATAAAATTCCCTACCCTACACTAAATTAGAAATAGCCCTTAAAAGTGCCTTTTGCAGGGCATTGCCCCAAAGTAATCAGCTCTTTTACCTGTAAAAAAAATACAATACCCACCCAACATTAAAACCCACCACCCACATACCCAACCCTACTCTAAAACCCACCCAATCCCCCCTTAAAAAACTAACACTACCCCCTTGAAGATCACCCTACCTTGAGCCGTCTTCACCCAGCCGGGCACAAGTGGACGTCCAGAGGGGCAGAAGTCTTCATCCGATCCGGCCAGAAGAGGACATCCAGACCGGCAGAAATCTTCATCCAGGCGGTATCTTCTATCTTCTTCCATCCGGAGCGGAGCGGGTCCATCTTGACACGGAGCATCCTCTTCCATCCGACGGCGACTGAAGAATGAAGGTTCCTTTAAGTGACATCATCCAAGATGGTGTCCCTTCAATTCCGATTGGCTGATAGAATCCTATCAGCCAATCGGAATTATGGTAGGAAAAATCCTATTGGCTGATGCAATCAGCCAATAGAATTGAGCTTGCATTCTATTGGCTGATTGGAACAGCCAATAGAATGTGAGCTCAATCATATTGGCTGATTGGATCAGTCAATAGGATTTAACTTCAATCCTATTGGCTGATTGCATCAGCAAATAGGATTTTTCCTACCTTAATTCCAATTGGCTGATAGGATTCTTTCAGCCTATCAGAATTGAGGGGACGCCATCTTGGATGACGTCACTTAAAGGGACACTGAACCCAAATTTTTTCTTTTGTTATGCAGATAGAGCATGACATTTTAAGCTTTCTAATTTACTCCTTTTATCAAATTTTCTTCATTCTCTTGGTATCTTTATTTCAAATGCAAGAATGTAAGTTTAGATGCCGGCCCATTTTTGGTGAACAACCTGGGTTGTCCTTGCTGATTGGTGGATAAATTCATCCACCAATAAAAAAGTGCTGTACAGAGTATTGAACCAAAAAAAAGCTTAGATGCCTTCTTCTTCAAATAAAGATAGCAAGAGAACAAAAAAATTGATAATAGGAGTAAATTAGAAAGTTGCTTAAAATTGCATGCTGTATCTGAATCACAAAAGAAAAAAATTGGGTTCAGTGTCCCTTTAAAGGAACCTTCATTCTTCAGTAGCCGTCGGATGGAAGAGGATGCTCCGTGTCGGATATCTTCAAGATGGACCCGCTCCGCTCCAGATGGAAGAAGATGCCGCCTGGATGAAGACTTCTGCCGGTCAGGATGTCCTCTTCTGGCCAGATAGGATGAAGACTTCTGCCCCTATGGACATCCGCTTGTGCCCGGCTGGGTGAAGACGGCTCAAGGTAGGGTGATTTTCAAGGGGGTAGTGTTAGTTTTTTTAACGGGGGATTGGGTGATTTTTAGAGTAGGGTTGGGTGTGTGGGTGGTGGGTTTTAATGTTGGGGGGGTATTGTATTTTTTTTTACAGGTAAAAGAGCTGATTACTTTGGGGCAATGCCCCGCAAAAATCCCTTTTAAGGGCTATTCGTAATTTAGTATAGGGTAGGGAATTTTATTATTTTGGGGGGCTTTTTTATTTTATTAGGGGGATTAGATTAGGTGTAATTAGTTTAAAAAAATTGTAATTCTTTTTTTATTTTCTGGACTTGAGTGTTTGTTTGTTTTTTGTTCTTTAGTTTATTTATTTTAATTGTATTTAATTGTAGTTAATTGTAGGTAATTTATGTAATTCATTTAATGATAGTGTAGTATTAGGTGTAATTGTAATTTAGGTTAGGATTTATTTTGCAGGTAAATTTGTACTTATTTTAACTAGGTAGTTATTAAATAGCTAATAACTATTTAATAACTATTGTACCTAGTTAAAATAAATACAACGTTGCCTGTAAAATAAAAATAAACCCTAAGCTAGCTACAATGTAACTATTAGTTATATTGTAGCTAGCTTAGGGTTTATTTTATAGGTATTTAGTTTTAAATAGGAATAATTTATTTAATTGTAGTAAATTTATTTTGATGTTTTTAAATTATATTTAAGTTAGGGGGCTTAGACTTAGGTTTAGACTTAGGTTTAGGGGTTAATAAATTTAATATAGTACCTGCGACGTTGGGGGCGGCAGATTAGGGATTAATAAATGTAGGTAGGTGTCGGCGAAGTTAGGGATGGCAGATTAGGGGTTAATAAAACTTAACTAGTGTTTGCGAGGCGGGAGTGTGGCGGTTTAGGGGTTAATATATTTATTACAGTGGCGGCGATGTCCGGTCGGCAGATTAGGGGTTAAACATTTTAGTTAAGTGTTTCCGATGTGGGGGGGGGCTCGGTTTAGGGGTTAATAGGTAGTTTATGGGTGCTAGTGTACTTTGTAGCACTTTAGTTAAGAGTTTTATGTTATGGCGTTAGCCCATATAATGCTTCACTACTGACTTTTAAATGCGGTAGGAGTCTGGACAGGAGAGGGTCTACCGCTCACTTTTTCAAGCAATCGTAATACCGGCGTTAGGAAAATCCCATTAAAAAGATAGGATATGCAATTAATGTAAGGGGATTTGCGGTATGTGAAAATCCCGGAAAAAAAGTGAGCGGTACACCTGTACCTGCCTGACTCGTAATACCAGCGGGTGTTAAAAAGCAGCGTTGGGACCCCTCAACGCTGCTTTTTAAGGCTAACACAAGACTCGTAATCTAGCCGTATGATTGCACTTTTTAGACATTATACTTTGTAATTATTCTATATAACAAACATCTATAGTGTACATGTTTACCCTGCAAAAAAAGTTTTATGTGTGTATATAAATCTGTTGGCGCTCTACAAATACCTGATAATCTGATAATAACAATAATATATATATATATATATATATATATATATATATATATAGTATATATATATATATATATATATATATATACAGGGAGTGCAGAATTATTAGGCAAATGAGTATTTTGACCACATCATCCTCTTTATGCATGTTGTCTTATTCCAAGCTGTATAGGCTCGAAAGCCTACTACCAATTAAGCATATTAGGTGATGTGCATCTCTGTAATGAGAAGGGGTGTGGTCTAATGACATCAACACCCTATATCAGGTATGCATAATTATTAGGCAACTTCCTTTCCTTTGGCAAAATGGGTCAAAAGAAGGACTTGACAGGCTCAGAAAAGTCAAAAATAGTGAGATATCTTGCAGAGGGATGCAGCACTCTTAAAATTGCAAAGCTTCTGAAGCGTGATCATCAAACAATCAAGCGTTTCATTCAAAATAGTCAACAGGGTCGCAAGAAGCGTGTGGAAAAACCAAGGCGCAAAATAACTGCCCATGAACTGAGAAAAGTCAAGCGTGCAGCTGCCAAGATGCCACTTGCCACCAGTTTGGCCATATTTCAGAGCTGCAACATCACTGGAGTGCCCAAAAGCACAAGGTGTGCAATACTCAGAGACATGGCCAAGGTAAGAAAGGTTGAAAGACGACCACCACTGAACAAGACACACAAGCTGAAACGTCAAGACTGGGCCAAGAAATATCTCAAGACTGATTTTTCTAAGGTTTTATGGACTGATGAAATGAGAGTGAGTCTTGATGGGCCAGATGGATGGGCCCGTGGCTGGATTGGTAAAGGGCAGAGAGCTCCAGTCCGACTCAGACTCCAGCAAGGTGGAGGCTGAGTACTGGTTTGGGCTGGTGTCATCAAAGATGAGCTTGTGTGGCCTTTTCGGGTTGAGGATGGAGTCAAGCTCAACTCCCAGTCCTACTGCCAGTTTCTGGAAGACACCTTCTTCAAGCAGTGGTACAGGAAGAAGTCTGCATCCTTCAAGAAAAACATGATTTTCATGCAGGACAATGCTCCATCACACGCGTCCAAGTACTCCACAGCGTGGCTGGCAAGAAAGGGTATAAAAGAAGAAAATCTAATGACATGGCCTCCTTGTTCACCTGATCTGAACCCCATTGAGAACCTGTGGTCCATCATCAAATGTGAGATTTACAAGGAGGGAAAACAGTACACCTCTCTGAACAGTGTCTGGGAGGCTGTGGTTGCTGCTGCACGCAATGTTGATGGTGAACAGATCAAAACACTGACAGAATCCATGGATGGCAGGCTTTTGAGTGTCCTTGCAAAGAAAGGTTGCTATATTGGTCACTGATTTGTTTTTGTTTTGTTTTTGAATGTCAGAAATGTATATTTGTGAATATTGAGATGTTATATTGGTTTCACTGGTAAAAATAAATAATTGAAATGGGTATATATTTGTTTTTTTTTTAAGTTGCCTAATAATTATGCACAGTAATAGTCACCTGCACACACAGATATCCCCCTAAAATAGCTATAACTAAAAACAAACTAAAAATTACTTCCAAAACTATTCAGCTTTGATATTAATGAGTTTTTTGGGTTCATTGAGAACATGGTTGTTGTTCAATAATAAAATTAATCCTCAAAAATACAACTTGCCTAATAATTCTGCACTCCCTGTATATACACACACACATACATATATCTCAGATGCATTTCAAAGATGGTCACAAGTCTGGTGATACTGTTCACACATCCTCTTTGTAGAGCTTACATTCCTAACACCATCTCACCAAAAAAAGTTTGCACTATTTTTTTTTATATTGTGAACATTCAATATTTACACTTGTTCTCTGAGAAACTATTTTTGGTTGCAGTCTGTCTTTTTGAGTTGGAGGTAAACATTGTGGACTGAATCATAGAGGATTACTTATGTATGGCACAAATTATGCATATGAATGAGGAAGTGTGACTGTTGCTGCTAATATAATGATTTTGATGTTTGTGAAATGAGTCACAATTTGTAAAAGATGCACATGAAAATACTCAGTATGAATGTGCTTTGTATAATCATAATCCTAAATACAATCTTCTAAGCAAAAACAAAGTTCTTAAAAATTAAACCTAGGGGTCATTTTAAAGAGACAATGGACTCTATAATATTTTCTTCCCTTAATTGTGTTCCCAACTATCTATTTTACCTACTGGGGTGTATTAAATAGTTTAAAAATAGGCTCCTTCCCCTTTATTTTCTCATTTGAAATAGGCAAAATAAGCTATTGTATTCCCACCTATACTGAGCATTTCAGAACTTAAAGGACCAGTTCACTCAAATCCGGAACACAATATGCAGTAATGGTTTATAATAATGCATACTGAAATTAAGTATGTAAAAATAAATACTTTTTTATGTTGTATTTCACACACAGTCCTCAACGATCCCGAACGCCTGGTTAAAAGGGATGGACAACATTGCATTTTCAGCCCACCCCCTGTCCAATCATATGCGTGCAATTAATTAGATGCACGGAAATATTTTTTATTATCGATCACGTAGCATCAATGTTAAGCTAATTAGTAGTGAAGCAGACAAATTAAACAGTAGTGGGGGAAAATTGGGATACGCAGTGGACTGTTACAACGTACTTAGCCAGTGTGCCCTTCTGTGAAAGGGCGTTTAAAGGCATAATGTATTATTTATTATCTATGTCAGGTAGCTGAATTATTTTGGCAGCAAACTAAATATGAAGAGCTTGCACTCAAATTACTATGGTGATTGCACCTTCCACACTTCAAATTAAAAACCAGCACGGTATTTCTTTTTATCCCTGATATAAAATAGGGAGGTATTGTATGAAGAAAGTGTTCACATATGAACACGGACACGCTTTTATGCAGTGCAAGCCCATGTTTACACTATCCATGGCATTACGGCCACAAAATATTATTATGGGCTTAGGTTACAAATTTAAAAACGGACAATTCAGAAAACAATTTCTTGCAGCAAACAACGATTACAAAACAATAATCAGCCATACTATGATTACATATTTATTCTCTTTTGTTTTTAAATTGTATTCATTTTTGAGTAAACTGTCCCTTTAAGTTATAGTTACAGAAAAAAAAATCTAAACAAGAAGGTTGCGACAGAGAGAAACTAAAATGTTAATTTTCCATTGTTCTCTCTAAGAATTGGCATTTGAGTAAACCATAGTAAAGAAGTTACGGAGGACTTTGTGTAAATAATTTAATGCAGGGGTGGACAATTATCGACCTTCCAGCTGTTATGGACTAAATCTCCCATAATGCTCTTTCAGCGATAATGCTGGCAAAGCAACATGGGAATGGGAAATATAGTCCATAACATCTGGAGGGTCGATAATTGCCCACCCATAAATTTAATAGATATGATAATTAAATATTTTTGTGCTACATGATCAGTCTATAGCATTGTATTGTTTTGTGGTTTGAGTTAGCAGAAATTGTTATTTGTATACAAAAATATACCTAAAGGAACACTTTCTAATACATTTTAAACCCTACAGCTGCTATAACAAGTAATTGGAAACAAAGTTTACAGTACACACTGTCCATTTAAGAGGCCAAGAATAAGCAGAATTCCCAATAAGGAAATTTATATGCCGGCCTCTTAACAACTAAGAAGCTGAAATTTGTAAAAATATGTCAACCTGTTACACCCGAGGATCGGCACCTTACTTTCCCCCCTTCTCCCAAAATGTTTCTATAACTGTTCATAATAACATCATTACTCTGGTCCCTCATGCTGATTGCCTTGTGGGTCACACTTGACTTAGATCTTTCATTCACTTCTCACATCCATCTGCTTCCACCTTAAAAACATCTCCATTTGCTACCTCTTCACACAAGAAGAAACTAAGATTTAATACACTCTCTCATCACTTCCCTACTATACTATTGCAACTTCATCTGCTCTGGTCTCCCTAGCTGTCATCTATCTCTATTAAATCAATAATGAATACCTTTGCCAAGCTGATCTTCCTTAAACATTGCTCTTTATCTGCTGCAAGATATTGGCATTGCAAGGGCCATTAGCCGCATCATAGTATTATAAGCTTGCATTTCTTAAGTGAGCATTTTATAAGTGAGGCATTAAGAACTAGGCAAAACAATTCAAGAATTATACTCAATACGCACCAAATTGCTGCTTATTAAGCTAAACAACCTGTCTATTGACATCTGCTAAAGGAATAAACGCTACAACAAGTTAACCCTACTCTTTCAGGTATGTCAAGTGAATCCCTGCTAAAACATATCCTACAAACATCACTATTTTTTGCTGCTATTCCACTAAGTGTACTTTCTTTTGGTATGTCAACTAAGTCCTTGCTGTAGCATATCCTAAAAACCTCACTATTTTCTGCTGCTATTCCACTCTGTGTACTTTATTTTGGTATGTCAATTGAGTCCCTGCTGTAATAAAGTCTGCAAACCACACTGTTTTTTGTTGCTATCCCACTCTGTATACTCTCTTTTGGTGTGTAATTGTAGGCTGTTAATTGAGTTATGTATCTACTGTGGAGATATTTTTAATGTCTTGTGATTTGCTATGTGATGTTCAAGCCTTGTTAATACTTGCAAAAATTCCTAAATTTATGAGTTGACTAACTTCAGCCTCCTTTGAATTTTATTGTCTGTTTATTTTAACTTATCTCACCCTGACCTGGCCTTAATCAAACTTCCCCAGTTGGCCTTTTTGACTGTCTATTATTAACATACGCCTAGATTAAGAGTTTTGCGCTTGTAACAACCCAGACATACAAAGTCTCGTTATTACTGTTATAAGTAGATTTACTAAGTTACTTTTAGTCATAGTAGAATTAGGCCTCAGTAATGTAACAATTCATATCATAAATTGTTTAAATTTAGGTGTGTAATCCCAAGCATAAATATATACAAGTAGGTTCTGACACCTGTATAAAGTACTTAGGATGTTAATATAGTTATTTACTAGCTCAGTGTCAATATCTGGATGACACTAAAACTAGCAAGACAACATGGTGGATAGAATGGATGTATGGTAAGTGATCACACAGATATGATGAGCTAGGTAGATACTGATATGTAAGGTGAGTGATACTACTGAAATAACATGAGACAAGTAAAAAGTCAAAGATCGTTACCAATCGTAGTAGTTGTACCAGAGTTGCCTGTGGCTGAGAGCGATGTTACAGTTACAGAGCAGAGCGGTGTAAAGTAGCAGAGAGCAGCCGGAGAGATGTTTGCAGCGTGGGGTTGCGGATGAATCTGATGCGGCCGTCGGTGACGTCACCCGCCAAACAGCTGAGCGTGTAGAATCTGGAGTTGAAACAACCCGTGCTGGGAGAGGTGACAGAAGGATCCGGTACAGCGGTACTTGCTGAAAATAAGAAGTTCTGATGCGGAAGGTCAGAGAAAGTCTCAGCAAGAGACTTAAAGCATAAGTTGGGACAAAAGTATCCGAAGTTATCGGAGAGGCTAGTATCTCTGTAGTTAGGACATTCAATACCAAGCAATGTTACTAAACAGAGGTGTGCCTAATAAAGGTGTTGCAGAATGAGACTGAGGCTGAAAGGATTAACCCATCATTACCCATAAGGATGTGACAGAGGGGTCCCCCAAAATGAACCACTCTGGGGTTCAAGGATGTGGCCTGTCCGGGTTACGCCGATGAAAGATAGAAATGAGTCTTGGGGCGGACAGGTTAACGGAAGGCTCCCAGGAATCATCTTCAGATGAATACCCTTTCCAACGTATTAAGTACTGCAAGCGGCCAGAAACTCTTCTTGAGTCTAATATCTTCTCCACCTCAAATTCACAATCTGGAATAATAGGGACCTGAGTAGTAGAACTTGTAGACGGATTTCTTAATTCTTTGTACGGCTTTAGCAGGTTAACGTGAAAGGTGGGGTGTATCCTATAGTCATCGGGAAGTTGCAAAGTGACTGCATTGGAGTTTATTATCCTTTTTATTGGGAAGGGTCCAATAAAGAACCTATTCAATTTCCTTGTGGGTGTACTGAGACGAAGGTTCCTCGTTGATAACCACACCAGATCTCCAATCATATATTCAGGTGCTGGTCTTCTCCTAAGATTATAGTAAACTTTCTGTCTATCCTGAGCAGTTTTGATATTGTCGGCAAGAATAGAAAAGGTTTCAGCGATACTGTTAGTGGTGTCATTAACTACTGGGCACTGACTGTCATATTGAGGGTTGATATGGAACAGTGGATGAAATCCATAGTTGGCGAAGAACGGAGTGGTCTTGATAGTGGAATGATGAGCGTTGTTATGGGCAAACTCTGCCAAAGGAAGTAGTGATGACCAGTTATCTTGATTTTGCGTGGCAAAACATCTAAGATATTCCTCCAACCACTGATTCGTTCGCTCCGTTTGACCGTTAGTCTGGGGATGGTATGCGGTACTTAAACGTTGTTCAATGGAAAGAGCCTTACAGAGTTCTCTCCACATTCTAGAAGTAAATTGCGTTCCTCTGTCTGTGGTGATTGACAGAGGCAGCCCATGTAGTTTTATGACATTATCAATAAGTAGGGATGCGGATTCCATAGAGGTAGGCAGTTTGTGAAACGGAATGAAGTGTGCCATCTTCGTGAACAAATCAACAACCACCATGATGGTGGTGTTATTGCTGGATTTTGGTAGCTCAACTATAAAGTCAGCAGCTATATGAGTCCAAGGTTTTTCAGGTATGGGTAAGGAGAGTAGATATCCAACCGGCTTGTGTTTTTCAATCTTGCAGGTAGTGCAGATGTCACAAGACTGAATGTATTTCTGTATATCTGTGGACATATGTGGCCACCAGTAAGATCTCTTAGTAAGTTCTAAGGTCCTTTGTACCCCTGGGTGTCCTGTTAAGGTTGAATCATGCATGGCTTTAAGTATAGAGTTTCTTAGAGAGGGAGGTACATATACTTTATTGTCTTTATGGTATAACCCGTCACTACCTCTTTTTAGCAAGTGTTGAGGCAGTGTAATATCAGTTTGCTGATGTTCTTGGAAGGAAAATCCTTCATTAAATAGTAATCCAAGTGATTCTTGAAAGCAGTGATCTGGAATGATAGTTCCATATGGTGGTTGTACAGTAGGTATTTCTGGTAGTCTTGAAAGAATGTCAGCTTTTTTATTTTTTGATGCGGGTCTATAAGTTATGTTATATGTGAACCTTGAAAAGAAGAGACTCCATCTGACTT
Organism: Bombina bombina; assembly: GCF_027579735.1. Taxonomy (NCBI): domain Eukaryota; kingdom Metazoa; phylum Chordata; class Amphibia; order Anura; family Bombinatoridae; genus Bombina; species Bombina bombina. Next base: position 883,350,116 of record NC_069503.1, on the reverse strand, counting down.
GTCTAGAAGTCAATGTCCTATGGGTTTTAAGGTATTGGAGGTTTCTATGATCTGTATAAATTTGGATTGGTTTGTCAGTACCCTCTAGGAGATGCCTCCAATGCTCTAGAGCAGCTTTCATGGCAAGTAGCTCCTTCTCTCCAATATGATAATTTAATTCTGAAGCTGTTAGAACTCTAGAATAGAATGCAATAGGGTGTATGGGTTCTTCAGGTGAGGGGCGTTGGGATAGGATGGCGCCAATAGCGTAGTGGGAGGCGTCAACCTCTAAAATATATTGGAGGTTTGATTTGGGAAAAGAAAGTATGGGTGCTGTAGTGAAACATGTTTTCAAATACTGGAAAACTTTGTTTGTGTTTTGTGACCATATGAATGGAGTTTGGTTCTTTGTTAGTTCTGTTAAGGGTTTAGTTATGCTAGCAAAATTCCTTATAAATTTTCGGTAGAAATTAGAAAAACCTAAAAACTTCTGAACGTCTTTCTTCGTTTTTGGGATTGGCCAGTTTAGTATAGTTGAAACCTTGTCGGTTTCCATGGAGATACCCTGTGGTGTAATGTGGTATCCCAGAAATGTAATCTCCTGAGAATGGAAGATACACTTCTCTAGTTTCACGTACAAGTGATGTGCCTGTAGCCTAGAAAGTACAGTTCTGACTAACTTAATGTGTTCATCAATGTTAGATGAATAAATTAATATGTCGTCTAGGTAAATCACCATTGACATATCAAGAAGATCTCTGAATATATCATTTATGAACCTTTGAAAGGTAGCAGGGGCGTTACAGAGCCCGAAAGGCATTACGGTGTATTCGTATAATCCATAACGGGTTCTGAACGCCGTAAGCCATTCATCACCTGGTCTAATTCTTATCAGATTATATGCACCCCTTAAGTCAAGCTTTGTAAATATAGATGCTCCCCTAAGATGTTCTATTAACTCCGGAATCAAAGGAAGGGGGTAACGGTTTTTAACAGTTCTTTTATTTAATTCCCTATAGTCTACAATTGGACGCAGGGAATGATCTTTGTTTTTAACAAAAAAGATACCTGCTCCTGCTGGAGAGGTGGAAGGTCTTATAAACCCTTTCCGTAAGTTTTCGTTTATATATGTTTTTAAATGAGATAACTCATTTTCAGATAATGGAAAAATGTGGCCATAGGGAATGTCTGATCCCGGGATTAAATCTATTGGGCAATCATATGGCCTATGTGGAGGGAGAGTTTCGGCCTCTCTTTTACAGAAAACTTGCTCAAATTCTTTGTATTGTTGTGGTATTTGAACCTCTGTGACTGACAGTATTTGTGTATTTGGTGTACATGTAGATTGACAATATGGGGAGTTAAAATGCACAGTGTTGGAATCCCATATTATCGTGGGTTGGTGTAACCTAAGCCATTTTAACCCAAGTATTAAGGAATAGATGGGTGAAGTAAGTACATCAAAAGTTATGTACTCGCGGTGGTTATTATGTGTTGTTACCAGTATGGGAACTGTCTGGTGTGTTATAGGCCCTGACTCAAGTTGTTTACCGTCAATAAGGCGCACCAGAACAGGTTTTTGCTTCTTAACAAGAGGTATTTTATTAAACTTGGCGAGTGCATAATCAATATAACTGGAATATGCGCCAGAGTCAATGACAGCTTCAGAGCTGAGGCGGCAGTGGTCCCACTGCAAAGAAATTGGAATAGTACAGTTTGTTACCTGGGAGTTGGTAATTTTCAAAGTTAACAATGTATCAGAGTTCTTACCCTTTTTAGTTCTTTTAAGTACTGGGCAAGTGGAAACATCATGTTCCTTTGAAGCACAGTATAGACATAGATGGTTAAGTCTTCTTCTGTTTTTCTCCTCTAAAGTGAGAGGTCCCTTGATGGCACCGATATCCATTGGCTCCTCTATACCCTTTAGTTGCAAAGAACTTCGGGGTTCATGGTATTTAATATTGGTGTCATGAGAAACTTTTTCCTGTTTTCTCTCTCTAATCCTGTGATCAATCTTTATGCTTAGTTGCATTAAACCTTCCAAATTATCTGGTAAGTCTAATCTTGCAAATTCATCTTTAATTTGTTCTGAGAGTCCTAGTCTGAACTGACTTTTTAGGGAAACTTGATTCCAGCCTGAATCTAATTGCCAGATTTTAAACTCAGAAATGTAATCTTCCACAGCTCTTTTATTTTGCTTCAGATTCCTGAGTTTGTGCTCTGCAGTGCTTTGTCTATGGGGGTCCTCATATAAGGAAGATAAGGAACTGAGGAAGTCATCAAATGAATTTAGCATAGGACTATTTTGTTCGTAAAGTGAATCTGCCCAAACCCTGGGTTCACCCCTTAAATAGGAAATCATTGTTAAAACCTTGATTTTGTCAGTTGCAAAGGTTTTTGGTTTTAAGGTAAAGAATAAAGTACAAGCATTAATGAACTGTCTAAATTGCGTCCTGTCACCACTAAACTTATCAGGTGGACTAACAGGGGCCTCTGGTGGAGTGTCAGTGTGATGAGGTGCTGGGGTAAGCCCTTCTTTAATTATATTTTTCAAGGTTTGGTTTTCTATTTGTAAATCTCTTAGGCCTAAATTTAATTGATCCACCTTTTGGCCTAGAGTGACCACATAATTAGAGAGCTCTGCAGGATTCATTACACCAATATAACTTTTTTGGGCTTGGTATTCCTGTAACAACCCAGACATACAAAGTCTCGTTATTACTATTATAAGTAGATTTACTAAGTTACTTTTAGTCATAGTAGAATTAGGCCTCAGTAATGTAACAATTCATATCATAAATTGTTTAAATTTAGGTGTGTAATCCCAAGCATAAATATATACAAGTAGGTTCTGACACCTGTATAAAGTACTTAGGATGTTAATATAGTTATTTACTAGCTCAGTGTCAATATCTGGATGACACTAAAACTAGCAAGACAACATGGTGGATAGAATGGATGTATGGTAAGTGATCACACAGATATGATGAGCTAGGTAGATACTGATATGTAAGGTGAGTGATACTACTGAAATAACATGAGACAAGTAAAAAGTCAAAGATCGTTACCAATCGTAGTAGTTGTACCAGAGTTGCCTGTGGCTGAGAGCGATGTTACAGTTACAGAGCAGAGCGGTGTAAAGTAGCAGAGAGCAGCCGGAGAGATGTTTGCAGCGTGGGGTTGCGGATGAATCTGATGCGGCCGTCGGTGACGTCACCCGCCAAACAGCTGAGCGTGTAGAATCTGGAGTTGAAACAACCCGTGCTGGGAGAGGTGACAGAAGGATCCGGTACAGCGGTACTTGCTGAAAATAAGAAGTTCTGATGCGGAAGGTCAGAGAAAGTCTCAGCAAGAGACTTAAAGCATAAGTTGGGACAAAAGTATCCGAAGTTATCGGAGAGGCTAGTATCTCTGTAGTTAGGACATTCAATACCAAGCAATGTTACTAAACAGAGGTGTGCCTAATAAAGGTGTTGCAGAATGAGACTGAGGCTGAAAGGATTAACCCATCATTACCCATAAGGATGTGACAGCGCTATAGAGGGTGCGAAATGAATGCAACAAAAGTTGCATTATTTCACCCTCCATAGCGCTGCCATTACGAGTTTCTAAAAAGCCTCTTTGTGCGTGCGATATGGTGGAGATAAGCTCCATACCGCACAAAATCCAGGGGCTGCTTTGACGTGCTCATGCACGCTTTTCCCCATAGACATCAATAGGGAGAAGGTGTTAGAAAAAAAACACCTGAAGTGCGGAATGGTGATCGCAGTAACGCAACCCCATTGATGTCTATGGGGAAAAAAGTTACGTTTAAACCTAACACCCTAACACCCTAGTTTAAACACCCCTAATCTGCCACCCCCGACATCGTCGACACCGAAATAAAGTTATTAACCTCTAATCTGCCGCTCCCGACATTGCCGCCACTAACAAAAGATATTAACCCCTATACTGCCGCTCCCCGACATCGCCACTACTACTAAAAGTTATTAACCCCTATTCCGCCGCTCCTCGACATTGCCACCACTAATAATTGTTATTTACCTCTATTCCTGCCGCTCCCTGACAATGCTGCCACTATAATAAATTTATTAACCTCTAAACCTCTGGCCTCCCACATCACCGCCACTAAATAAACCTATTAACCCCGCCCTAAACCGCCAGCCCCTAAAACCCTAAAACTAACAACCCCCTAACTTTATATTAAAATTACAATATCCCTATCTTAAAATAAATAAAAACTTACCTGTGAAATTATTATAAATTAACCTAACATTACTATTATACTAAAATTAAAATAACTAACAATTCAAAAAATTATTTTTGATAATTTTGTTTGTTGTTTTTCGTAATTTAGTGTTTGTTATTTTTCGTAATTTAGTAATTTTTTTAGTAGTGTTAGTTTTTTTTTAAATGTGTAATTTAGTTTTTTTGAATTGGTAGTTATTTTAATTTTAGTATAATAGTTTAGGATAATGTTAGGTTAATTGTTAGTTTAAACTTAGTTTTTTTTTAATTTCACAGGTAAGTTTTTATTTACTTTAAGATAGGGATATTGTAATTTTAATTTAATGTTAGGGGGTGATAGGTTTAAGGGTTAATTGTTTAATTTATTAGTGGGGATGGGGGGGGCTGTCAGTTTAGGGGTTAATAGATTTATTTAGTAGTGGCAATGTGGGGGCTGGCAGTTTAGGGGTTAATGGGTTTTGTTAGTGTTGGCGGTGTCTGGGAGTGGCGGAATAGGGGTTAATAACTTTATTATATTGGCAGGGATGTGGGCGGGCGGGAGATTAGGGGTTAATAGCTTTATTATAGTGTTTGCAATGCGGGAGGGTGGCAGTTTAAGGGTTAATAGGTAGTTTATGGGTGTTAGTGTACTTTGTAACAGTTTAGTTATGAGTTTTGGGAAACATTTTTGTTACACAAAATCCATAACTACTGCTCTCAGATGGCGGAATGGATTGTGTCGGTATAGGCTGTAACGCAAGCATTATAGCCTCACCGCACAACCTGAAATCCCAAACAAAAACATAATTTTTTTTGAGTGCAGGATTGCCGTTGCATCATAGGCTAAAATGCAACATCAAAAATGTGTTACTAGTCATTCGTTTGACAAACAAATAAGAATCTTGAAATATTTTGGATGACACTTGTACACTACAGGAAATAAAAGTATTAATAAATACAATATGAATTCATACATTCATGTGTTCATTCATTCATTCAAACATTTTAAAGAATGAATGAACACATTTTGTATTGATCATTTGTTTCCTTACGGTAATAAATGAATGTTGGACAAATATTTTGCACGTCATCTACAGTATCAACTAATTAACATTAGCAGGAAGTAGCTATCATTCAAGGACCAGTAGTAGGAGGTGTATATCAGCAAGAGTGTGTCAATAGGAAGTACACACCTGTTACTGCTTTATTGGTACATTTCATGCAACATGTTGAGACGCTTCTCTTTTACATGGATGACAGAGAATTGAGTACAGTGTTCTCTTAATCAAAGTTAATGTGCTTAGTTTTGTTGCGCATATCTCATAATATATAATGTAGTATTTTTTAGTTAATTTTTATACTTTTGGCTTTTTCTTTATTTGTTTTCCTTTTTACTATATTTATATATTTTCTTACATTGTCAAAAATTATATTACATAAATATATATATATATATATATATATATATATATATATGATAAATACAGCAGTATACTGTTACATAGCACACATATTACAACATAGCTGAAATGCTCACTCAGTTATTATGAAATACAATAAATGTATCTTCTAAAGCAATTTTTCATGTCCTCATTTATCAAAACCACAAAAGTATGTAAAAGAGATCTCGTATTTTGCTTTTGTTACCTGTTCCATGCACCATTCGTACAAATAATTAGGTGTCCAGTAGAGCAAAGACATTAAAGTGGTTTGTCTGATTGGAGAACTCTTTGAATTTACAGTGAATAGAAACAAAAACTTGACTTTTCAAGTATTTGGGGCATATTTAACAATGTGCAAGCGGACATGATACCAAGTAGCGTATCATGTCTGCTGCTCGTCAATAAATGCTGAAAGCATACGCTGTGAACTGCTGGCGCAATGCCGCCCCCTGCAGATTTGCAGCCAATCAGTGGCTAGCAGGGGGTGTCAATCAACCCGATCGTATTTGAGCAGGCGGACAAGTTATAGAGCAGCGGTCTTTTGACTGCTGCTTCATAATTTCTGTTTCCAGCGAGCCTTCTCAAGCTTCATACGGAGCTTGATAAATATGCCCCTTTGTATCTTCTTTCATTCATATATATTTTTCTGAATAAATATTGTTTTTTTTAGGTTTTTTTTTAAAAGCAGATCAAAATATTGTCAAGAAGACGCATGGATATGCCATTATTCTCCTAGGCTAAATATTTATTATTCTTAAACTAAATATAGCTGTTTCGGCATTTTTTCTGAACAAATATCACTACAGAACAGTTTTTAGAACAAAATGAGAAAGTTTTACTTGCAGACATACAATAAATCTTTATTATTAAATCCCACTTTTATCATTTCACTATGCAGTAATGCAATGTTTTTAAATGAAATGCAAGACATTCATGTCACTCATCTCTATTCAAACTCGTATAAAATTAATTACATTTGCATTGTAGAACAGCTGGATGCTGCCTTTATAGGGACATTTAAATTACTCAGGAATAAAATTCCATGTCATAGAAGTTTACTTTTACATAAATTATTTTTTTTAGAGAAAGCAAAAACATGTTTAAGTAAGACCATGAATACATTATTATATTACAGAGAGTGAAATTGAAAATCACTCAACTACATTCTAAAATTGTAAATAATTTGCAATTATTCAACTACATTCTATCAAACTGTATGTATATTGCATGAAATAGATGATGGAGAAAAAAGAAGGGAGATTCCTAGTGCAGATCAGTGAAGTATTCTTGACCCCGTATACAGAACCCAAAGAATAAGGGTACTCACATTTAGTAGCACACCCAATGGTGCAAATGACACAAACTGGAGTATTGTAGTGGCCCGGTGCACATAACCATTAGGCTCCCAGGTATATGAACTCCAAGTGGTCTTTGATGGACGACCGTATAAAAGAGACTCCAAAAGTGCTTTGTTAGATAAAAGGTATTTTTATAAGTTTAAAAGGTACAAAATTATAGAATATATTGGTTAAAACCAACAGTATTATTTGCTATGCGTTTTTTGTAACATTGGGCTAATATGCTTTTTGTATTTTCATATGGTAGTCTACAATGTCTTTGTAAAATTAATTTCTGTTCTGTTTATATTGCATACGCATGTTTATAAACTGTTTGGGTTTAGAACAGGGCTGATTATCAGCCACCTGTGAAAGAGGGAGGCTTCTGGTTCACGATTGGTAGCGGGTGGGTATATAGGAGACATGAGTGCTATCATTATTACATGCCTGATGAAATGGCGCGGTAGACGCGCCATTTCATCAGGCATGTAATAATGATAGCACTCATGTCTCCTATATACCCACCCGCTACCAATCGTGAACCAGAAGCCTCCCTCTTTCACAGGTGGCTGATAATCAGCCCTGTTCTAAACCCAAACAGTTTATAAACATGCGTATGCAATATAAACAGAACAGAAATTAATTTTACAAAGACATTGTAGACTACCATATGAAAATACAAAAAGCATATTAGCCCAATGTTACAAATTGCATAAGTTATAAGTAAATAAACATATGAAAAATATATGGACTATTAGCGATAAAATAAGTATCAAATCATTGTGGCCTACATGTCTGTTTAGCGATCTGACATTCACAGATACCATATATGAATATACAGCATAGGCAATTCGAAAAGAGTGATTAAAGTTAAATCACAGGTGTAGCTAAACTACTAACTGATGCTGAGCATTTGCAGATCATATTAAACAGCCCAAGTACAAAGCAAGTTGTGTATGATGTAAACGAGAACAAACCCACTGGGACAAGCAATAGTCTCGAAGACGATAGAGAGGTGTGGTTCAATGAACCAATAGTGTCTCACTGATGTCAGACACACTTCCCAAAGCAGTTATTGCAGTTATAAGAATACAAAAAACACAATATGTGCTTACTATGTGGCTTTTTGTATTTTCATATGGTAGTCTATAATGTCTTTGTAAAAATAATTTCAGTTCTGTTTATATTGCATAAGCATGTTTATAAACTGCTTGGGTTTAGAACAGGGCGGATTATCATCCACCTGTGTAAGATGGAGGCTTCTGGTTCACGATTGGTAGGGTGGGTATATAGGAGACTCTGAGTGCTATCAGTATTACATGCCTGATGAAACGGCTTGGTAGACGCAGAGAAATGCGTAGCAAATAATACTGTTGGTTTTAACCATTATATTGTATATGTTTGTACCTTTTAAACTTAGAAAAATACCTTTTATCTATCAAAGCACTTTTGGAGTCTCTTTTATATGGTCGTCCATCAAAGACCACTTGGAGTTCATACACCTGGGGGTCTAATGGTTATGTGCACTGGGCCACTACCATAGTCCAGTTTGTGTCATTGGCACCATTGAGTACCCTTATTCTTTGGGTTCTGTATACGGGGTCAAGAATACCTCACTGATCTGCACTAGGAGTCGCCCTTCTTATTTCTACATCATAGATTTCTGAATCCAGCCTTGATTCTGGAAGGAGCAGCCCATATTTGTACATAGTTTACTGGGACACTACAAGTTCTCAGGCCGCTTTCCTAGGCATTATCTTTGCCTTCTCACATTGCGAGTATAATTCTACAAATGATATGAAATACATGGTAATATTAAACTAGGTAAACCTTGGACCAAATACCTTGGGCTCCATTTATTAAGCAGCGGATGCTACTTCAGAGCCAAATCGTTTCTGGTTCCACAGAAATGTAAATTTAGAAGCAGCGGTCGTAAGACCTTTTAGGTGGCGGACTGAAATCATCCCGATCTGATATGATCGGGATGATTGAGACCCCTGCTAGTGGACGATTGGTCGCCTGGAAGCAGGGGGCGGCATTGCACAAGCATTTCACTAGAAATGATTATGCAATGTTAAATGCCAACAGCATATGCTGTCGGCATTTAGCGAGGTTGAGCAGACATGATTCGGTACAGCAAATCATGTCCTCTTGCCTCTTGTTAAATTTACCCCCTTGAGTGAAAGGGATTCTGATCATGCAACTGGGGTTTAAAAAAGGGGCATTTATATTAGTCATTATTTGATAATAGGGGATTAGCTCAGTGCAAGGGGGATAGCCTGGCTTTGTCCACTGGAAAAAGCACACATCATCCCTATTGCCTTAGGTTTTGGTTGGTGTGTGGTAGGACTATTTACCTGTAGCTTTTCAGATCAAAACTGTGGATTTCTTTCAAACAGTGGATTATTTAACTAAGAGTAATTTGGGGGTGTTCAAGCTGAACTTTTTTTTAGTTTAGTTACCTCTCTTTTTATTTTACTCTTCTTGGATATGCATGGATCAGGTACCCCAATAGATTTTATCAATCCTTGCTGGAACCCTGAGAACATACCTCTTTGTTCTTTGGATATCTTAGATATAACAACAGGAATATTATGTTCTGCTCCTCCCTGGAAAAGAAAAATATATAAATAAACATTAAAATGGCGAAATGACAAATCAATTAAATATAAGTCAGTATATGCTCAACAATGTAAATCATATTGTACAGCAATACTGTTGGCTATGATGCATCTTAAATCAACATTTTTTTATTTTTCTGAATAGATCTACATCAATAACTAGGTAAACTTATTATGGTTCAGTAAAATAGCTGCTAATGATGGCTTAACTTCTTTATATATGGCTTAAAACATTAAAAAAAATAATCAAATACTCCTGAAATATTAGTTATGATTTTCTGCAGATTTTATCATAAATGTTATTTCTCATATTACTAAATAATTGTCTGATGAGGTTATTTAATGTACATCATTGTCAGTGATGGCAGCTAAGGACCCTCATTCCATGAATACATTAACATAGCACAATTCTTTAATGTATTATTTGCTGAGCAATTTACATAAGTAATTCTAAAATCTTTCCCACTGCCTTTGCAATATGCAATACAGCATTTCTAGGTTTGTACAGTAAGTCTAAGAATGCATAATATTACACTATTGAAACCTGCTTGTAGTGATACTAAAGCTTAACATTAAAATAATTCTCCCTCTTCACTTGTTAAAAAAGTCTATATAAGACTAAACTTTCCAAATTGATTTCACCTAACCTCTATAGTTACTCAATAAACTTTATTGATTTTATATCCTTTCAATATGTTTACAAAAATCACTTTAGACTTGACCTGATCCAACATTTGAAACACAAAGAGTGATTCTGATTTTTATAGTGTGTTTTTAGTTATAAGGTTTAGCACCTTAAAACATCATTAACAGCATACTGTTCCTGTTGTATTGTACACCTGATTCATTATATGCTTCAGTGTTTTCTAAAATCAGCTAATGTTCTGACTGTGAGAGATGCTTTAGAGTTTAATTCTCCAGAGCATGATTTAAAGAAACAATCATCTGAATGTGATGACTTAACACAAAAGTAAATTGTAGGAAGAAATGTCTAAGTAGGAAAACAATAGAATATAAAGGAGAATATTTCTTAAAGCATGGGCATCTACATTTACCTGCAATAGAACATGTTTCAGAGATATGCATACATAATGTGTGTTTGATATGGTTCCTAAAACTCTTAGATCTAGATTTGGAGTTTGGCATTAGCCGTGAAAACCAGCGTTAGAGGCTCCTAACGCTGGTTTTAGGCTACCGCCGGTATTTGGAGTCACTCAAAATAGGGTCTAACGCTCACTTTTCAGCCGCGACTTTTCCATACCGCAGATTCCCTTACGTAAATTGCGTATCCTATCTTTTCAATGGGATCTTTCTAACTCCGGTATTTAGAGTCGTTTCTGAAGTGAGCGTTAGACATCTAACGACAAAACTCCAGCCGCAGGAAAAAAGTCAGTAGTTAAGAGCTTTCTGGGCTAACGCCGGTTTATAAAGCTCTTAACTACTGTACTCTAAAGCAGTGTTTTTCAACCAGTGTGCCGTGGCACACTAGTGTGCTGTGAGAGATCCTCAGGTGTGCCACGGCAGACTGACAACAGTGTGACATATTTTTTAAACTTTGCTTGTTTTTTACTCCCAGTGCAGGGGTAGTTTGTAGGAGGCATGGCATAACAGCACAATACATACAGTATGTGTGTGTTTAGTGTGTGTATATATATATATGCTGTATTAGGCTACAATGTGTGATTTTTTTTAAATTTTGGGATGGTGGTGTGCCACAGGATTTTTTAATGTAAAAAAGTGTGCCACGGCAAAAAAAAGGTTAAAAATCACTGCTCTAAAGTACACTAACACCCATAAACTACCTATGTACCCCTAAACCGAGACCCCCCCCACATCGCCGACACTCGAATAATTTTTTTTAACCCCTAATCTGCCGACCGCCACCTACGTTATCCTTATGTACCCCTAATCTGCTGCCCCTAACACCGCCGACCCCTGTATTATATTTATTAACCCCTAATCTGCCCCCCTCAACGTCACCTCCACCTGCCTACACTTATTAACCCCTAATCTGCCGAGCGGACCTGAGCCCTACTATAATAAAGTTATTAACCCCTAATCCGCCTCACTAACCCTATAATAAATAGTATTAACCCCTAATCTGCCCTCCCTAACATTGCCGACACCTAACTTCAATTATTAACCCCTAATCTGCCGACCGGAGCTCACTGCTATTCTAATAAATGTATTAACCCCTAAAGCTAAGTCTAACCCTAACACTAACACCCCCCTAAGTTAAATATAATTTAAATCTAACAAAATTAATTATCTCTTATTAAATAAATTATTCCTATTTAAAGCTAAATACTTACCTGTAAAATAAATCCTAATATAGCTACTATATAAATTAAAATTATATTATAGCTATTTTAGGATTAATATTTATTTTACAGGTAACTTTGTATTTATTTTAACCAGGTACAATAGCTATTAAATAGTTAAGAACTATTTAATAGCTAAAATAGTTAAAATAATTACAAATTTACCTGTAAAAGAAATCCTACCCTAAGTTACAATTAAACCTAACACTATGCTATCAATAAATTAATTAAATAAACTACCTACAATTACCTACAATTAACCTAACACTACACTATCAATAAATTAATTAAATACAATTCCTACAAATAAATACAATTAAATAAACTTGCTAAAGTACAAAAAATAAAAAAGAACTAAGTTACAAAAAATAAAAAAGTATTTACAAACATAAGAAAATTATTACAACAATTTTAAACTAATTACACCTACTCTAAGCCGCCTAATAAAATAACAAAGCCCCCCAAAATAAAAAAATGCCCTACCCTATTCTAAATAACTAAAGTTCAAAGCTCTTTTACCTTACCAGCCCTGAACAGGGCCCTTTGCGGGGCATGCCCCAAGAAGTTCAGCTCTTTTGCCTGTAAAAGAAAAAATACAATACCCAAGCCCCCCAACATTACAACCCACCACCCACATACCCCTAATCTAACCCAAACCCCCCTTAAATAAGCCTAACACTAAGCCCCTGAAGATCTTCCTACCTTATCTTCACCTCACCGGGTTCAACGATCTGTCCAGAAGAGCTCCTCCGATGTCCTGATCCAAGCCCAAGCGGGGGGCTGAAGAGGTCCATGATCCGGATGAAGTCTTCATCCAAGCGGGAGCTGAAGAGGTCCATGATCCGGATGAAGTCTTCTATCAACGGCATCTTCAATCTTCTTTCTTCCGGATCCATCTTGCAGAACTCCGACGCGGAACATCCTGCTGGCCCGACGGACTAATGACGAATTACGGTTCCTTTAAGGGACGTCATCCAAGATGGCGTCCCTCGAATTCCGATTGGCTGATAGGATTCTATCAGCCAATCGGAATTAAGGTAGGAATATTCTGATTGGCTGATGGAATCAGCCAATCAGAATCAAGTTCAATCCGATTGGCTGATCCAATCAGCCAATCAGATTGAGCTTGCATTCTATTGGCTGATCGGAACAGCCAATAGATTGCGAGCTCAATCTGATTGGCTTATTGAATCAGCCAAACCCCCCTTAAATAAACCTAACACTAAGCCCCTGAAGATCTTCCTACCTTATCTTCACCTCACCGGGTTCAACGATCTGTCCAGAAGAGCTCCTCCGATGTCCTGATCCAAGCCCAAGCGGGGGGCTGAAGAGGTCCATGATCCGGATGAAGTCTTCATCCAAGCGGGAGCTGAAGAGGTCCATGATCCGGATGAAGTCTTCTATCAACGGCATCTTCAATCTTCTTTCTTCCGGATCCATCTTGCAGACCTCCGACGCGGAACATCCTGCTGGCCCGACGGACTAACGACGAATGACGGTTCCTTTAAGGGTGAATTGTAAAGATAAGATGTCCGCAGCCACCAGTACAAAAGCCATCAGCCAACCACATAACAATAGCAAGTAGCGAGCTAAGGTAGCGTTAAGAACCCACAGCATTATTATCAAGATTGTATTTAAACGTCTCTATATCAGTTTCATTGGAGCTACAAACATTAGGATAGTGGAATGGCCTAGACTATAAAATTGAAAATGTGATATACCTGATTTTGGGCACTTGATATTAGAAAACCATAACATATAATAAGTAAACATTGGCTTATGTACATTGTGAAATAGTACAAAAGAACACTCACTGTGGGTATGGAATTATAAAGTGCTCTACCATTAACTTCAAAATGGATAATGAAAAAAGGTTAGCCCTAGTGGTCACTTAACACTAACAAAGATCATAGCAAACAAGAGAGAAATATACAAACATGTATAGACATGGGACCACATTGTTCAAATGAGCCCATTTACAGAAAGTATAAAAGGCTTTGCATACAATATAACCCTAGATGTTAGATATGTCTTTAAATGGCAAGGAACTTATTAATACTTTATATGAAAATACTGAGTGCCTAACCGATAACCATTATGTAAATAATAGTGATACTACCAGGCAAAACAGAAACCTAGTAGTACTATGAAGCTAAATGGAAACATACAAATGAAATGACAGACTGCGTGAGGCCCTCCATAACAGTTTTCTAAAAACAGTAATAACAATCCCAGTAAACCTGGGACACAGAAATTAACACCCATTTTGGTCAATATAATACATTAGTTAACTGAGTACTTAGTAGCACCCAGCCATCTAGAGAAAAAACACTGTCCAGTGTACACTGCCATATGATAGGTATGGGGAAGGCCCAGAACCACTAGGGAGTAATTTTCAGCTGAACTGTAGCTTCATAAACAGGCTTATATAAAACAATACCAATCATGCAATATTAACCAGACCATAAAAACATTGTACAGAATTAGTTACAAATATATTTTTAGCTATAACAGTGATCTAGATAACCACATAGTCATAGTCTAATAGTCTTCTTTATCCTACTCCAGACCGCCAGTCTAAGTAGTGCTCCATGGCCTTAAAAACAGTCTTAGTCCCTGTGTTCAACAGCCGCACATACCAGCTAGTGAGAGCACTATATAGCGACATCAACTCAGCATTAGTCGCCAGTGGACCAGCATTGCCAGTTCTGAACAGCCCACTACACTCAAAATGCAGTTTGCTATTACCCCAAGGGCGCCTTCTCAGGGCCCGATCCACAGCATCTATCGGGTTGATGATGGTCTGGATTGTACAACACCGGACTCGCGATCTGGTCAGTTCCCCATCTTCACCAGATTGAGGCCTCCTGTGTAGATCCGTGTCGACACACTGGGTCAATGCCTTTGGAGTTCCACGTGGCTGTGGTTGTAATGGGTATGTTTCAAATGTAGGTCCCAAGACCCCAACCAGGTCGCATATACTACCAGCAGTGGGCTCTCCACATGGCAATCCGGTTACTGCCCGGGACCTCCTATAATCAGAGCTCTTGGCCTCATTGAATGTGTCTCATAGGAGGCTCTGTTTCTGAGAATATTGCTGAGCGTCGTCAATCAATACGCTGCTGCATGTAGATTTCAATGCCATAAGTAGGTCCTTCTCGAGCTGCCTATAATGGCTGCTTACGAGTTGTATGATACTCTCCTCCCATCTACGGACTGCATCCATTCTGTCTTCAATATATATTACTGGTATTTCCACAATATGCCCGAGCTGTGCTGGTAGAAATGACAGCTGCGTTATCCATCACATGCCTCAAGGTCATTCAGAATAACTTTGGTTCCTGCGGTTATCGTATCAAAAGTTCCAAACTACATCAAATCAGTAAGGAAGAAAAGCTTATTTCTAGGGTTTGAGTTACAGGTCACAAATGTCATGCTTATTCAAGAATTAACCCCCTAAATCCATTTATATGGCAAGAGCTCATGAGGTGTACGTCTTGTCGGTTCAATGGCTAGCTCCGCCCAGTGCTAATATTTTTGTGTTCCACTTGTAATTTAGGACAAAATATTTTATCTACATAATAACAGCAAGTGAACCCGTAACTCATCAGACTTCAAGAGTTCAGCAACCACACATATCTTTTATGGAGCCCAAAGGCAAATGTAATAGAGCAATCAAAGCTCATTTGATCTACCTACCTGGGAGATTAAGTTTATCCTTCTTATCAGCCTGGCCATTTCTTTCATCTTTATACTCTTGGCCATGACCTCTCACTTCTAGAAAAAAAAGTTCTCCCAACCCTTAAGGGGGCAAGCTGTTAAAACTGACTGGTAAAGGAGGACACCAGAAGTGAACCCACAGTCTTTCCAAGATCACCTTGCAATCGCTCACTGTGGGCAACTATCAGCAACTATAAGGGTGTGATTCTATTTGTCATCAAGGGAGGGAAGGAAACAACCTGCAACCCGGAAGGAGTAGAGGACAATAAACTGTTGACAGTAGCTATTACTCTGTTAAAGATATGCCTCCTCTTACAGCTCCAGCACCATTTTATGTTATCTACTATTATTTTATGTGCAAAAAGCAAAGCTTCCTTAGTAAAACTAGGCTTGTGACTAAGATTTCCTAAATTTATCATAGTTTGAAATATCCTTGTAGATATACAACATTATGTTTTGGCTACTTTCCTATATTTGCATGCATTTTGTGTCTGAAATCTCAGCCTATATTTTATTTGATTTCTTTTTAAAATCTTGACAATTTAAAAGCAGTTTAATTATGCCTGTGCACACTGGCATCTGAAAGCTGCATTATACAAAAGCTTACACATCTAGTTAATTTATACAGACAAGGTTTCTCAGTGGTTTTAAAATTAAAGCTGTGCTAGTTATACTCCTAGGACTTCTAACAAATTGTTCATTATGGCATTTAATGTGAACATCTCTTGGCTTTTATTTTTGTTAATAGATATATACATCTAAATGCTGCAACAATACTCTCTGGAAATGGTGCCAGCACAAATGGGAAAACAGCACAGCCAGTTATGACTAGGAAACATATTAATGGATCATACTCCTGTACATCTGCAGCCTTCTACATGAAACCATGCCTTGTATGTGTTGTGGGATACTAAAATGGGGAAAATCCCCCAAAGAATAAGTCTGTGCAGATACACTATCAAAAATCACAATGAAATCAAACACTGCACTCCAATTGGACATTATTTTACTACTGGCTATTTCAGGCAAATTAAGATTCTAGGAGGGAATTTCAATAACACATGTGACAAACTTTTAAAGTGAATATGATAACGTATTTCAACGCCATAGATGGTAGAGAGAACGTGACTCACTATAAAAGTTTATGTATATATTTTAAAAAAATGGCAACCAATAAAACATTTGTTGATGGCAAACAATAAAAAAAACTAAACAAAAACTACTAGCAGTCAATGCTTCTAAGTAAAAGGATCCTGTGGCTATAGCTTACAATGTGCATCTTCCTGATAAACTGTCCTTGGAGAGCATTTTGTCTAATAATAAAAAGTTAAGCCATCATATGTAGCCACTATAGGGTATGAAAATTAAAAAGCGGGTGGCAAACATCTTTTAAACTCCATATCAATATTCAAAACAACACTCTACATATCCTCAATAGCCAGAATTAGTCTGGATTAATCCAAGCACTCAATATACTTTCACTCTCAATTTATATAAATAATGGCGAACACCAAGCTAGTGCTATAAATCAGTACCTGTCCTCCTAGAGCCACGGGGGCCGATTTGTCAAGGGCTGAATGGCCCATGATGCGTGCCGGAAACAGCAGTTAAGAAGCAGCAGTCTTAAGACCGTTGCTCCTTTACTGATCCACCTCTGAGGTGGAGGAAATCAATCCACACAATCTCATACAATCGGGTTGATTGACACCCCCTTCTAGCGACCGATTGGCTGCAAATGTGCAAGGGGCAGCATTGCACAAGCAGTTCACCAGAGCTGCTTGTGCAATGTTATATGCCGACAGCATTCAACGATGTCTGTCGGACATGATCCGCTGAGTGAATCATGTCAGACAGAAATTTGAAAAATCTGCCCAATGGTCTATATATTAACACTCAAGCATATGATATCTGCGACATCTCAGCACCATTTTTGTTCCTGTATAGCTTCTCGACCAGGGCTTATAATGTTGCTTTAATTCACCGTAAGATAAGAATAAAACTAATATTGACATTTTAGATCATGTAGCAAAAAAACAAAACAAGAGCAAATTAGAAAGACAATGTGCAGATTAACGGCTAGATTTGGAGTTTTGTCGGTAATGACCCGAAAAACTAACGCCGGCTTTTTTCTGGCCACACCATAACAATAACTCTCGGCTAGATTTGGAGTTTTGTCGGTAACGACCCGAAAAACTAACGCCGGCTTTTTTCTGGCCGCACCATAAAAATAACTCTGGTATTGAGAGTCCACAAAAAGGCTGCGTTAGGCTCCAAAAAAGGAGCGTAGAGCATTTTTAACGCAGCTTCAACTCTCGATACCAGAGTTGCTTACGCAAGCGGCCAGCCTCAAAAACGTGCTCGTGCACGATTCCCCCATAGGAAACAATGGGGCTGTTTGAGCTGAAAAAAAACCTAACACCTGCAAAAAAGCCGCGTTCAGCTCTTAACGCAGCCCCATTGTTTGCTATGGGGAAACACTTCTACGTCTGCACCTAACACCCTAACATGTACCCCGAGTCTAAACACCCCTAGCCTTACACTTATTAACCCCTAATCTGCCGCCCCAGCTATCGCTGACCCCTGCATATTATTATTAACCCCTAATCTGCCGCTCCGTAAACCGCCGCTACTTACATTATACCTATGTACCCCTAATCTGCTGCCCTAACATCGCCGACCCCTATATTATATTTTTTAACCCCTAATCTGCCCCCCACAACGTCGCCTCCACCTGCCTACACTTATTAACCCCTAATCTGCCGACCGGACCGCACCGCTACTATAATAAAGTTATTAACCCCTAATCCACCTCACTAACCCTATAATAAATAGTATTAACCCCTAATCTGCCCTCCCTAACATCGCCGACACCTAACTTAAATTATTAACCCCTAATCTGCCAACCCAATCTCGCTGCTATTCTAATAAATGTATTAACCCCTAAAACTAAGTCTAACCCTAACACTAACACCCCCCTAAATTAAATATAATTTAAATCTAACGAAATTAATGATCTTTTATTAAATAAATTATTCCTATTTAAAGCTAAATACTTACCTGTAAAATAAATCCTAATATAGCTACAATATAAATTTTAATTATATTATAGCTATTTTAGGATTAATATTTATTTTACAGGTAACTTTGTATTTATTCTAACCAGGTACAATAGCTATTAAATAGTTAAGAACTATTTAATAGCTAAAATAGTTAAAATAATTACAAATTTACCTGTAAAAGAAATCCTAACCTAAGTTACAATTAAACCTAACACTATGCTATCAATAAATTAATTAAATAAACTACCTACAATTACCTACAATTAACCTAACACTACACTATCAATAAATTAATTAAATACAATTCCTACAAATAAATACAATTAAATAAACTTGCTAAAGTACAAAAAATAAAAAAGAACTAAGTTACAAAAAATAAAAAAATATTTACAAACATAAGAAAAATATTACAACAATTTTAAACTAATTACACCTACTCTAAGCCCCCTAATAAAATAACAAAGCCCCCCAAAATAAAAAAATGCCCTACCCTATTCTAAATAACTAAAGTTCAAAGCACTTTTACCTTACCAGCCCTGAACAGGGCCCTTTGCGGGGCATGCCCCAAGAAGTTCAGCTCTTTTGCCTGTAAAAGAAAAAATACAATACCCAAGCCCCCCAACATTACAACCCACCACCCACATACCCCTAATCTAAACCAAAACCCCCTTAAATAAACCTAACACTAAGCCCCTGAAGATCTTCCTACCTTATATTCACCTCACCGGGTTCAACGATCTGTCCAGAAGAGCTCCTCCGATGTCCTGATCCAAGCCCAAGCGGGGGGCTGAAGAGGTCCATGATCCGGATGAAGTCTTCATCCAAGCGGGAGCTGAAGAGGTCCATGATCCGGATGAAGTCTTCTATCAACGGCATCTTCAATCTTCTTTCTTCCGGATCCATCTTGCAGACCTCTGACGCGGAACATCCTGCTGGCCCGACGGACTAACGACGAATGACGGTTCAATCCGATTGGCTGATTCAATCAGATTGAGCTCGCAATCTATTGGCTGTTCCAATCAGCCAATAGAATGCGAGCTCAATCTGATTGGCTGATTGGATCAGCCAATCAGATTGAACTTGATTCTGATTGGCTGATTCCATCAGCCAATCAGAATATTCCTACCTTTATTCCGATTGGCTGATAGAATCCTAGCCAATAGAATGCGAGCTCAATCTGATTGGCTGATTGGATCAGCCAATCGGATTGAACTTGATTCTGATTGGCTGATTCCATCAGCCAATCAGAAAATTCCTACCTTAATTCCGATTGGCTGATAGAATCCTATCAGCCAATCGGAATTCGAGGGACGCCATCTTGGATGACGTCCCTTAAAGGAACAGTCATTCGTCGTTCAGTCGTTGGGCCGGATGGATGTTCCGCGCTGGAGGTCTTCAGGATCCTGCCGCTTCGCTCCGGATAGAAGACCATAGAAGATGCCGCCTGGATGAAGACTTCAATCGGATGGAAGATCCTCTTCTGCCCCGCTTGGATGAAGACTTTGACCGGATCATGGACCTCTTCAGCCCCCCGCTTGGGCTTGGATCAGGACATCGGAGGAGCTCTTCAGGACGGATCGGTGAACCTTGATGGTGAAGACAAGGTAGGAAGATCTTCAGGGGCTTAGTGTTAGGTTTATTTAAGGGGAGTTTGGGTTAGATTAGGGGTATGTGGGTGGTGGGTTGTAATGTTGGGGGGGGGTATTGTATGGTTTTTTTTACAGGCAAAAGAGCTGAAATTCTTGGGGCATGCCCCGCAAAGGGCCCTGTTCAGGGCTGGTAAGGTAAAAGAGCTTTTACCTTTTTTAATTTAGAATAGGGTAGGGAATTTTTTATTTTGGGGGGCTTTGTTATTTTATTAGGGGGCTTAGAGTAGGTGTAATTAGTTTAAAATTGTTGTAATATTTTTCTTATGTTTGTAAATATTTTTTTATTTTTTGT
Source organism: Bombina bombina (assembly GCF_027579735.1). NCBI lineage: Eukaryota > Metazoa > Chordata > Amphibia > Anura > Bombinatoridae > Bombina > Bombina bombina. The sequence continues at coordinate 883,329,469 of NC_069503.1, read as the reverse complement.
AACTTAGTTCTTTTTTATTTTTTGTACTTTAGCTAGTTTATTTAATTGTATTTATTTGTAGGAATTGTGTTTAATTAATTTATTGATAGTGTAGTGTTAGGTTAATTGTAGGTAATTGTAGGTAGTTTATTTAATTAATTTATTGATAGGGTAGTGTTAGGTTTAATTATATCTTAGGTTAGGATTTATTTTACAGGTAAATTTGTTATTATTTTAACTAGGTAACTATTAAATAGCTATTGTACCTGGTTAAAATAATTACCAAGTTGCCTGTAAAATAAATATAAATCCTAAAATAGCTATAATATAATTATAATTTATATTGTAGCTATATTAGGATGTATTTTACAGGTAAGTATTTAGCTTTAAATAGGAATAATTTATTTAATAAGAGTTAATTTATTTCGTTAGATTTAAATTATATTTAATTTAGGGGGGTGTTAGTGTTAGGGTTAGACTTAGCTTTAGGGGTTAATCCATTTATTATAGTAGCGGTGAGCTCCGGTCGTCAGATTAGGGGTTAATAATTGAAGTTAGGTGTCGACGATGTTAGGGAGGGCAGATTAGGGGTTAATACTATTTATTATAGGGTTAGTGAGGCGGATTAGGGGTTAATAACTTTATTATAGTAGCGCTCAGGTCCGCTCGGCAGATTAGGGGTTAATAAGTGTAGGCAGGTGTCAGCGACGTTGTGGGGGGCAGGTTAGGGGTTAATAAATATAATATAGGGGTCGGCGGTGTTAGGGGCAGCAGATTAGGGGTACATAAGGATAACGTAGGTGGCGGCGCTTTGCGGTCGGGAGATTAGGGGTTAATTATTGTAAGTAGCTGGCGGCGACGTTGTGGGGGGCAGGTTAGGGGTTAATAAATGTAATACAGGGATCTGCGGGGTTAGGGGCAGCAGGTTAGGGGTACATAAGTATAACGTAGGTGGCGGTCGGCAGATTAGGGGTTAAAAAATTTAAATCGAGTGGCGGCGATGTGGGGGGACCTCGGTTTAGGGGTACATAGGTAGTTTATGGGTGTTAGTGTACTTTAGAGCACAGTAGTTAAGAGCTTTATGAACCGGCGTTAGCCCAGAAAGCTCTTAACTACTGCTATTTTCCGGCGGCTGGAGTTTTGTCGTTAGAGCTCTAACGCTCACTTCAGAAACGACTCTAAATACCAGCGTTAGAAAGATCCCATTGAAAAGATAGGATACTCAATTGACGTAAGGGGATCTGCGGTATGGAAAAGTCGCGGCTGAAAAGTGAGCGTTAGACCCTTTAATCACTGACTCCAAATACCGGCGGTAGCCTAAAACCAGCGTTAGGAGCCTCTAACGCTGGTTTTCACGGCTAACGCCAAACTCCAAATCTAGGCCTTAGAAAACAGACATGAATTCAGCACAAGATCTCGTTAATTTTTATTTTAGTTCAGAATAACACTTAGAATTATTAACATAAATTAGAAATAACAATTTTATTGCTTGTATTCATGTTGATATCCTTAATGAACATTTTTTCTTCTGTTAAGTGATAGTGTATATTACTCTGGTGCAGAACTTTTTAACTATTTGGCTGATATTAAATAACCATTTTAAAGATCTGTTTTTAAGGGATTTTTTAAATAGTGCATTTAGTTATAGCATTATTGGTTTAAATAGTATGCCCATCATGCCTATATACAAAAGGTATTGAGTTTATTTAACATTTATCGGTAAAATTCATAAGATAAAAGGTAGACGAGTGCATGGGTAAACAATTTGGTTTGTCAGAAAGATTTGTTTTAGGACTTTTGGCACATTTGGTTTATCAGAATTTCATTCACTGTCATGTTTGGTTCACCTGAATATTTGGATATGAATTTCATTCAAATTAAAAATCTCACTTTTTTTATTTAAGAAATGTTTTTTTTTCCCATGGATTCAACATTTCCAGAAATTGTTCATCTCTATGCTTTACCCAGCATGTTTGTAGTTAGTTAGTAAAGCTTTTAAGGGAATACGATCAATATGCAGTTTGAATACATGTCCCCATAGACAAGTTCTCTACTGCTTACAATACATCTGCATTTATCTTTTGTGATTTAATTACAGAGTTTTAAGTCTGCCAAATACTATTTTCCTCCTGAGTGACAACTACATACAACTCAGTCTGAATTTTACTTTACACACAATCAGCTACGTCCTTTAATTTAATGGTCATAATAATGGAATACAACAATCCAAAAAAGAGCAGAAAGTCCAGCACCCACTGTGGTAATATTGGGTGCAAGCTGTAACAGGGCACTGCACAACCCTGTCTAAATATCAAAACGTTAAAAAAATAACAACAGCACTCCAAAGAGTGATAATTACCTATTCTTTATTGCATCTAAAAGCACAAAAGTAGCAGCAACAGTTCGGACTACATGTCCTTAATCATGCTATACATACATCACTTCCTCTTCCACCTTGTATACCCCATAGGACACACCTACTTTAAAATAATTAAATCTTTATATACCACAGCAGTACTACATTTTTCAATAGCATATGTAGATATCCTAAAAAACAGAATTTATGCTTACCTGATAAATTACTTTCTCCAACGGTGTGTCCGGTTCACGGCGTCATCCATAACTTGTGGGAATATTCTCTTCCCCAACAGGAAATGCCAAAGAACACAGCAAAAGCTGTCCATATAGTCCCTCCTAGGCTCCGCCCACCCCAGTCATTCGACCGACGGACAGGAGAAAAAACAGCAGAAACCATAAGGTGCCGTGGTGACTGTAGTTAAAGAAAGAATTTCATCAAACCTGATTAAAAAACCAGGGTGGGCCGTGGACCGGACACACCGTTGGAGAAAGTAATTTATCAGGTAAGCATTAATTCTGTTTTCTCCAACATTGGTGTGTCCGGTCCACGGCGTCATCCATAACTTGTGGGAACCAATACCAAAGCTTTAGGACACGGATGAAGGGAGGGAGCCAATCAGGTTACCTAAACAGAAGGCACCACGGCTTGCAAAACCTTTCTCCCAAAAATAGCCTCAGAAGAAGCAAAAGTATCAAATTTGTAGAATTTGGCAAAAGTGTGCAGGGAAAACCAAGTCGCTGCCTTACATATCTGATCAACAGAAGCCTCGTTCTTGAAGGCCCATGTGGAAGCCACAGCCCTAGTAGAGTGAGCTGTGATGCGTTCAGGAGGCTGCCGTCCGGCAGTCTCGTAAGCCAATCGGATGATGCTTTTCAGCCAAAAGGAAAGAGAGGTAGCAGTAGCTTTTTGACCTCTCCTCTTGCCAGAATAAACGACAAACAGAGAAGACGTTTGTCTGAAATCCTTTGTTGCTTCTAAATAGAACTTTAAAGCACAAACTACATCTAAATTGTGTAACAAACGTTCCTTCTTTGAAACTGGATTCGGACACAAAGAAGGCACAACTATTTCCTGGTTAATATTCTTGTTGGAAACAACCTTTGCAAGGAAACCAGGTTTAGTACGCAAAACAACCTTATCTGAATGGAACACCAGATAGGGCGGATTACACTGCAAAGCAGATAACTCAGAAACTCTTCTAGCAGAAGAAATAGCAACCAAAAACAGAACTTTCCAAGATAACATCTTGATATCTATGGAATGTAGAGGTTCAAACGGAACCCCTTGAAGAACTGAGGGGAGGAGTCAAAGGTCTGTAAACAAGCTTGATCCTGACCAAAGCCTGAACAAAAGCTTGAACATCAGGCACAGCTGCCAGTCGTTTGTGTAACAAGACAAATAAAGCAGAAATCTGTCCCTTTAGAGAACTCGCTGATAATCCCTTATCCAAACCTTCTTGGAGAAAGGAAAGGATCCTAGGAATTTTGATCTTACTCCATGAGAATCTCTTGGAGTCACACCAACAGATATATCTTTTCCATATTTTATGGTAAATTTTTCTAGTTACAGGTTTTCTGGCTTGTACCAGAGTATCTATTACAGAATCCGAAAACCCACGCTTAGATAAAATCAAGCGTTCAATTTCCAAGCCGTCAGCTGGAGGGAAACTAGATTTGGATGTTCGAATGGACCCTGTACTAGAAGATCCTGTCTCAAAGGTAGCTTCCATGGTGGAGCCGATGACATATTCACCAGGTCTGCATACCAAGTCCTGCATGGCCACGCAGGAGCTATCAAGATCACCGAGGCCTTCTCCTGCTTGATCCTGGCTACCAGCCTGGGAATGAGAGGAAATGGTGGAAACACATAAGCTAGGTTGAAGGTCCAAGGCACTACTAATGCATCCACTAGAGTCGCCTTGGGATCCCTGGATCTGGACCAGTAGCAAGGAACCTTGAAGTTCTGACGAGACGCCATCAGATCCATGTCTGGAATGCCCCATAATTGAGTCAACTGGGCAAATATCTCCGGGTGGAGTTCCCACTCCCCGGATGGAATGTCTGACGACTCAGATAATCCGCCTCCCAGTTTTCCACTCCTGGGATGTGGATCGCAGATAGGTGGCAGGAGTGATCCTCCGCCCATTTTATGATTTTGGTCACTTCTCTCATCGCCAGGGAACTCCTTGTTCCCCCCTGATGGTTGATGTAAGCAACAGTCGTCATGTTGTCTGATTGGAATCTTATGAATCTGGCATTTGCTAGTTGAGGCCAAGCCCTGAGAGTATTGAATATCGCTCTCAGTTCCAGAATGTTTATCGGGAGAAGAGACTCTTCCCGAGACCATAGCCCCTGAGCTTTCAGGGAGTCCCAGCCCACGCCCCAGCCCACTAGACTGGAGTCGGTCGTGACGATGACCCACTCTGGTCTGTGGAAGCTCATTCCCTGGGACAGGTGATCCTGGGTTAGCCACCAACGGAGTGAGTCTCTGGTCTTCTGATCTACTTGAATCACTGGAGACAAGTCTGTATAGTCCCCATTCCACTGTTTCAGCATGCACAGTTGTAATGGTCTTAGATGAATTCGCGCAAAAGGAACTATGTCCATTGCTGCAACCATCAACCCTACTACTTCCATGCACTGAGCTATGGAAGGTCGTGGAACAGAGTGAAGAAATTGACAAGTGTTTAGAAGTTTTGACTTTCTGACATCTGTCAGGAAAATCTTCATTTCTAAAGAATCTATTATTGTCCCCAAGAAAGGAACTCTTGTCGACGGAGACAGGGAACTTTTTTCTATGTTCACTTTCCATCCGTGAGATCTGAGAAAGGCCAGAACGATGTCTGTGTGAGCCTTTGCCTTTGAAAGAGACGACGCTTGTATCAGAATGTTGTCCAAGTAAGGTGCCACTGCAACCTTGGTCTTAGAACCGCTAGAAGGGACCCGAGTACCTTTGTGAAAATCCTTGGAGCAGTGGCTAGCCCGAATGGGAGAGCCACAAACTGGTAATGTTTGTCCAGAAAAGGCGAACCTTAGGAACTGATGATGATCTTTGTGGATAGGAATATGTAGATATGCATCCTTTAGATCCACGGTAGTCATAAATTGACCCTCCTGGATTGTAGGTAAAATCGTTCGAATAGTTTCCATTTTGAACGATGGCACTCTGAGAAATTTGTTTAGGATCTTTAAATCCAGAATTGGTCTGAAAGTTCCCTCTTTTTTGGGAACTACAAACAGATTTGAGTAAAACCCCATTCCTTGTTCCACGGTTGGAACTGGGTGTATCACTCCCATTTTTAACAGGTCTTCTACACAATGTAAGAATGCCTGTCTCTTTATTTGGTTTGAAGATAAGTGAGACATGTGGAACCTTCCCCTTGGGGGTAGTTCCTTGAATTCCAGAAGATAACCCTGAGAAACTATTTCTAGTGCCCAGGGATCCTGAACATCTCTTGCCCAAGCCTGAGCGAAGAGAGAGAGTCTGCCCCCTACTAGATCCGGTCCCGGATCGGGGGCTACTCCTTCATGCTGTTTTGGTAGCAGCAGCAGGCTTCTTGGCCTGCTTACCCTTGTTCCAGCCTTGCATCGGTTTCCAAGCTGGTTTGGTTTGTGAAGCATTACCCTCTTGTCTAGAGGCTGCAGAGTTGGAGGCCGGTCCGTTCCTGAAATTGCGAAAGGAACGAAAATTAGACTTATTCTTGGCCTTGAAAGGCCTATCTTGTGGGAGGGCGTGGCCCTTACCCCCAGTGATGTCTGAGATAATCTCTTTCAATTCTGGCCCAAAAAGGGTTTTACCCTTGAAAGGGATATTAAGCAATTTTGTCTTGGAAGATACATCCGCTGACCAAGACTTTAGCGCGCCACAATTGCAAACCCTGAATTTTTCGCCGCTAATCTAGCTAACTGCAAAGAGGCATCTAAAATAAAGGAATTAGCTAACTTAAGTGCGTGAATTCTGTCTTACTGTCTCTTTAAATTTTAAACAGGGCACACTTTATTACTGAATATGTGAAAAACTATGAAGGAATTGTGGCAGTACTGTCCTTACTTTGTTTGGACGCTATGACACAATTATCACACAATTTTGAAGGGGGAGACACATTGGCTTCCATATATACAGAACATAGTTTATCTGAAGGCACAGACATGTTAAACATACTATCTTTCAGACCCACACACATGCAGCTGCATGTTCCTGCTCTCAAAAGTAACTGCGCAGTAATGGAGCGAAATTGAGGCTCTGCCTACTACAGAGAAGGCCCTTCCTGACTGGGAAGGTGTCTAAACCAGTGCCTGACGAAAAAAAAAACGTTCCCCAAAGTTTATAAAGTGTGAATTTCAACATCAAGCTGTATAAAATGCCCAAATAAAGCAATCGATCTAGCCCATAAAAGTGTCTACCAGTTTTATAGCCCATATTAAGCCCTTTATTCTGTTTGAGACTAAGAAAATGGCTTACCGGTCCCCATGAGGGGAAATGACAGCCTTCCAGCATTACACAGTCTTGTTAGAAATATGGCTAGTCATACCTTAAGCAGAAAAGTCTGCCAACTGTTTCCCCCAACTGAAGTTATCTCATCTCAACAGTCCTATGTGGAAACAGCAAACGATTTTAGTTACTGCTGCTAAAATCATACTCCTCTCACAAACAGAACTCTTCATCTTTTTCTGTTTCAGAGTAAATAGTACATACCAGCACTATTTTAAAATAACAAACTCTTGATAGTAGAATAAAAAACTACAACTAAACACCACATACTCTTCACCATCTCCGTGGAGATGCTGCTTGTTCAGCGGCAAAGAGAATAACTGGGGTGGGCGGAGCCTAGGAGGGACTATATGGACAGCTTTTGCTGTACTCTTTGCCATCACCAATGTTGGAGAAATTTTTGTTAAAACATACTATATACACAGTAACACTTTATTCTCCTTTACAAATAAAAGAGGAGTGAAACAATACACAGTTATTTGGAGAGATCAATATATGTCAAAAATATATTTTATAAAGAACAAAATCTGTTTATGTGCATTAATAACCATCCTAGGAAAAAAAGTATTCTCAAAAAACAATTCCCTTAGCCACCATTAAGTAGCTTTGGTTTATATACACATCTCAAAATCCAAGTACAATCTTTCTATAGAAATATTGACAGATCATAATCCTTATTCATACCCATTGGTGCTAATGAATTCAAACTAAATATCCTGAATGCCTCTCTTTGTTTAAGATACTGCTCTCTATTGCCCCCTCATCTAAAAGGGAGAATATGCTCTATTACTTGGAATCTAGGTTGACTGACTCCATGTTGGGCCTCTAGAAAATGAGTAGCTACTGGGGATTTTAAATTTTTTCTCCTAATACTCGACTTGTGTTCAGTGATCCTGTCCCTAACCCTACGGGTCATTTCATAAATATAAATAAGCCCACATGGGCATTTAAGGAGATGTATTGCAAAGTCAGTATTGCAGGTCAAGAAATCTTTAATCCAATTTTTTTTCCTGATTGAGGGTGTACAAAATCTTGCCCCTTTATCATGTTATTACAATGTGAGCATCCCAAACAAGGGTAACAACCCCTATTTTGTCTTGTTATATAACTTTGCCTGTTAGTTTTGGCAGTACCAATATCAGCTTTACCAAGTTATCTCTCAAATTAACCCCTCTTTTATAGGCTGGCATTGGGAAATTTTGGAACTCTGGTATATTTGGGTTACAATTCTTTAAGACATACCAATGTCTAAACAAATACTAACCTGTCTTTACTATTTTCCTTAATTTTTACCTGTGGTTTTAACACATTATATCTGGGGATCTCCAAAATTTTACTAATCCCTTTCTCAATTAATTCTCTGTCATATCCTCTGTCCAAAAAAAAAGATTACCCATCTCCCTGAGTCTTTCTTCACTTCTTTTGTCATCTGACACAATGCGGCGAACCCGCATAAATTGACTCTTGTGTAGGGAATCTTTTAAGGACTGAGGATGAGCACTACTAGCCAAAATAGTTAGGCCTAGATTTAGAGTTTGGCGGTAGGCGTCAAAACCAGCGTTAGAGGCTCCTAACGCTGGTTTTTACCGCCCGCTGGTATTTAGAGTTAGTCAGGAAAGGGTCTAACGCTCACTTTGCAGCCGCGACTTTTCCATACCGCAGATCCCCCTACGCCATTTGCGTATCCTATCTTTTCAATGGGATCTTTCTAACGCCGGTATTTAGAGTCGTGGCTGAAGTGAGCGTTAGAAATCTAACGACAAAACTCCAGCCGCAGAAAAAAGTCAGTAGTTAAGAGCTTTCTGGGCTAAAAGCGGTTTATAAAGCTCTTAACTACTGTGCTCTAAAGTACACTAACACCCATAAACTACCTATGTACCCCCTAAACCGAGGTCCCCCCACATCGCCGCCACTCTATTAAAATGTTTAAACCCCTAATCTGCCACTCCCGTACACCGCCGCCACCTACGTTATCCCTATGTACCCCTAATCTACTGCCCCTAACACCGCCGACCCCTATATTATATTTATTAACCACTAATCTGCCGCCCCCGCTATCACTGACCCCTGCATATTATTATTAACCCCTAATCTGCCGCTCCGTACACCGCCGCAACCTACGTTATCCCTATGTACCCCTAATCTGCTGCCCCTAATACCCCGCCGACCCCTATATTATATTTATGAACCCCTAATCTGCCGCCCCCGCTATCGCTGACATCTGCATATATTTTTTTACCCCTAATCTGCCGCTCCGTACACCGCCGCAACCTACATTATACCTATGTACCCCTAATCTGCTGCCCCCTAACACAGCCGACCCCTATATTACATTTATTAACCCGTAATCTGCCACCCCCAATGTCGCCTCCACCTACCTACAATTATTAACCCCTAATCTGCCAACTGGATCACACCGCTACTATAATAAATGTATTAACCCCTAAAGCTAAGTCTAACCCTAACACTAACACCCCCCTAACTTAAATATAATTTAAATCTAACTAAATAAATTAACTCTTATTAAATAAATTATTCCTATTTAAAGCTAAATACTTACCTGTAAAATAAACCCTAATATAGCTACAATATAAATTATAATTATATTGTAGCTATTTTAGGATTAATATTTATTTTACAGGCAACTTTAATTAATTTATTGATAGTGTAGTGTTAGGTTTAATTGTAACTTAGGTTAGGATTTATTTTACAGGTAATTTTGTAATTATTTTAACTAGGTAGCTATTAAATAGGTAAGAACTATTTAATAGCTATTGTACCTGGTTAAAATAATTACAAAGTTGCCTGTATAATAAATATTAATCCTAAAATAGCTACAATATAATTATATAGAGTTAATTTATTTCGTTAGATTTAAATTATATTTAAGTAGGGGGGTGTTAGTGTTAGGGTTAATACATTTATTATAGTAGCGGTGTGGTCCGGTCAGCAGATTATGGGTTAATAATTGTAGGTAGGTGGAGGCGACGTTGGGGGGCGGCAGATTAGGGGTTAATAAATATAATATAGGGGTCGGCGGTGTTAGGGGCAGCAGATTAGGGGTACATAGGTATAATGTAGGTTGCGGCGGTGTACGGAGCGGCAGATTAGGGGTTAAAAATAATATGCAGGTGTCAGCGATAGCGAGCGCAGCAGATTAGGGGTTAATAAGGTGTAAGGTTAGGGGTGTTTAGACTCAGGGTACATGTTAGAGTGTTAGGTGCAGACGTAGGAAGTGTTTCCCCATAGGAAACAATGGGGCTGCGTTAGGAGCTGAACGCTGCTTTTTTGCAGGTGTTAGGTTTTTTTTCAGCTCAAACAGCCCCATTGTTTCCTATGGGGATATCGTGCACGAGCACGTTTTCGAAGCTGGCCGCGTCCGTATGCACCGCTGGTATCTAGAGTTGCAGTGGCGATAAATTATGCTCTACGCTCCCTTTTTGGAGCCTTAACGCACTGAAACCCAGCCCTTCTGTGAACTCTAAATACCAGCGGTATTTTAAAGGTGCGGGGAAAAAAAAGCCAGCGTTAGCTACGCGGATCATTACCGACCATTCATATATACATTACCGAAAGTTCATCAAAACCTGGCAGAACCTCCAGGTTGCCCAATTGTGGCAGGTGTGAACTATGTGTTCTCGAATGTCTCAGTATATTTAGATTGGATACTAAAGAGGTTTGTGGTGGAGTCCCAATCATATATCAAGGATACTGGGGATTTTTTGAATAAATTGGAAAATGTTTCTGTCCCTCTAAACAAATGCATTTTGTTTAGTATGGATGTTTCCAGCCTCTATACCTCCATCAGCCATGATGGGGGTGTGGGAGCTGTAAAAAAGATTAATGGCTGATTCTAATTTATATACTAGAGAGGAAAAGGAATTTATATTAAAATTGTTAGAGATCATCCTATGGTGCATTTATTTTTTGTTCCAGGATCAATTCTATATACAGAAACAAGGTACGGCAATGGGCTCCAATGTCACCCCTACATATGCCAACATTTTCATGAATATATATGAAGATAAATTAGTGTATAATAATAATCTATTTAAGCAGTATGGCGCCACACGGTGGCCGCTATATTGATGATGTATTGGCATATGGTTGGGGGACATTAGATGCCTGTTGCAATTTGTAGAAACATTAAATTCAGCAACATTGAATATTAAATTCACGTTGGTCCATAGTGAGTGAGAGCTTAGCCATTTTGGACACTCTAGTGATCAAAGAGAATGGAAGAATTAGGGTGGATTTATATAAAAAAAACTAATGATAGAAATGATAGAAATGATTTATTATTGGCTAGTAGTGCTTATCCTCAGTCCTTAAAAGATTCCCTACCCAAGAGTCAATTTATGCGGGTACGTCGCATTGTGTCAGATGACAAAAGAAGTGAAGAAAGACTCAGGGGACATAGGTAATCTTTTTTTGGACAGAAAATTAATTGAGAAAGGGATTAGTAACATTTTGGAGATCCCCAGAGATAATGTGTTAAAACCAGAGAGGTAAAAATTAAGGAAAATAGTAAAGACAGGTTAGTATTTGTTTCTAAGTACAATGAATTAAGTACTAAAATTCAGAGGATCATCCGTAGACATTGGTATGTCTTAAAGAATTGTAACCCAAATATACCAGAGTTTCAAAATTTCCCAATTCCAGCCTATAAAAGAGGGGTTAATTTGAGAGATAACTTGGTGAAAAGCTGATATTGGTACTGCCAAAACTAACAAGCAAAGTTATATAACAGAATAAAATAGGGGTTTTTTACCCTCTTTTTGGATGCTCACAGTGTAATAACACGATAAAGGGGCCCAAATTTTGTACACCCCTCATCAGGGAAAAAAAAATTGGATTAAAGACCTCTTGACCTGCAATAGTGACTTTGCAATACATCTCCTTAAATGCTCGTGTGGGCTTATTTATATTTATGAAATGACCCGTAGGGTTAGGGACAGGATCACTGAACACATGTCGAGTATTAGGAGAAAAAGCATGGACCCAACATTGGAGTCAGGTCAACTTAGATTCCAAGTAATAGAGGCATATTCTCCCTTGTAGACGAGGGGGCAATAGAGAGCAGAAACTTAAACAAAGAGAGGCATTCTGGATATTTAGTTTGAATTCATTAGCACCAATGGGTAGATGATAAGGATTATTGATCTGTCAATATTTTCTATAGAAAGATTGTCTTGGATTTTGAGATGTGTATATAAACCAAAGCTACTTAATGGTGGCTAAGGGAATTGATTTGTTGAGAATATGTTTTTCTAGGATGGTTATTAATGCATAAAAACAGATTTTGTTCTTTATAAAAATATATTTTTAACATATGTTGATCTCTCCAAATAATTGTGTATTGTTTCACTCCTCTTTTATTTGTAAAGGAGAATAAAGTGTTACTGTGTATATAGTATTTTTTAACTAAAATTGTTAGGATATCTACATATGCTATTGCAAAATGTAGTACTGTTGTGGTATATAAAGAGTTAATTATTTTAAAGTAGGTGTGTCCTATGGGTTATATAAGGTGGAAGTGGAAGTGATGTATGTATAGCATGATTTAGGACATGTAGTCCGAAACGTTGCTGCTGCTTCTTTTGTGATTTTGGATGCAATAAAAAATTGGTAATTATCACTCTTTGGAGTGCTGCTGTTATTTTTTGAATGTCATAATAATGGAATAACCATTTTCAAACCATTTTACTTCTGGATTAAAGCTTTTACTGGAAAAAGTTTTCAATGGAGATGCTCTGCAAGCAATCTTTCATTTACCTTTTCAGCCTCCTGACAAGTTTTGATACTATTTAGTATGCCTTAAGTAACCACTGCACAATTTTCAAGGAAGGCATTCATCTTGCTCAAGAAATTACTAAATAAATCTATGAATTGACCAAGTCTGACAGACTGACAGTGTTTGGCTCAAGTTCTCTGGTGATATACCTGAATGGTTTTTGTATCTGCCACTAACTGACCAATAATTGTCCACTCATCTCTCCCTAATGGGCTCTCAATGCCAATTAAATGAAAGGAAAGCCATAGCATGGAGGACAGCTCTCTGCTGCTCCAATGTTCCACCATCACCAATGTCAAATTCCACCTAGTAGTGATGTTTACTTGCTTAAGAACCATCCTGAGCCTGAGAAAGCGTTTATTCTCTCTGTTCCTGCCTAAGAAGAGTGACCTGCCATTTACACTGCTGTGAGAAAATCTAACATAGTAACATAGTAAATGAGGTTAAAAAAGACTGAAGTCCATCAAGGTTCAACCTATACAAATCTAATTTACTGATAAAAAATATCCAGTTGATCTTAAATTAATCCCATTAAGAAAATGGTGAGCCCGTTTAACACAAGCATTCATATCCCTGAATTATGTTACTAGCCAGAAATGTATCCAAACCATTTTAAATGTATCTAAGGTATTGCATTCAAATTCCACTTTGATCATCAATAGTACAAGAACAACTTATTTTAAAATACTCAGAGGCACTAGGTAAGGTTGCCCATTATCCCCTTAATTTGCCTTAGACACTTTTGCTATTTTGCTGAGGAAAGAAATCCAAGGAATTAAAATTGGAGGGAAACAAATTGAATTGGCATTATAAGCAGATGACTTGTTGATGCTCTCCAGTCAGTCAAGTATTCATTTTAGTAAAATAAATTATATTATATGGATGTTTAGTACATTCTCAGGGTATGAAATAAACACAAAGTCGGAGATGTTATGGATACATTAGAAACAGGATTCAATTCTCAATAAGTTTAAAGAGATGAACATGTTTAGTATATTTAGGGATTAAGATCTCATCTAATCCAGAAGAATGGTATAATTTAAATCTATCCCGGTAAGTAAAAATATTTTGTGAAATCATTAAAAATGGACATCACATCCACTTGTTGTTATATATTTTACACCCAAAGGAAACCTTATGCTACATAACTACTTTGGTGCTGTAGAGATCCTATAGCAACTCCCAGTTACACACGGTGCCCCATTGTAATAATAAATATTGGTTTCAATTAGTTGAGGGGTACACCATACTATGATATATGTAATACTGATAAGTATACTATTAACAGTTATAGGCAACATACATGCACTATTAGCAATATACTAGCCACTAAGAAATTATTATTATTAATTAATTATTTTTTTTTATATATTTTTCACCCAAAGAAAAAGGTATGCTACATAAATACTATGGTACTGTGGAGAGCCTGTAGCAAACTGTCAGGATACTCATGTACACCTCACTGCAATTACAAACAAATAGTTTAAATTATATAGAAGGATAGATGCAATAAACTGATTCTGTACACAAAGGGGTTCAATTTAGATTTTGTCCCCCAACAAAAAGCAGGGAGACCTATCAGTTTCAGCAATGCCCCCACTGCAATATATATGTCAGCCAGTGTGATGCACTCACTGCAAGGAAAAAAACTTACTCTGCACACAAAGGCAGGAGGCCTACCAGTTCCAAAAATATCCCCACTGTAATATAGATGTGCAGTCATGGGATGAACTCACTGTAATAAATCAAGAACAGTTCTGTCACCAAGGCTTCATTCAAACCTTTTTTTTCCTAACAAAGGCAGGATACCTACCTACAACTCCCAGTTATAGCCTCCACTGCAATATTAAGCTACAACTCTTTTAACCACTAAACTCATAAAGAAAATTATAAATCCCTGGTCCCCAGAGTGAAAAAAATAATGCAGTATGTGCAGTTACAATACACTGCAAGAAAAAAAATCAGATTCTGCACAATTTGTCAACAATTGATCAGCACAGAAAGCTGACAGATGGACACAGAACTGCACTGATCAGAAGCTGAAGTGAAAGTGATTAAAGATTAAAGATAGCTGATATTTACTTAAACATGCACCTCCCTACACTAGGTTAAAAGTGGATCGGACAAGCCTAATTGGCATTAGACACCTAACTTGCTACCCCTCAAATCAATCATTTAGCAATGATCTGTCAGGATTCGACAGGGTAAGTTGTACACATGAATGGTTAGACCCCAGTACATCACTGCAAATTAATGAGCTGATTTGTCAAACAATCTCGTCTAATTCCCCATTTCCTGCGTTCTCTGCCTCTTCTTTTGACACTGAAAGAGCCGAACCAAAATGAGACAAATGCGATTAATAAACATGAGAAATGTAGTTGCTCAGCCATTTTGGTCCCATTTCTATTTGTCTACTCATAATGTGGACGAATCAATGAATGGGCCAAGATGCGGATGAAGTCTCCACAAATAAATGATTATTTTTCTTACAAACTGTACAAATGTGGGATAGTTCCACTTCCTCCCAGAGGCGCTGAAGAGCCTCTATCATAGTAAATTATGATAGGCCTGCAATATTCTACAGCTTGATTGGTTAGTTTAGATCACAAACTCATTTACACAGGTTGTTAACATTCTACAGGTTGATAGGTTAACTCAGATAACAAGCTCTTAACTGGATATGACGAAGGAGATCAGGAGCAAAAATTCCTCCACAACATGATATTGTTAAATAGTTAAAAAAAAAATTGCAATGCTTAATTACTCATATACTACATTTGCATTTAAATGCACACAATAATGTCTTTTATTATAAATGTAGACTATTACAAGTTTTTAAGAAAGAAACTTTTTTAATTTCTTTAGAAATTCTTCTAATTTTGTAGTGTTTTATTAAAAATGTAAATTAATTGTGATAATATTAATCTATGTGCTGCTCTTTTGTAACTGCTTTTGTCCACCATCTGGCACATTTTCAGAGCCTACATTTTCTAAACATCACATGAATGTCTAGAAAAAATAAAATGTTCTCCCTTTATTTTGAGAATTAGTGCACAATTATTTTAATTTCCCATCTATGAAGTGCCCTGTGGTGTGGTCTCAGTTTCTTGGCAGATTTGTGAATGTTGTGGGTGGCTATAAGCAGAAGGAAAGTAAATCATCAACTCTACATTACTTTCACTCTACTTTACTTTATATATGCAGTTACATTTTACAAAACACTTTCTGTTTGTTTATTATTATATATATATATATATATATATATATATATATCTTATAGTATATATATATATATATATATATAATATATATAATATATATATATAGTATGTGTGTCCTTAGTGGATTTAAAGCCAGTACAAAATTAGTTAAACAGTAAATACACTATTGGAACACTTTAGTTGTTTTGTAACAACAGAAACTTTGATTAAATTAAAACAGTATTGTCCATATCTATTAAACTAGAAGCAGATAATTTGTATGCATCCTCTTATTTCTTTAAATAATTAAAATGCAATTTTCTGAGGACACAGATATCATTGGAAGAATTAGAAGATATGACATATAAATGATACGAAAATGGCAAACACAAGGGCTGGTGTGCACAGCAGCAAAGCATAAAAAAAGATTTGTCTGTTTTCCTGAAATTATTTTTTTTATTGCAGCTTGCTAGAATGATCCATATGAGAACAGGAAGGTTTTGCAGAAGTCTACCATATACACTTAACATACTTTGCTCTACTAAGGTGGGTAACAGGGACATATCTACAGGGGTGTTCAAAGTCTCAACGGAGACCACTGGCTCGCACCTCTGAGAAGAAGCGGCAGTTTCTCTTTCTCCTGCTACTCTAATCTATTGGTCAGAAAAGAAGTCCAATAATATCTATGATTTACATTCAACAGATAGTGTACACAATAGGAGATCAATAGGGTATACTGACAGATTTCCAAAATACCAGAGGAGGGACTGTCCTGAAGCTGTATAAAGGTCCAACATTATAGTTTTCCCACATAACTTTATTCATTTTGATAGTTCCAGGTAACTGGTTATAATATTGTCATTGTTAATATGTAGAAAAATGCAATTTTCCTGGTTCATTACAATTAGTACTTAGTGCATAAGAAACAGTCTTGGCCAGGAAAGCATATTACGAGTCGTGTCGGTATAGCTATACCGCAAGCATTTTAGCCTGTAATGCAACGGCCTGACTCCGCACTTCAAAAAAAATGATGTTATTGTGTGGGATTTTCATAGCGCCGGTATACATGTTTGTGCGTTAAGACTAAAATGCCTGCGTTACAGCCTATAGCAGACACGATCCATACCGCCATCTGAGAGCAGTAGTTATAAGTTTTGCACAACAAAATGTTTCACAAAACTCATGACTAAATAATTACAAAGTACACTAACACCCATAAACTACCTAATAACAATTAAACCGCCTACCCTCGCCCGCATCACAAACACTATATTAAATTTATTAACCCCTAATCTGCCACCCACCCACATCCCGACTATTAAATAACCCAAATAAAACCCCTAATCTGCCGCCCCCAATATCGCCAACACTATAATAAGCTATTAACCCCTAATCCCACCCTTCCCCACATCACACCACTATAATAAAGTTATTAACCCCTAAACCTCAGCCTCCCACATCGCCACCACTGAAAATGAACCTATTAACCCCTAAACCACCGGCCTCCCACATTGCCACCACTAAATAAACCTAATAACGCCGTAAACTGCCAGCCCTCCACATCGCAAAACACCTAAATTAAACTATTAAGCCCTAAACCTAGACACCCCTATCTTGAAATTACAATATAACTTCTTAAAATAAATTAAAACTTACCTGTGAAATAAAAATAAACCTAACATTAAACTATAAATGAACCTAACATTACTATTCTAATAAAATAAAAAAATACTACCAATTAAAAAATCTAAAAATTTAAAAAAATCTAACACTACGAAAAAAAATCTAACACTTACGAAAAAAATTAATCAATAATAAAAACAGCTACACCTAGCCTTACAATAAACTACCAATAGCCCTTCAAAAAGGTACCTTTTGTAGGGCATAACCATAAGTTAAACAGCTCTTTTTTACCTGTAAAAAAATACATGGTCCCCCCAACAGTAAAACCCACCACCCAACCAACCCCTCAAATAAAAAAAAAACCTAACTCTAGAAAATAACTAAGCTCATTTGTATGGGCCATTGTCCTTAAAAGGTCATTCAGCTCTTTTAAAAAACCCAAAGCCCTAATCTAAAAAAAAAAAAAAATGAAAAAAAAAAAAACCTAACACTTATCCCCAGGAATATCTACTCATGGTTCCTGAAGTACTCGGACATCCATCTTCATCCAGGTGGCAAAAAGTCTTCATCCAGACGGCGATATCTTCATCCTGGCGGCACGGAGTGGAGCCATCCTGAAAGTCGATGTCGGCAATGTCAGGGGAGCGGCAATTTAGGGGTTATTAGCTTTAATATAGTATCGGCGATGTCGGGGGAGCAATGGGAATAGGGGTTCATAACTTTATTATAGTGGCGGCGATGTCAGGGAGCGGCAGATTATGGGGTTAATAGCTTTTATTAGTGTCAGCGATGTTGGGAGCAGCGGGATAAGAGGTTAATAACTTTATCTAGGTGTCAGCGATGTCGGGGGATGGCAGATTAGGGTTTGTTTAGACTTGTGGTTTATAGTTAGGGTGGTTAGGTTTAAGTGTAACTTTTTTTCCCCCATAGACATCAATAGGGTTGCGTTACAGGAGATTTTTCATTCCGCACTTCAGGTGTTATTTTTTTTTCTAGCACTCTCTACTCATTGATGTTCTATTGTGGCACAACAAGCACGGCTCTAAGCAGCCTTTGGATTTTGTGCGTATGGAGCTTAACACCACCATATCGAACACACAGGGAGGCTTTTCAGTAACTCGTAATGACAGCGTTATGGAGAGTAAAATAACACAACTTTTTTGGCGTAAGGTTTGCACACTGTTTAGCGCAAAACTCGTTAACTACCCGATTATACACGAGAAATGACAAGCGTCTTTTAAAAAGTATTTACCCTTGATTAATTCAATACCCAAATGTGAGAAGCTCCCTCAACATACCCTGGGCAGAAACATTTCTTCCCCGGATAGGTTGCCTTGGTTTTCATGCCTAATATAACTTGAAACATTCCTTCAGTGCATTGTGTTCTTTTATATGGGCCCTGGGTGCTGATATTGTCATTGAAGTTTCTGCCACAGGGGCTCTTCATCAATACATTAGATGCTCATTTGTAAATTTCATACAATAAGGTTCAACTATTTTTTAATAAGCTTTGAAACACAAAAGATTTCCAGATGAGGACTTGGTATATTGCATGATCTAGATTAACATATTTATTTAAAATAAAATACAAACATTTTGATCCAAATAAGTATAGTCACAAGGACTGTTCACAGACTACAAAATAAGCTAACGGACAGCAGGTTGTGTAGATTGCTGTTAGACTCTGAGCACAACTCCTCTAGCCTAGAAATCCTTTGTGTTTCTCATTCTGCTTCACACTATTTTATTTCCTCTCTACCTTTTAAAATCTCTTGGATGTTAGAGAGAGACTTGACATTAAAATGTTACCTTCTTCATTTTCTAGAAATATTTTTTTTTCCATATATCCTTGTTTGTGCACAGTGCATCATTTTTACCTTTCTATTGTTTCATCACAAGTTTACTAAATATGTTGATTTCTTTTTTTATTCTATCAATTTTGAGTAATAAGAAGGTATTAACCCTCTCGTATGTGGACTTATCTGTCATATTTATTGCACTCACAGATCTAATTGACCCATTTAAAAGTATCATGAAATGTGGCAATGGGCTATCAGAAAATATTTAATACACCGTACATCATAAAATGTTTTGTTTTTAAATATAAGTAAATGGAGACTTAAAGTGACAGTTTACTCTATAATATTCTCTATTTTAATTTGTTCCGATAATCCCATTTTACCTGCTGGAGTGTATAAATAGTTTACAAATAGTTCTTTTTACATTTTTTTTGGCATTTGAAATAGCTGATTTTTCCAGTGTGTAAGGGATTGGAATATTTTCATTGATTCCATGCATTAATGATTAATAAAACAGTTAGGGGCTAGATTACAAGTGGAGAACTATCAATAGCGCTAGGAGCGTAACACGATCGCAAGGTTGCAGTTGTTCATAACACTCAAATATCCATATTTCAAGTGGAGTGCTTTTAAAATTATTGAATTACAAGTGGAAAAGTAAATGTGATCATAGCAAGCGCAAACTTTAAAGTTCATGTAAAGAGTTTTGTCTATGTGAAAAATGTTACACGACTAAACTACACTATTAACCACTAATCCGCCCTCCCCCCACATCAAAAAATACCTAAATTACACTATAAACCCCTAAACCAACCATCACCCACATAGCAAACACAAAACTACCCTATTAACACCTAAAACAACATCCCTCTACATCACATAGGACCTAAATACACTATTAACCCCTAAACCGCCATCCCAACATCACAAAGTACCTGACTGTACTATTAACCCCTAAACCACATTGCAAAGTACCTAAATACACTATTAACCCCTAAACCATCATCCACCGACATTGCAAACACTAAACTACAACTATTAACCCTTAAACTGCCATACACCCACATTGCAAAGTCATAAACTATCGTTTAAAGAACATCCTAACCTTACAACCCCTTAACCTAACCCAAATTAAAATACCCAAAAATAAAATCCAACTACCTTAAAAAAAATAAAAACTTTGCTGTAAAAATAAATAAAACCTAATCTTACCTTTCAAAAAAAGCTAACATTACTAAAAAAAAACAAGCACATTACTAAAAAAAAATTACATTACTAAAAAAAACAATCCTAACATTACTATTAAAAAACTCTAACACTAAAAAAATATAAATCTAAAAAATTACAGAAAATAAAAGTATTACCAAAAACAATAAAATAATTTATCCTATTCTAATTCCCCTTAAACCCCTTAACGACCAAGGACGTACGCCATACGTCCTCAAAAAAATACAGTGATAATGACCGAGGACGTGTGGCTACGTCTATGGTCTGGAAAGCAGCTGGAAGCGATCCTGCTCGCTTCCAGCTGCTTTCCGGTTATTGCAGTGATGCCTCAATATCGAGGCATCGTGCAATAACTCCCTTTGGCCATCCGATGTAGAGAGAGCCACTCTGTGGCCCTCTCTGCACCGGACATCGGTGGCTGGTATCGTTGGTGGGAGCCAATCTGGGAGGCGGGTGGGAGGCCATCGATGGGCTGAGTGGAGTGGAGGGGGGCAGGATCGGGGGCGGGACATACGGGGGGCACACGGGCATGCACGGGGGGGCGGCGGGCGGGTGCGTGCATGGGGTGGGAGCGGGAGGGAATCGCTACACTACAGAAAAACAAAGTTGATAAAAGTAAAAAAAAAATATTTATAAATTGCATCTAAGCATCTAAGGGATCTGCAAGGGGTGGGGGTTGGTCTTGGGGGGGGGAAGCTACACTACAGAAAAGGGCAATTAAAAAAAAAATAACATATTTTTTTACTAAACTGGGTACTCGGCAGACAGCTGCCAGTACCAAAGGATTGGAGCCAATTAAGGCAGAGGGGGAGGGTTAGAGAGCTATTTGTGGGGGATCAGTGAGGTTGGGTGGGCTAAGGGGGGATCCTACACAGCAGGATATGTAAATATGCATTATTACAGTAGGGGCTTAGTAACGTTTTTGATTATTGTGCCAGTGGTAATCTTTTTTACAAGTCAGGTTAGAGCTAGAGCAAAAACTTTTAACTTTCAACTTTTAATATCAGTGCAACCCGCATATTGCAAAGGGTTTACCGTTAGCGCAATTATCACTCTAGATCAAGAGGTAGTTACCACTCCACTTGTAATCTAGCCCTTGTATTAGCAGTTTATATTCAAACTCTTTGCTTTAGAGACAATATATATATATATATATAATATATATATTCAGGTATGCAAAAATATATTGTATAGCACATATAACACATACAGTATACAACAGAAGTGAGGTACACCCCAGTGTAATATCACTTAAAATGTCAAATGATTCAAAATTGTATAACAGTAACTGCATTACGTAAGTGTTACAGCCCTTGAAGGTCGCCTCTTCTCTCAGGGCATTTTGTCAGTTTTTCACCACTAGAGGGTGTTAGTTCACATGTGTCATATAGATAACACTGTGCTCATGCACGTGGAGTTCCAGTGAGCCGGCTATTATTGGCTAAAATGGATGTTTGTCAAAAGAACTGAAATAAGGGGGCAGTTTGTTGAGGCTTAGATACAAGGTAATCACAGAGGTAAAAAGCGTATATAACTGTGTTGGTTATGCAAAACTAGGGAATGGGTAATAAAGGGATTATCTATCTTTTCAAACAATAAAAATTCTGGTCTAGACTATCCCTTTTAAAATGAACAGTTTAGATTTAATATATTAAAAATACTGGCCCCAATGCAGGAAATCAATGCAACAAAAGTCAGTGCACCTTTCATTACTGAGATTTAAATCTTTTATTTTTTTCAATACTTTGCATGTCCACATTTTTTTTGATGACAGACTCAATTGTCCTTGGCATGGAGGAAACCAGTGTCGTACAAATTTCTGGAGAGATGTTCTGCCCTTCTTCAGAGATATTTTTTTCAGCTGCTCTTTGCTGGGGGGGGGTTGTGTTGCTCTATTCTCTTTAATCATTCTCTTTAAGATACCCCAAAGGTGTTCTACTGGATTCAAGTCAGGTGACATACTTGGCCAGGTCATAGTTTTCCCTTGTTTCTCCTTTAGAAACTACTTTGTGACTTTGGCAGTGTGCTTGGATCGTTATCATGCTGGAATATTCGTCCTCTGCCAAACTTCTGGAGAATGGGAGTCATCTTGTCAGCCAGTATTTTGGTATATTGCAGGCATTCATGGTGTCCTCTATAAATGTCATCTCCCCAACACCTTTTGCAGTCATGCAGCCCCATATAGTCACACTCCCACCTCCGTGATTCACTGTTGGGACTATGCATTCACTGTAATAATTGTATCTTGGTCTTGGCCATCTTACCAAATAATGTGCTCCAGTATTCATCCTGGCTTTTTCATGTTGTTTTAGGCAAAGTTTACATCTTGCAGGTTTGTGTGCAAAGAGCAAGCGAAGTGGGTTTTTTCATTGTATGCTTTCCATAGAAGTTGACATTATGCCAATGTCCTTAGCACTTATCTGACCTGTCACAGAAACTCCAATTTCTATCCATAATCCATGTGCCAAATCTGAAGCACTTGCCTTGATGCAAATCTGAAGCACTTGCCTGTTGCCTGTTTTTCAGAGCCAGATTGTGCAAGTGGAGCATTGTCCGTGGCGTCATCTTAGGAGGATAGCCACTGCGGCTCTGACTTTTGGGCAATGTGTATCAATCTATACCTCCGGATTACTGCTGCATTTGTGTTTTGACTGATTTTAGTTGTCACCCAATTCTTCCTGTAGCTTTTTACATCTTTGTGAAGTCTCACAATCAGATATTTCAAATCCTCTGGCAATGTCTTTTCCATGTGGGAGACATGATCAAACTTGCAGATAGGACACACAAAGCCCATTGTTTTAAAAAATTAGACTGTTCTGGTTAACTATGCTCATGCAATTAGGCTAATTGGGAAATCATAGGTATTCATTTGTTAACTTGTGTGTCAGTGACGCACAGGTGGTATTCACTTTTTGCATTAGTTTTTACTTAAGGGGCCTGCATTTTCAATATAATCTTTCTAAAGTAATTTGTTTTTGATTGTTATAAAAGGAAATATGGAAAGAGAGAGAAAAACAGAGGCACCACCATGGCCTAGTACCACCAGAGCTGGTATATGTGAATGCAGATAGATGAATATACTCACAAACTTAAAGCACCCAGTGGTGCTAGTAGTGGCAGACTGGAACTTCGGCAGTGGGCCAGCTCACTGTTGGCCCTCAGTGGGGATCCAGTCAAAGTTCCTTGGAAGAGCCTATGGTAAGATGCCTGAGTGGACAAAAAAGGCAAACCAACATGGCCCAATAATGTTTAAGCAGGAGGAGGGTGTAACCATAAGATTATACTTACAGGATACAAAGCACCTCCAGGTGCAATATCAGCAAGCTTGGACCTCACAGTCGCCCAGTAGACTATTACCATAGGAAATCCACAGCTACCAGCAGAAAAAATGGTGCAGTATTTTTCAGCAGCTTAATAATATAGTGATACACCACAACAGCAAGTGTATAAAAAATTAAAATACTTTATTAACAATGCAACGCGTTTCTCAGCCTCCTGTGGGCTGTTTCATCAGGCTATAATAAAAAATAAAAATACACTTACTATATAACAGAAATTCAAAATCTAAAAGTTTTCTGATAGGGCAACCAATTAAGACTCACACCAATGTGTGCTCAGCGTTAATTAGTTGATATGGTAACCACAATAAACATAGAATTACACAGGTGATTAAACAGGTGAGTTCATACATGCAGATAATTATCCACAACTTCGTTGGTATGATAACCACACATAAACAAGGTCTATTACAAACAAATTACAATGTTTACAAAACACAATATATACATGCAACTTACATCAAACATGATGACATTTAACACCCTGTAAATCGCACAAAATATTCAAACATTTTGCACCCATAATGTGATGTTAATGGTGTATATAAATTTGCATCATAATATATTTAGAAAAATAAAATGAAATTAATGGCAAACCCTTGTTGAAACTACAATTAGTGGCACTCCTTTGTTTGGATCTAACTATGTAATATATAATACACTGTCTAGTATCGTCAGCTGTGTGTTTGAAACTGTCTCACCCTCTTTACAACTCTTGAGACCGCCTGTGTATAACTCCTTTTCCTTATGAGGCTACGATTCTCTGGAACATAATTTTATTATTTTAACATATATGGGGGACTAGATCCGTATCATAGTTGAATATGAATTGGATCAATCTAAAAATTAGAACATTTTTTGTCAATACGCCAGATAAAGCGTGAGACTCACTAAACTGTGTTTGCTGACGTGGTGAGCAAAACCAGAACTTCCTCCAATGATATTTCGTATATTAAGGGGAGTGTATAAACGCTCCAATCGGTAATTGCCTGCCTTCCTCCAATGATACATAAAACATTATTAGAATGTGTTATTATGATCAGACATATTCGGGTGTTCCCATTACCCTAATATTGAATGACTGGTTGATGTAGGGCCTAAACAACAAGTATATCAATTTGATATACTTTTTTTCAACTTGTTCATTGAGGGGGTACTTTTTGGGGTTAATACCCAACCCATCCAGTTGTGGATAATTATCTGCATGTTTGAACTCACCTGTTTAATCACTGTTTTAATTATATGTTTATTGTGGTTACTTATCAACTAATTAACGCTGAGCACACATTGGTGTGAGTCTTAATTGTTGCCCTATAAGAAAACTTTTAGATTTTTGATTTCTGTTATATAGCAAGTGTATTTTAATTTGTATAATAGCCTATGAAACAGCCCACAGGAGGCTGAGAAATGCGTCGCTTTGTTAATAAAGTATTTAATTTTTTATACACTTGCTGTTGTGGTGTATCACTATATTATGAAGAGCTGAGAAATACTGCACCATTTTCTTCTGCTGGTAGCTGTGGATTTCCTATGATAATAGTCTATTGGGCGACTGTGAGGTCCCAGCTTGCTGATATTGCACCTGAAGGTGCTTTGTATCCTGTAAGTATAATCTTATGGTTACACCCTCCTCCTGCTTAAACGTTATTGGGCCATGTTGGTTTGCCTTTTTTGTCCACTCAGGCATCTTACCATAGGCCCTTCCAAGGAACTTTGACTGGATCCCCGCTGAAGGCCAACAGTGAGCTGAACCACTGCGAAGTTCCAGTCTGCCCTACTAGCACTGCTGGGTGCTTTATGTTTGTGAGTATATTCATCTATCTGCATTCACATATACCTGCTCTGGTGGTACTAGGCCATGGTGGCGTCTCTGTTTTTCTCTCTTTCCAGATTTTGACTACCAGGATGACCGTCCTTTGACAGTGTGCTGCCCCCTCTTTGGGAAATTTTGTTATACTGGTTGTTATGGAATTTTATATACTTTTTTAAGATTATTCATTTTTTAAGTATTTTATTATTTTTATGTATTGTTTTTGCTGCTGTATTTTTTATGTCTTATATAAATTTAGTATATTGATCCATTATACTATTATTACTATATCACATTTACAATACTTTGCCACCTGTTTTCTGTATAGATTAGGAGACGCCCCCTAAAGGGTGTGGTGTGCGTGTGTGTACACCGCTCTTTAAACTGTTATAATAGGAAATACTCTACTTGTCAACTTAGAAATAAAACAATTATTGAGAGGTGATACAATTTTGAATAATTTGATATTTAAGTGATATTGCCCAGGGGTGTACTCACTTCTGTTGAATATTTTATATGCCTAAGAGTATAGCCTTTAAGAAAGAAGTTACTCTGTTTCACTATGCCTGTCTGTTCTCATAGCAGAAACTCATATCATTTAGAAAAAGTGGGATGTCACATTTCAAAAGAGAAAGTGTTATGCTCTGCTGTGAGAATATTTGTTTGTTTTGAGAACACTCATATTTTGCTAAATGCTCACTAGATGAAATAATATGATTGACATAAAAAAGACACGCCTGCTAAACGGTTTTTTAATTATTAGAATTGTTAGAGGGGAAGGAGAAAATTGTGCAACATTTTAGAGAGGTGTCAGACTTTAGCACCTGTGAAATCTGCTGTGTGTGTCCCACTGAATGATGACACTAACTGTAACTGCACTCCTCTGCATGTCAACTCATACGCTGATATTAATGCCTTATTCAAAACCCGAAGATAAGTAATGCGTTTATAGTTTAATCACTGCCTTGCTTTATATGCTGATTACTGATTTTTGTTATTGCATTAGTTCATAATAAGCACTGTTATTATTAAACATAATTTTCCTGTTTCCTTCCTTTTTTCAGTACTATATTGACTCTAGTTTGAGTTTGCCCCAGAACTGGGCATAACACTTTGGTATCCCTACATATTCTGAAAGTTTCTATTCTTAAGTATAAGTAAAGAAAACCTGTTTAAACATGGCCAGCAAAAGAAATTGTACTCCCAGAAGAAGAGATAAGCAATACGTTACATTTCAATTGTTCTAAGTGTTGGGCTTTGTTTTACGGAGATAATATAAGAAACATGGGTTTACAGAAAGTTATAAACTAAGAATATCTGTTTTCCCTTCAAGCTCAACCCATTTTGATGGGCTGTGGTTTCAAATAACCAAAGCAGCTATCTCAAATACAAAAATAAAGCTAAAGTATCAATTTTGCATACATTTTTATACTCTGCAGTTGGTGTAACAAGTGATTGGAAGCACAGTAAGGTAATGTCAATTGTACAGTATACTGTTCCTTTAAAGATTCCTACAACAAAAAGTAGGATCATGAGTTGACTGGTAAGCAGACATGTGCAAAGACAAAAAATGCAATTCAGATAAATCATTCATAATTAAAAAATATATTTCTTCATTCAAGAATAGTTGCTGAGGTCAATTGCTTTGGCTTAGTTCTAACAACATTATTCTTTTTTAACGGAAATTCATTATTTCCTACAGTCAGCTGCAGCGGAAGTTGTTTAATGTTTTTTTTTATGGAATTAGGGGCTAAGAATAAAAGGGAAGCTAACACAGGAATCAATCAACTGACATTGAAATTGCTGAATATAATTATTGAATAGTATACTTTTGATCATCAGAGACATTTCCTGCCTACAGAAAAGCATATCCAGCATTTAGTGGTTATAACTATATTAACAAAGGTACTGATTTGTAGGTGCATCATCAATTGTTCATTTTTAAAGGGACACTTGTTTTTGTTTTGAAACAATTCAAAGAATGCAAAAAATTGTGATATATATATTATTATTATTATTATCAGTTATTTGTAGAGCGCCAACAGATTCCGCAGCGCTGATATATACAAATACATATGTACTGGTAAGGTTTCAGATGACTTCCCAGTTTTGAGAACAGATACTTAACACACAAAATAACCTTTCCTAGAGCTTTTCTGTTGAAAATAGCGTTTGGGCCTGCATGCTAATAATAAAAAAAAACAATTTTGCATTGTGATCCCTTGAGAAACTTGATGACCATTTCACACAGAAAGCCAAATGCCATTTTTGGAGATGAACCCTTATATATTAGAACCTGTTAAAGGGCTATTACAATTGAACTTTTAAAAAATACAACTAGCCAGGTAAGGCTTCGAGGTCCAAATATGTATGTCTTGTAGGAGAGAAGGGAGAGAGTAATATAATATAATTGTTCAAATATATTAAGGGATTTAATAAAGCTGAGGCTGAAAGCATTTTTGTCAAAGGCCACATGCAAGAACAGGGGTTCATTATCTCAAGTTGGAGCGTTGCAGGTACAGGAGTTTTTGCTTTTTCATTTTGTTTACAAAAATGTTGGTTGATTTGTAGAATTTATTTCTAATTGAAGTGGTAAGGACAAAGGGCCCAATGATCAAATCATGCAAAATCTTTTTGTTGGAATTTTGTTTGATCCTTAGGGGGCGATTTATGAAGCAGTCAATGCTGCTTATTCCGAGCGAGCCTTCTGGCTCACAGGAATCAGGAGTTAAGAAGCAGTGATCTTAAGACCGCTGCTCCTTAACTTGCACACCACCTCTGAGGTGGCAGACAGCAATCATCCCGATCGTATATGATTGGGATGATTGACACCCCCTGCTAGCGGCAGATTGGGCATGACTGTGCAGGGGGCGGCATTGCACAAGAATGTCACAAGAAATGTTTGTGCAATGATAACTGCCAAAAGCGTATGCTGTCAGCATTTAGCGATGTCGCGCGGACATGATCCTCTACAGCAGATCATGTCCTTCCGACATTTAATAAATCACCCCCTTTGATTGTAATTTAGGTGAATCCTTAATAGGTAGATACACAACATTTGCCTCTCTGAAATGAATTGAGATTCCTTGCAGTACTAACAAAGGTTTCTTCTCACCAAACCAGAGAGCATTAGAGAATCAGGTGCTATGTCTGTAAAAAAAAGTTGAAAAAGCTATCCTAAGAATTTATTTGGCTCAAAATAAATGGAAATATTTGATTGATCTTTTGTTATTTATCCGCTTTCAAAAAATATGGTCTAGTTTATATTGCTGTAAACTGTGTAAAGTTGTGATAACAAGTATTTAAAAAGGAACAAGGAAAAGCCCAGCCTGAGAATCCATTGAAAACAACTTTTATTTCTTCACTTTACAAACAGCATAAATCCATAGGAGCAAAAATATATGCAGATGTAAAAGGTGCAGTCTCAGCATTATGTGTACTTTATTGTTTAACATTAATTGTATTTATACTATTGGGGAACTTTTATACATCTTAATGCTAAAATCGACTCTCACACAAAGGACTATTTTTATCTGAAAACGATGGGGAAATTTGATATTTAGTGCATGGATATTTTTGTTTCGATCAAATGGTTAATTTATTGAGTAATATGTTCCAACAAAATCTAATGAGTAAAGAATCTAAGGTTAAATGGGCTTAAAGTAAATGTAAATCGTTAGTAGATAATTATCTTCAGAGATATTTCCCTGTAAACGCTACACAGCTAATAGCTGAAGCTCCGGTTGCCATTTTCAGAATGAGATTAACAGATGAATCATCTGCAATCAACTAATCGTTGTTTTCCCCCCGGGGCGTTCAGCCGCCCCTTTGCACAAACGTCACTGCCCGGGGGAAACAACGATTAGTTGATTGCAGATGATTCATCTGTCAATCAAATTCTGAAAATGGCGACTGGAGCTTCAGCTATTAGCCATGTAGCGTTTATAGGGAAATATCTCTGAAGATAATTATCTACTAACGATTTCATGAATGAAATACTCATTCATTTTTTCAATACTATCGTTTCACTATTGCTTATATAGCTAACTTTACATTCACTTTAAGATAAATAAGTTCACCACAATTGAAGTACTAGATATGGACTTTAAAGAGGAATGGAAAAAAATTCCTACAGACAATTTGTTAAGATTAATGACAAATGTTGATAGCTTGTAAAAAACAACTTTTTTTTTTTTTAAGAAACAAACTTACTTTGTTACAAACTGTTTTAAATCACAATAAGTTAGATATGATTTTTTTTATCTTTGATAAAATGTAAAAGCAAACAATATCAAAAGTAAGATGTAAAATTGTGGAGATTATGCAATAAAAATAAGCCAGGAACAAATCTATTTATTATATGCAGATGGTATATGTTTGGGATAGTAAAGAAAGGTTTAATTTATGGTGGTTTGAAGTAGGAACAGTAGATCTAAAAATAGAAAAGGCAACAAGAACAGAGACAATGATAAGAAAGCAAGATATTCAAATACAGTAGAAGATGAGGAACCAGACACTATTTATATGAAAGTGATAGAAAGGTCAAAATTGAAATGTGCATTTCTTTTTTCAACCCTTAACGACCAGTGCTGTACCCTCTACGATGCTAGTCGTTATGCCCTTAAGGACCAGTGACGTACCCTGTATCTCGCTGCAGTCCTGGTCTTCTCTCTGCCACTATTTCTGCATGTCCCACAAGTGGGGCACCGCAGAAACAGATTTGCAGAGTTACTGATGCAGAGAAGGCCACTCTGTCATTCTGTGGGCCTCACTGCATCTGACAACGATGGTGCCAATCATTGGTGGGTTGGAGGATAAGGAGAGAGGTGGGTGGGAGGGAGGCGGGTGGGCGGCCCACCCACCTCTCTCCTTATCCTCCAACCCACCAATGATTGGCACCATCACTGTCAGATGCAGTGAGGCCCACAGAATGACAGAGTGGCCTTCTCTGCATCAGTAATATACAGGAGGCTAGAACATAAAATTAGGATAAGGTGGCCTAAACTGGCTATACCTTCAAATATCCACTTAATTATGGTGCACACCCTTTGAAAAATGTGAAATGTTTTACCAACAAGAAAAACCATCCAGGATAAATCAAACAGGATGAAAAAAGACAGGGATTTCAGCACTCTTTTGGAAAAATATCTTTACTAGCTTAATAATTATAATGAAAATAAGTAACAAAAGGTGAGCGCAGAGTAGGCGTGCTCCCCCGTAGTGTGAACAATGGAATATAGATCAATTATCAATTGCAACCTAGACACATCAAGACAGAAATAGTTACTGTGTCATATATTAGACACTAAACCTGACCGGTCAGGGGTACGTGCGAGTGCTTATACTTAATAAATCTCTATATCAAGAGATAATGTAATAGCAATATAAATTTTAAAGACATGTCAATCTTTCTACACCCTGCTGCACACAGCACTCTATATTAGAGGTCACAGCTGGGCAGGTAAGTGAAAAATGGGATCTAAGAAAGAAGTGACTGTCTTTTAAATACGGTAAAGTTGTATCAGGCATACAACGTTTCTGCGTACAAATAGAATAGTATATTCAGGGGAAAACGCTGCAAGGACCTACTACACCCTGCTGCTACCGGCACCTCATAGCTGAGGTATATACTACCGGGCAGGTTAGTGAGTTGGGATCTAAGTGGTCAGTTCAGTCGTGCCCTCAGGATATGTACAATTCAGCATATATGAGCATAACAATCAATTTTATAACATGTGCAATTTATCACACGCAGTCTGGATGGAATGCTGTATGAGGTCATATGTGTTTAGTTCGTCAAAGAGTTCAAGCAAAGGATGCAAGCATTTGCGGTTAGTAACAAGCAAGCAAGCGTAATGATGCCCAGAAAGATGCTGCTCGTTAATATGTAAGCATGCCCTGACGAAGCACGGTATCAATTCTGAACGAGCAGGTGAAACGCGCGTCGGCATAGGTCCAGCCAACCGGATCACGTGATGTGCGTGTTCGTGCTTTGATGAAGGCTCTTTCCTGCACATATCCATGGTCTATTACAGGCATAAAGAAGAAGTTTGGAGCAACTCTTGGAGCAACTTGCCGCTGTCATACTAAGGCAAAGAACGGCTGAGCATACATCTGGATACCCACTGTATTTTACAGGTCGTATGGTCCTTTATTATCATCTGCCATTGAACTGTGCGAATCAGCTATCATACTGTGCACAGACACATGGAAACGTTACCCTGTCGAGGGGACGATTTTATTCATTTGATAACAACAAGGACTTAAGAAATAGGCATACATGCTTACATATTAACGAGCAGCATCTTTCTGGGCATCATTACGCTTGCTTGCTTGTTACTAACCGCAAATGCTTGCATCCTTTGCTTGAACTCTTTGACGAACAAAATACATATGACCTCATACAGCATTCCATCCAGACTGCGTGTGATAAATTGCACATGTTATAACATTGATTGTTATGCTCATATATGCTGAATTGTACATATCCTGAGGGCACGACTGCACTGACCACTTAGATCCCAACTCACTAACCTGCCCGGTAGTATATACTTCAGCTATGAGGTGCCGGTAGCAGCAGGGTGTAGTAGGTCCCTCCAGCGTTTTCCCCTGAATATACTATTCTATTTGTACGCAGAAACTTTGTATGCCTGATGAGCATGCTCTCATGGGGAACACCACATAGCTGGTGTGACTACTTTGGATTTACCTTTTGGGACATTTGAAAAAGATGCCAGTTAGGCATCGAAACGTCATGTTTTTCCCAAGATTTTAACTTTTTGTATTATTAAAAGCTAAATTTTACTTACAAATGACCAGTGAGTGCTGCCTTTTTTGCATAATACATAATGTTTTGACATTGCACCCTGGCAGCTGCTACTAAATATATGGTGTGCATTCCTACACAGGACTTTGCTTTATATATATATATATATATATATATATTTTTTTTTTTTTCTTCTGACAGACTTTCTGCCAGTACTTAAAGTGAATGTAAATTTTGATGCTAAAGTGCCCGGTGCTTCCTCCAATCACGGCATTGAATAAGACACTGATTCCCCCGGGGGGGGGGGGGGAGCCGTGATTGAAGGATGACCCATCCATCATTTCTGACATCAGAGATGGCTTGCGACGACCGGAGGAAGCTGGAGCAAATGTCAAGATTAAAAGGTAAGTTTTTTTTCACAACACGAGTGAAATGTAAATTTTTATTAATTAAAGTGACCCTGTTTTTAAGAGATTTTTTTTAAAACCAGGCACTTTAAGATGGGGGTGATAATTATGGGGTGGGGGAGGGAAGAGAGCTGTTTCAGAGGGGTCAGCAAGGGATCAGGGGATGGGATGTGTCAGGTGGGAGGCTGATCTCTACACTAAAGCTAAAATTAACCCTACAAGCTACCTAATTAACCCCTTTACTGCTGGGCATAATACAAGTGTGGTGCGTAGCTGCATTTAGCAACCTTCTAATTACCAAAAAGCAATGCCAAAGCCATATATGTCTGTTATTTCTGAACAGAGGGGATCCCAGAGAAGCATTTACAACCATTTGTGCCATGATTGCACAAGTTGTTAGTAAATAATTTCAGTGAGAAACCTAAAATTGTATAAAAGTTAACAATTTTTTTCTATTTGATCACATTTTGCAGTGAAATGGTAGCATGAAATATACCAAAATGGCCCTAGATTAATATTTCGGGTTGTCAACTAAAAAAATATGTATATAGTTTTGATAGGTAAATATAAAAAAGGCTCTATTTCAGTTTAAATGTAGTGATGGCAAAAATGCTAAAAATGCTCTGTTCTTTTGGGGAAGATTTTGTCTGAAATGCCCGGTCCTTAAGGGGTTAAAGAGAAGCATTTTTGGCATACAATTCCATTATCAAAAATGCTTCTAGTAAAAGTTATTACAGTTTTTTAGCAGCATACATACATATGATGTGGGGGCCATGCACCAGTATTCAAGCTCAGAGAGGTGGTGTTGTGTATTAGAGATATGCATTAATTTTCAGATAAATGTACAAATTGAATGCACCAACTACATTTAAAGAAAATTAAAAACATAGTGACGAAATTCATCAGTATTTATTTCTCTTCTTTAAATTGATTTATAAGGCTTAATACGATCCTCTTGTTGCCAGGTCCCTGACAGCACTAACAGTAGACTTAGCTCACTCGGACCCAGGAACTGCACTAACTTTATCTGCAGATCCTGGTAGCCGAACTGCTAAGCCTCCTTTTAGTGCAGCCAGGGCTGTAAAACAGTAATATGTTTTTACTAGAAGTATTTGTGCTAATGGAATTATATAGTCAAAATGCTACCTTTTTAAATTGAGATTCAGTCATGTAAATTTCAGTGTTGAACTTTGTATCTCTTTAATGTAGATAGTGTTAATGTAATAGGTTGCAATATTCTGGTCCCATATGCAAAACAGAAAGAGAAGCAGTCTGCCAGGAACGAACAGCAGCATCAATAGCTTGTTCTATGGCCCAGTTGCCACCTGGTAGTAGCTTCTTTCTGCCTAATTGTGCTTTTCACAGAGGAAAACTTTCCTGTAGTATATCAGTCTGATCCCGCCGACATGGTCAGTCCAGCCCCGAAATACCAGGCTATTCTCCTCTGAACAAGGAACATGACGGCCCCAGACGATCGTTTCGGCCTCCTTTGGGCCTCGTCAGTGAGGTGCAGCCATATCCCTCTAAGCACATTGGGCAAGGAGTACACGTCTGGTTTCCCCCATCACCCTTAGGGAGACTATCCCCAGGGTCATATTTACATATGCAAAACAGAAAGAGAAGCAGTCTGCCAGGAACGAACAGCAGCATCAATAGCTTGTTCTATGGCCCAGTTGCCACCTGGTAGTAGCTTCTTTCTGCCCAATTGTGCTTTTCACAGAGGAAAACTTTCCTGTAGTATATCAGTCTGATCCCACCGACATGGTCAGTCCAGCCCCGAAATACCAGGCAATTCTCCTCTGAACAAGGAACATGACAACCCCAGACGATCGTTTCGGCCTCCTTTGGGCCTCGTCAGTGAGGTGCAGCCATATCCCCCTAAGCACATTGGGCAAGGACTCCACGTCTGGTTTCCCCCATCACCCTTAGGGAGGCTATCCCCAGGGTCATATTTACATATGCAAAACAGAAATAGAGGCAGTACAGCATCAATCGCTTGTTCTATGCCCCGGTTGCCACCTGGTAGTAGCTTCTTTCTGCCCAATTGTGCTTTTCACAGAGGAAAACTTTCCTGTAGTATATCAGTCTGATCCCGCTGACATGGTCAGTCCAACCCCGAAATACCAGGCAATTCTCCTCTGAACAAGGAACATGACAACCCCAGACAATTGTTTCGGCCTCCTTTGGGCCTCGTCAATGAGGTGCAGCCATATACCTCTAAGCACATTGGGCAAGGAGTACACGTCTGGTTTCCCCCATCACCCTTAGGGAGACTATCCCCAGGGTCTTATTTACATATGCAAAACAGAAAGAGAAGCAGTCTGCCAGGAATGAACAGCAGCATCAATAGCTTGTTCTATGGCCCAGTTGCCACCTGGTAGTAGCTTCTTTCTGCCCAATTGTGCTTTTCACAGAGGAAAACTTTCCTGTAGTATATCAGTCTGATCCCGCCGACATGGTCGGTCCAGCCCCGAAATACCAGGCGATTCTCCTCTGAGCAAGGAACATGACAACCCCAGATGATCGTTTTGGCCTCCTTTGGGCCTCGTCAGTGAGGTGCAGCCATATCTCTCTAAGCACATTGGGTAAGGAGTCCACGTCTGGTTTCCCCCATCACCCTTAGGGAGACTATCCCCAGGGTCATATTTACATATGCAAAACAGAAAGAGAAGCAGTCTGCCAGGAACGAACAGCAGCATCAATAGCTTGTTCTATGGCCCAGTTGCCACCTGGTAGTAGCTTCTTTCTGCCCAATTGTGCTTTTCACAGAGGAAAACTTTCCTGTAGTATATCAGTCTGATCCCGCCGACATGGTCAGTCCAGCCCCGAAATACCAGGCAATTCTCCTCTGAACAAGGAACATGACGACCCCAGATGATCGTTTCGGCCTCCTTTGGACCTCGTCAGTGAGGTGCAGCCATATCCCTCTAAGCACATTGGGCAAGGAGTCCACGTCTGGTTTCCACCATCACCCTTAGGGAGACTATCCCCAGGGTCATATATACATATGCAAAACAGAAAGAGAAGAATTCTGCCAGGAACGAACAGCAGCATCAATAGCTTGTTCTATGGCCCGGTTGCCACCTGGTAGTAGCTTCTTTCTGCCCAATTGTGTTTTTCACAGAGGAAAATTTTCCAGTAGTATATCAGTCTGATCCTGCTGACATGGTCAGTCCAGCCCCGAAATACCAGGCAATTCTCCTCTGAACAAGGAACATGACAACCAATTCTGGTCCCTCCTCTCCCATTGACTCTGTATCTGAAAATATGTCTTTCTATCCCTTTAAGTGACAACACAGTGACTACCAAAGTTATGCAAAATAAGTAACCAAGACAGGCAATTATTGGTCAGTCCCAAGTCACTAGAAACACCAATTACAGAGGTTAAGATAATTATGTAAAACAATCTTCAGATGTGGCGCCTCTCTCAGATAATAGCAAATATGTTCCATCATTAATAGAAAGACAAAAATTGGAGCATGTTTTTTTTTTTTATTTACAAAAAACAATCAGAAGTGGGTAGTAGTCACAGGAAACTGGAGACTCAAACCAGATATCCTCTAAGACAAATAAAAGGCAAAAATCAAATACAATACAAGAGTGTTATTAATTTATCTGATATAGTTTTAAATAATTTTTAAGAAATATCTCTTGTTAGGTTCCAGTAAATGCATTTCCCCTACCTATTCCTGGTCACTAGTTAGCGTCAGGGGAAAGGTTCAACCAAATACTGAAGAAGTTCAGGAGGTAGGAGCCTAAGGCTAAGGTAGTTAAAGGGACACTGAACCCCAATTTTTTTCTTTCGTGATTTAGATAGAGCATGCAATTCTAAGCAACTTTCTAATTTACTCCTATTATCAATTTTTCTTCGGTCACTTGCTCTCTTTATTTAAAAAAGAAGGCATCTAAGCTCCTTTATTGGTTCAGACCTCTGGACAGCACTTTTTTATTGGTGGATGAATTTATCTACCAATCAGCAAGAACAAACCAGTTTGTTCACCAAAAATGGGCCGGCATCTAAACCTACATTCTTGCATTTCAAATAAAGATACCAAGAGAATGAAGAAAATTTGATAATATGAGTAAATTAGAAAGTTGCTTAAAATGTCATGCTCTATCTGAATCCTGAAAGAAAAAAAATTGGGTTCAGTGTCCCTTTAACAAACAGGCAAGAGGAGAAACAATAAAATCTAGGTCAGAGACAATCAGGCAGCAGTGGTATAAAATTGTAAGGTTAAGAGGAATCTGAGGTTGAATAAGAGTCATCAACAACTGGGCAGCAAGGTAAAAAGTTGAGAGGCAAAAGAGTAATCCAAGGTACAAGCCAAAAAATGCAATTAATAACTTAAAAAAATACAGCTTAGGTAAAAACAACACTAGGGTTACTAAAATTGTGTGAGAACACTATAAAAATCCAAAAAGGTGCCAAACAGCAACACGCAGAATCGATATGGAGGAAGTCACAGAAAAAAAATGACACAACAAAGTAGTCATGTCAAAATAATGTTGCCAGAAACTACACCAACAACGTTGCACAACAAAAAATGAAACTGAAGCCAGAAAGGGAAAGGCAAAATTAAAAATAAACCAGGTAAAAAAGGGCAGACAGAGGACAAAGGTGAAAGGGACAGGACATCTCTTACCTTTGGGCTTAGATTTTGTCCTTGGATGACGTCATTTAAAGGAACCGTCATTCGTCGGGTAGTCGTCGGTCTGAATGGATGCTCCACGTCGGCTGGCTTCAAGATGGACCCGCTCTGCTCCGGATGGATGAAGATAGAAGATGCCGCATGGATGAAGACTTCTGGCCGTCTGGATGTCCTCTTCTGCCCGGATCGGATGAAGACTTCGGTCCCTCTGGAGGACCACTTGTGCCCGGCTGGATGAAGATGTCTCAAGGTAGGGTGATCTTCAAGGGGTTAGTGTTAGGTTTTATTAAGGGGGATTGGGTGGGTTTTAGAGTAGGGTTGGGTGTGTGGGTCGTGGGTTTTAATGTTGGGGGGGTATTGTATTTTTTTTTACAGGTTAAAGAGCTGATTACTTTGGGGCAATGTCCCGCAAAAAGCCCTTTTAAGGGCCTTTTTGTAATTTAGTATAGGGTAGGGAATTTTATTATTTTGGGGGTATTTTTTATTTTATTAGGGGGATTAAAATAGGTGTAATTAGTTTAAAAAAAATTTAATTATTTTTTTATTTTCTGTAATTTAGTGTTTGTTGTTTTTAAATATGCAAAGAAGTCTTTATTTGAAAGGGTAAATTCATGGCTCAATGTATTAAATGTTTTAACGGCTTGCGTCTCTATTTCTAGTAGCTGCGAGATCCTACTTAAACCTGAGTCATTCCATCTCTGGAATATTGGTGACTGAGTGACTTGTTGGAATTCTGGATTCCCAAGAATAGTTTGAAATTTGGAAATGTCAGCCTTAATTGCTAATATTGTAAGGATCCTGCGACAAGCTAGTATCGGTATATATATATTGATTTAAGTTGTTTTATATTTTTAGGTATAAAGTTAGGTCGACAATGTATCAAAGATACCGGCAAGTACGGATAAGTCATATTAGGTTTGAGATCATTGTTTATCTTAGTATTGGATATATATAGTAAGACGTCATAAGCTTACAGAGTAATCTTTAACTCCTTATATCTGATTTTAATACCTTCCTGGTATTGTTGAATCATAATAGCAAGGGGTTCAATTGAGAGATTAAAGAGGAAAGGAGATAAGGGGCATCCTTGGCGTGTACCTCTATTAAGAGTTATAACTGATGATACATTGTTGTTCACTATTAATTTTGTAGTAGAGGTGCTATATAAGTTATGAATAAATATAAAAAAGTTTTCCTTAGATCAAAATTTAAGTAGGGAGAATATCAGATGATCATAATGAACAGAATCAAATGCTTTTTCCACGTCAATCTAAATGATTGCTAGGTCCGGGGAGGATATTTCCTATTGCCCAGGGAGTGCCTTTAAATAATTAAAATAGTCAATGGTCAAAAAAGTCTCTTTAATCTTAGCAGCAGAATTTTCTTTTATTTCTTTTTAATAGCTTTTTTTAATTTCCATTTCAGTGATAGGGGCATGAATATTAGCAACTAGCTCAAAAGATAAAATAGGATTTTTGATCTTTCCCCAGAATGCATCTCTATTTTGCATATTAAATTCCTGTAATGAATATAGACTATTATAGTATTTGGTGAAGATTTGCATCACCTCTTCTGGGGTTATAGCAACTGTCCCTTCATTTTCAATTCTATTAATTGCTGGAGGCTTATTGATATTCTTAACTAGAGCTGCTAGCAATTTTCCAGATTTATTTCCATATTTCTAAAACCTATCTTGTGATCTTATTTCAGATTGTGTTGTTTTATGAATTAAATAGGTGTCCCTTTCTTTTTTAGCTCGACTATAGATATCACAGTTTTCCATGGATCTCTCTAGCAAATATCGATTATATGACTTAGTTAAACATTTTTAGCACTTCTTGTTCCCTCTTCTTGTTTTTTTTTTTCCATAATGCTACAGTATATAGCCATTTCCCAGAATACTACTGGTTTAGTTATATACTCATAATTACACTGTAGAAATTCGTTGAACTTTCTATTAAGAAAATCTTTAAATTTTATATCTTTACAGAGGTATTTTGGAAAGAAGAAATGCATAGAAGAACTACGACTATGGATGGTGACTAGGAGAGAAATTGGAGCATGATCTGAGAGGTAGATAGGATGTATCACTGCTTTAATTTGTAATTTAGCTGTTTTATCATCAATTAATAATAGATCGATCCTAGAAAGAGATTTATGTACCTTGGACAGGCACGTGAATTCTCTAGTATCCGGATTCTGTGTCCTCCAGATATCCCTAACTGCCAGGTCCAAACAAATCTTTCTAAACAGTTTAGTCTCTAGACGATCCCTTTTAGTTTTGGTTGGAGATATCTTTTTCCTGTGCCTGTCCAAAGGATATTGGGGAGCCATATTAAAGTCGCCTCCAGCAATAAAATATCCCTCTGAGCATTGTAATATTTTCTCCTAGACAGAATCCCAGAAACCAGGACTAATAACATTTGGGGCATAAATACTGCACAATGTATAAATACAGTTAGCTATCTTTAATTTTAAGAGAAGGTATCTTGCCTCTGGATCTATATACACCTATAGGGTCTGGTAGTTAATCTTTTTCTCTATTAAAATGGCTACTCCTCTTTTCCTCTTAACACCTTCAGCTAAATCTAAATGAGTTTCCTGCAAAAAGGCTATGTCACATTTTAATCTTTTAAGATGGGCAAGACATGTCTTCCGTTTAATGGAAGAAGTAAACCCATGACACTATATTTAAGGAGTCCATCTCCTAGCCTTTATATACAGAACAAAAAAAAGGAAACTTCGACCCCACCCCCAAACCCCACCACGTGAAGCCAAACATATAATTTCTTTTTTCATAATTTTGTATGTACACAGAGAAAAAAGTACCAAGTCTGAAAACATTAAAAAAGAAGAAACGGTTCTTATTTCCAAATATTTATACTAATGCATTTTCCATCAAAAATTTCTCTGCATCCTTAGCATTATCAAAGAAATAAACTTTACCATTCAATGTAATTTTAAGTCTAGCTGGGTAGAATACAGTGGACTGAATTCCCTGATTGATAAGTCTAGTACATATGGGGGACATTTATTTTCTTTTTAAGGATGTCTCAGATGAGAAATCTTGAAAAATAAATATTTTGGCACCCCCTAATAAAATGGGTTGGAGTTTCCGATAGTATTGCATCAGAGTAATTTTGTCATGGAAGTTGAGAAGTTTGGCAATGAACAGACTAGGTATCTGTTCTTTATTACTATTAGCTGAGTGTGCTCCCATTCTATGTGCCCGTTCTACTATAATAGGAGGATATGTGGAAAGGATACCCAGAAGTTTGACCAATGTAGTAGATATGAATTCTATCAGGTTCTCACATACTTTGTTCTCGAGAAGACCAATTATCCTAATATTATTTCTTCTGGAACAATTTTCCAGGTCTTCTATTTTAAGTTGTAGTTTTGAAAGAGTAGAACTATTGATTTCAAGTTTAGATTTAAGTGCCTCATTATTATCCTCTTAATCAGATATCCTTTGTTCAGCCTCTTGAAGTCTATTGGAAAATAGCCTCACTTCATTAGTTAGCATTAATATATCTTGTTTAATTTCGGATTTAAGGATATCAAATTTAGGTGGCAATGCACTTGCAATATTCTCAACCAAATTTAACATATCAATATTTTCATTACAGCGTATAGGGTTAGTGTTTATAGGATGTATCTCTGCTGCTGTGTCTCCTCTCTTTCTCTAGATTTACCAGCCATAGCTGGAGAAATGGTTTTAGAATAAGTGGGTGATTTCATAAATGTATCCATATAATATGGAAAAAGAGGGGGGTGGAGTGAACTAGTGAGGGATGCTAAAAAGGAAAAAAGACAAAAAAGTGTTTTAATACAAACTAAGTGTACCTAAGACCACCTATGCAGGTAAAAAAAGCACAAAAGAAGTAAATCCAGTAACAAAAATACTGTTTAGGTACAATCCCATAAAGGGAAGGGAGAAAATAAACAAAAAGAAAAATAATTAGCTGAAATAGACTAAAGTATCCCTTAATCGGCAAACTTTCAACAGCCAACCCTGTCTGAGAATATGTTAACAGACCAAAACATATGCTGGATCAGAACTAATACACAGATTTTATAACTATCGTAAGGTATATTAAATAGAAGTGTGGATAATTAAGTTGCACAAATTTAGACTTTTGACTATTGTAGGTACCAGGCATATAGAATAACTAACGGCTAGATTCCGAGTTTTGCGTTAAGGTAAAAAAGCAGCGTTAACAGGTCCTAACGCTGCTTTTTTACGCCCACTGGTATTACGAGACCCTTTTTGGCCTTACCGCAAATCAACTTACGTAAATTTCGTAAAGGCTTTTTTTTATGGGAATTCCATAGTGCCGGTATTACGAGTTTGTCCTGGGAGTCCAAAAAGTGAGCGGTACAGCCTCTACCGCCAAGATTCCTTGCGCATTTTAAAGTCAGTAGTTATGAGTTTTACGCTACAAAGCTGTAGCATAAAACTCATAACTAAAGTGCTAAAAAGTACACTAACACCCATAAACTACCTATTAACCCCTAAACCGAGGCCCTCCCACATTGCAAGCACTAAAATAAAATTATTAACCCCTAATCTGCCGCTCCGGACATCACCGTCACTAGAATAAACATATTAACCCCTGAACCGCTGCACTCCCGCCTCACAAACACTAGTTAAATATTATTAACCCCTAATCTGCTGCTCCGGACATTGCCGCCACCTACATTATACCTATTAACCCCTAATCTGCTGCCCCCAACATCGCCGCCACCTACCTACATTTATTAACCCTTAATCTGCCGCCCCCAAAGTCACTGCCACTATTCTAAATTTATTAACCCTTTATCTAACCCTAACACCCCCTAACTTAAATATAATTTAAATAAATCTAAATAAAATTAGTATCATTAACTAAATCATTCCTTGTTTAATATTAAATACTTACCTATAAAATAAACCCTAAGCTAGCTACAATATAACTAATAGTTACATTGTAGCCAGCTTAGGGTTTATTTTTATAAAATAATTACTTTATATTGGAACAGCCAATAGGATTAAGCTCACATTCTATTGGTTGTTCCAATCAGCCAATAGAATGCAAGCTCAATCCTATTGGCTGATTGGATCAGCCAATAGGATTGAACTTCAATCCTACTGGCTGATTGCATCAGCCAATAGGATTTTTTTCAACCTTAATTCAATCTGAATCTAAGGGACGCCATCTTGGATGACGTCACTTAAAGGTACCTTCATTCGTCGGGTAGTCGTCGATGGAAGAGGATGCTCTGCGCCGGATGTCTTGAAGATGGAGCCACTCCGCGTCGGAAGGATGAAGATAGAAGATGCCATCTGGGTGAAGACTTCTGCCCGTCTGGAGGAACACTTCCGCCCATCTGGAGGACCACTTCTGCCGGCTTCGTTGAGGACATCTTGCCGCTTGGATGAAGACTTCTTCCAGTAAGTGGATCTTTTTTTTTGTAATTTAGCTAATTGCATTTGATTTATTTAATTGTATTTTATTTAGGTAAGTTACTTAATTGTAGTGTAGTGTTAGGTGTTAGTGTAACTTAGGTTAGGTTTTATTTTACAGGTAAATTTGTATTTATTTTAGCTAGGTAGTTATTAAATAGTTAATAACTATTTAATAACTATTCTACCTAGTTAAAATAAATACAAACTTGCCTGTGAAATAAAAATAAACCCTAAGCTAGATAAAATGTAACTATTAGTTATATTGTAACTAGCTTAGGGTTTATTTTATAGGTAAGTATTTAGTATTAAATAGGAATAATTTAGTTAATGATAGTAATTTTATTTAGATTTATTTAAATTATATTTAAGTGAGGTGGCGGACAACAATCAGCCCAATCAGATACGATCGGGCTGATTGGCACCCCCTGCTAGCAGCCAATTGGCAGTGAATCTGTAGGGGGCGGCATTGCAGCAGAAGTTCACCAGAACTGCTGGTGGAATGATAAATGCTGTCTGCATTTATCGATGTGTGGCAGACATGATACGATACAGCGTATCATGTCCGTCTGCACCTTAATAAATTGACCTCATGGGGACAAGCTTGCCCCTCCTACACCAACTTTTATATGGGTTGGTGGGAGGATATCCAAATTGCACTTTAGAATTTATTTATAGATGACCTAATTTTTCATTGGAAATATTAATAGTTCCTCAGCCAAAAATGGTACATATGACTATTTACAGAAAGTTCATTATGGATAAAACATGCAAAATCATGTCATCCATCACATGTACCATATGCAGTAATAAAAGGCAAGTTTAATGGAGTTAGAATTAACTGTTCAACTAATGCTGCCTATATGACTGAATGTAAAGCTTTCAACTATAAGTTATAGACAGGAGTTATGCTAAGCATATAATTAAAAGAGCTAAAAAAAAGTAGATCAATTGGTGAAAGATTATTGGCACCTCATAAGTTTAATAACTCTAATACTAACAGCTCCTTTATAAGGGTAATTGTT
Source organism: Bombina bombina (assembly GCF_027579735.1). Taxonomy (NCBI): domain Eukaryota; kingdom Metazoa; phylum Chordata; class Amphibia; order Anura; family Bombinatoridae; genus Bombina; species Bombina bombina. The sequence continues at coordinate 883,285,556 of NC_069503.1, read as the reverse complement.
GTGACAAATTGCAGCAATCAATACAAATATATATGCAATGGTCATAAATAAATATAATAGTATTAGCTAATGGTTGTCTTAAGGATGTTGTTCTCCTTGGTTGCAGATTATCTTATCAAAATGCATGCTATTAAGACTAACTTTCAATCACATCATTCCATTCAAAATGCCAAAGATCACAGAATTTGACAGATATAAATTCATACTTTTGCATCAGCAAGGCCACTCTCAAAGGGAAATCAGCAAACAATTTGGATACTTAAGATGTGGTATTCAAGCTGTTTGAATACCACATTTTGGTATTGAAGAAATTTAAAGAATCAGGAGAGGTCAAGGACAAAAAAAGGACTGGAAGCAGGGCCGGTGCTCCCACTAGGCAAGCTAGGCAGCTGCCTAGCGTGCACTGCTGGCTAGGGCACAGCCGGTTCCAACCCAGGTTCCCCAGAATCTGCTAGAAGAGTGAACACCTCAGGCTAGTGAACCCCTAGTCACCAGGTCTCCTGTACTGAACAGTGCGCAAAAACACAAGCGCCATATTGACCCCTCAGAGTACTGATGGGAGGAGCCGGGGCCTCCGACATCTGTGATGCTGGCCTGGCTGCCTGGGAGGAAGTGAAAAGGGTGACATAGTGACCTCCCACAAACCCATTACTTCCTCTCAGCGTCCTATGTAGCGTGCGCACATGAAGGAGGGAAGAGGACGAGGGAGGCAGCCACTTCCAGCGTGACTGACTAGGTACCATACAAACCACTATTTTTCTGTAATTTGCCGCCCTCCTCCTCACATGCAGCACCTACACAATCCGCATATTCTCCAGCAGTGGTGTGGGTATCAAATTATAGGCTGGGTTTACAGGGGAAAAATGGCAGTGGACTGATAGGTTGGGGAGCAAGGAAGTGTGACAAGGACTCATATTCTGTCAGTTGCGGCAAGAGAGTGAAAAGGATTAACAGGCTGGAGGTGCAGTGGAAGAGGGAAAACCACAGCTGATACAGCTATTTAGTAGATATGCTGTAGGGGCTTTCTGACTGTGTCAGACTATAGACCACCGTAAGAGAAGCAATTGTGCTGCGTCTACTTCCCACACACACATAAAATACACAGCATTTTTATGATATCACACATTGCAGGTTTACATTGCTTTGCACTTTATTTTCTTAAAGAATTTTTTCTATGTTTCAGACTAAAGTTTGCAGACTTTCAGCTTCCCATAAAAAAATGCTGCCTTATTGTATATTCTATCATATACATGAAAATGTACAAAAACACATAGAGGGAGATTTACAGAAGCAAATATTATCTGGTCTTTTTGGAAAGCCACAAAATGACTTTTTTTATTGAGCTGATTTTGCACTGGCATGTTCCCAAGGGAAAGTAAAAGGATAAAGTTCTAATATTCATAAAGATATGTAAATACCCTTTTGCAAACTCTTTTACAGCATAAAACCAGCTACTTCTCAGATTTTTTTTATATTAAATCTATCAATTCTATCTAATCTATATGTCTATCTACATATCTGTAATCATTGTTATTATTATTAATACTAATAATAATAATATGCACTAGAGCTTCCCTTTAATCCATTTTTCTATATCACTAAAAGCCAAGGAGTGAAGGACTGTGTTTTGTGAGTTACCGTCAGTTACCTACCTGCATTAGGGTGGCCAGCAGGTCATTTAATGACACTTAGGTGTATTGTAGTAACCAGTAGCAAATGTATGTAATAATTTATTTTATTTATTTTTTGGTAGGGGGGAAAGGGGCGCAAGTAGCTGGTCTTGCCTAGGGTGCAAAACAGTCTAGCACCGGCCCTGACAGGAAGGCCAAGAAAAGTTCAAAATCTGAGACCGGAAGAAGTCCAGCAAGAACCTGGGTCCGCATCTGGCAGCTTCATCAGTATGCAAAGTTGACCCATCTACAGTCCAAAGAAGCTTAATCAGGTTAGGTCTTTGTGGAAGGGTAGCAGCCAAGAAACCATTTTTTCAGAAGGGGTACAGGGTCAAAAGGCTAAGATAGGCTAAAGCTCACAAAGATTGTAATAAATATCAGTGGAAAAGAGTATTATGGAGTGACAAATCCAAGTTTTACATTTTTGGGTCCAATCCTCGACAATATGTGTGAAGAAGAGTTGGTGAAAGATTGAAGAATTAGTGCTTGCAGCCTTTAGTGAAACATCGTAAAGGGTTTGTCCTTGTTTGGGGTTGCATTTCTGCCAGTGGTGTTGGTAATTTTGTCCAAATTGTTAGGATCATGAATGTTGAAAAGTACAGACAGGTTTTAATTCATCATGCTATTCCTTCTGGAAAGTGCCTGATTGGGAATTGTTTTATTTTTCAGCATGATAACAATCCCAAACACACTGCTAATGCAGTGAAATCATATTTGGAGCGAAAAAAAGCTGATAAAACACTGACATTATTGAGGCAGTATTGGATCACCTGGACAGAGAAATAAATAAAAGACAACCTAAATCTAAAGAAGAACTCTGGAAAGTGCTGAAAGATACCTGGTAAAATATACCAGATTACTTCAGACAAATTCAAGAACAAGGAGTCATGATCTCAAGCTGAAAGGTAGTATATTCAAGAGTAAATTCAGCAAGCACTTCTTTACAGAAAGGGTGATTGAGTCATGGGGCGCCATGTACTAAGCATCGAAGTGACCGTTCGTCTGTATTTCCGCGTCAAAATTCATCACGATCTGCATCTCGTATTTACCAATCTGCAATCGAATAGAAAAACCACTATTTTTCATCAGCTATCGTAATTTTACGCAACTGATCGTTCATAAGCCTTTTTCCACTTACTACATGTTCGATCGCACATTAATTCACTTTAATCGGAAATTATGAATTTTACAAGTAATCCGCCCGCTCCAACTTTCACTGTAAGTTCGCGTGATTTGCTTCGCGACCATTTAGGTAGCAAATACAATAGAAAACTATAGGGGTATCAACCTGACGCCAGGTTGAAGTACTTAAGTGAAAGGACTAGACTACAGTTGTTTCATTATTGGTTTTTGGATCACTGAATGAAGATGGAGACACTTTTACACATGTTTCTTTTCCGATTGATTCAATTACCAGTTGAAAACAATAATGGATTGCAAAGAAGGAAAGGTAGAAGAATCAGAGTCCCTAGAGTTTTCCTTCCACGTATGGGTTTGGAAGGCATTTCTGATTGGGAGATTATCCAGAGATTCCGTTTGGACAGAGAAGCTATTATGGAACTTTATAATGAAATAGCAGAATTGCAGGAGTCAATATCTTTTTTGGTTAGTCCTTGAGCACTCATAGTGTCACTAATTTTTTCCCAAATAAAATTCTTACGAGCACCGGGGGTTTGCTTGATTCGACTACCATAAATATTGTCATAATATTCGAGTACTAGATCAACAAGTACAACATTCTGTTGATGAGAGAAATTAGGGTTGCGAGTCTTCTTAGAAGTTGCTGAATCTCCGGAGCAAGCCATCTTCTCAAAGTGAATAACAAAAAGTAAATAAACAATATTCTAAGATTTCTGGTAAAATGCACATTCTTATACATGTCAGCAGCCAGACGTTGCCGCTTGTCTGACGATTATGACACCTAGATGGTCATGTGGGTGAAGAACTAAACCAATTAGGTCGCAGACTGCTTAGTAACTTTGTTCTTTCATGCCAAACAAAGCTTTAAAGTTATCAATAATCTGATTGTCTTAGAGACACAATAGACGCAAAATTTTATGGCTTGGTTTTTAGCACATTCATGTAACAAAGTGCTATTTGCATGGTGCGAAAGCCGGCGGGTTAATTCAATACTTTCTGTGCGGAAATTTTGACACCTTAGTACATGGCACCCTTGGAATCAACTTTAACAAGAGGTTAGTAACGGCAAACACTGTGTTGGACTTTAAGAATGCCTGAAACAAGCATAAGGCTATCCTACACACTAGTCAAGTTTATACTTTTAGGAAATATCAGGAAGACTTGCTAGGCCTATGGCCCTTATCTGCCATCAATATTTATGTTTCTAACAGTTGTATTGTTAGGGGGGACTTCGTTATTTTTTTTTATCCAAAAAGAGCTGATTTCTTCAGGGCAATGCCCCACAAAAGGCCATTTTAAGGGCTATTGGTAGTTTAGTGTTAGGTTAGGTTTTTATTTCTATTTTGGGGTGGCTTTTTTGTTTTTACAGGGGTATTAGATTAGGTTTATTTTTTATTTTGGATAATTTTGTTTATTATTTTTGTAATCTTTGATTTTTTTGATTTTTAATAATTTTAGAGTTTGTTATTTTTTGTAAAGTTAGGGTGTTTTTTTCGTAATGTTAGGATTTTTTAATTTTGGTAATTTAGTTTTTTTATTTTTGGTATCTTTTTATTTTTTTTAAATAGTAATATTAGGTTTATGTATAGTTTAAGGTAATTTATTTTTTACTTCACAGGTCAGTTTTTATTTATTTTAAGGTAGTTAAATTGTAAGTTTAATTTAAAGTTAGCGGGTGTTAAGTTTAATAGTTAATAATTTAATTTAGTTTGACGTGATGTGGGGGTCAGCAGTTTAGGGGTTAAAAGGTTTAGTTTAGTATTTGCGATGTGGGGGGTCGAAAGTTTAGGGGTTAAAAGGTTTAAGTAGTAGCGATATTGGGGGGTGTCGGCGGTTTAAGGGTTTATAGGTTTATTTTATAAGCGATGTGGGGGGTCAGTGGTTAGGGGTTAATAAGTTTATTTTAGTAGTAGCTATGTGGGGGGGCGGGGATTTAGGGGTTAATAGGTTTACTTTAGTAGTAGCGATGTGGGTGGGCTGTGGATTAAGGGTTTATAGGTTTATTATAATATTTGCAATGCAGGGGGTGGCAGTTTAGGGTTTAATAGGTAGTTTAAGTGTGTTAGTGTACTTTGTAACATTTTTTTTTATGAGTTTTGTGAAACATTTTTGTGTTGCAAAATCCATAACTACTGGTCTTTGATAGTAGAATGGATCGTGGCAGGATAAGCTATAACGATATCGTAATAGCTGGGCTGCACAACCTGTAATATGAGTGACCTGAAAATTCCACACTCAAAAGCCATTTTTGGAGTGCGGAATGGATCATTGCGGTGTAGGCTAAAATGCTAGTGATAAAGCCATACCGCTGCGACTTGTAATACTGGTGAGCTGAATATCCCGCTCGCAATGGCCAATTTTTCAGCTGTATAGCCGTACCGCACAACTTATACGTAATATGCTTATATTGTTAGTGGCAACATAGGTGGTTTGCTAAAGAGTGCCTGACGTTTGAGGCAGTCTTGTATATCAATAGGCAACTTCATTTATCCCTTTAAGGATGCAGCTTTCAGTTTGCTCAATTGTTTTATTACGGAAAAATTCCGTCATATGTCCTTAAGAGGTAAACTATAACTTAAATGGATAGAAAAGTCAAAATTAAAGATACTTTTAAATATACTTCTATTTTCAAATGTGCTTGATTCTATTAGTATCCCTTGTTGAAAAAAAATATGCACATATCATACACCAGTGGGAGCTGCTACTAATTGGTGCCTGCACACATTTGTATCTTGTGATTGGCTAACTAGATGTGTTCAGCTAAATCCCAGTGCAATGTTGTTCCTTCAGCAATAGATCACAAGAGAATGAAGCAAATTTGATAATAGAAGTAAATTGGAAATTTGTTTAAAATTGCATATTCTATCTGAATCATAAAATATATTTTTGTGGGTTTACTATCCCTTTAATCTTCAATAATGCTGCATTGTTTTAAAGAACGCATAAGAGCTCCCACTTGCTCTCTCCCCACCCTGACTTGTTTCACCGGTTCTCTGGATTTCTCAAAGGTCCTAAAGAATAAATATATAAACATATGCTAAATCAGGGTCTGTCGAACACTGAGCACAATGGTGCCTATAAAATGTATGCTGGCTCCTGTGTAGGCCTTCAAGTTTGCTACTCTCCTTTTCATCCTGCCAAAGCATAGTCGGTTATCACTTCCTTTCTCCTGAAACCATTACTGCACAAAAGATGGACTCTAATATAGGGAATCAAGCCATTATAGCAGAAGAATAGAGTTTCGTATCACACTCAGTTTAGCCTAGCAGGGCATGAGAGCTTAGTGGTGAATTTGATATGCACATGAGAACCATGGCAGGGTGAAGAACTAGGGTATGTATAAGGGCTGAGGCCAGTTCCTTGCTACAAGTGAGTGTGTGTGTAGAACAAGGTTAAGGAGACTCAATGGGGATGAAGATCCCAGTTTCATCCTTCATACATACCCTCGTGTTTCATCCTGCAACAGTATAGATGTAGAAAGATAAAATGAATTAACTAATCTAATAACTAAACATTAATAAAAGAGTAGTTGTGAAGATTCTGCTAACTATAGGCCAGTCAGTTTGACCTCACTTGTGTCTTTCCTTCAGACAAAAAACTTAGAAGACAAAGGACAGCATGGTTTCACTGGTGGAAGACCATATCAGACTAATCTAATTGATTTCTTTGACCATAATATATATAATAATTCTAATAGACCAGGGAGGAGCCATATATGTTGCATATCTAGATTTTAGCAAAGCATTTGACACCGTCCCACACAACAAACTCATTCACAAAATGTATTGCCTTGGAGTAGATGCTAAGATTGTTAAGTGGGTAGGATGCTATCTTAAAGACAGATGACAGAGGGTTTCAATTAATGGAGTAAATTCAAATGAGGCATCAGTTACTAGTGGTGTTCCCCAAGGGTCAGTTCTTGGGCCTGTTTTGTTTAACATGTTCATAAGTGATATTGGAAGTGGGCTTAAGGGGAGGATTTGCTTGTTTGCTGATGATACAAAAATTTGTAACAGAGTTGATGTTCCAAGAGGGGTTGATCAAATAAACAGTCAGCCAGATTACGAGTTTTGTGTTATGAGAGAAAAAGCATCATTATGCTTCATAACAATGCTTTTTCCCTACCGCTGCTATTACAAGTCTTTTCAGAATAGGTGTACCGCACACTTTTTTGTCCGTCACGCAATGTCAGTACCGCACTTTTAAAAATGTCCTTTTTCAATGGGACTCCCATAGCGCTGGTATTACAAGTTTTGCTGTGAGGCCAAAAAGTAAGCGGTACACCCTATAGCCGACAAGATCCGTACCACCATCTAAAGTCAGTAGTTTTGAGTTTTACGCTACAAAGCTGTACCATAAAACTCATAACTAAAGTGTCAAAACGTGCACTAACACCCATAAACTACCTATTAACCCCTAAACCGAGGCCCTCCCGCATCACAAACACTAAAATAAAATTATTAACCCCTAATCTGCAGCTCCGGACATCGCAGCCACTGAAAACATTTATTAATCCCTATTCTGTCGCTCCCCGACATCGTCACCACTATAATAAACCTATTAACCCCTAAACCACAGCACTCCTGCATCAAAAACACTATTTAAATATAATTAACCCCTAATCTGCCGGCCGCCCACTCCGCTGCTATAATAAACCGATTAACACCTAAACCTAACCCCAACCCTAACGTAAACCTAACACACCCTAACTTAAATATAATTAAAAGATATAATTAAAATAAATCTGAATAAAACCTACTATTATTACCTAAATAATTCCTATTTAAAACTAAATACTTACCTGTAAAATAAACCCTAAGCTATCTTAGGTTTTATTTTTATTTCACAGCTAAGTTTATATTTATTTTAACTAGGTAGACTAGTTAGTAAATAGTTATTAACTATTTACTAGCTACCTAGTTAAAATAAATACAAATTTACCTGTAAAATAAAACCTGAGTTACACTAACACCTAACATTACAATAAAATTAAATAAATTAAATTAACAAAATATAATTATATAAATTACAAAAAAAAACCCCACTAAATTACACCAAATAAAAAACGAAATGATCAAAAATAAAAACAAATTACTCCTAATCTAATAGCCCTATCAAAATAAAAAAGGCCCCCAAAATAAAAAAACCTAGCCTACACTAAACTGCAAATGGCCCCTAAAAGGGCCTTTTGCGGGGCATTGCCCCAAAGAAATCAGCTCTTTTACCTGTAGAAAAAAAAAATACAAACATCCCCCCAACAGTAAAACCCACCACCCACACAACCAAACCCCCCAAATAAAAACCTATCTAAATAAACCTAAGCTAACCATTGCCCTGAAAAGGGCATTTAGATGGGCATTGCCCTTGAAAGGGCATTTAGCTCTTTTACATTGCCCAAAACCCTATTCTAAAAATAAAACCCACCCAATAAACCCTTAAAAAAAACCTAACACTAACCCCCGACGATCCACTTACAGTTTTTGAAGACCAGACATCCATCCTCATCCAGGCGGGAGAAGTCCTCATCGAAGCTGGCAGAAGTCTTCATCCAAGCGGGCAGAAGTCTTCATCCAGACGGCATCTTCTATCTTCATCCATCCAGTGCGGAGCGGGTCCATCTTCAAGACATCCGGCATGGAGCATCCTCTTCTTACAATGGTTGCTGAAGAATGAAGTCTGTTGAAATCATCCAATAGAATTGATATTTCATCCTATTGGCTGATCCAATCAGCCAATAGGATTGAGCTCACATTCTAAGGGCTATTGGCAGTTTAGTGTAGGCTACTGTTTTTTTTATTTTGGAGGGTCTTTTATATTTTGATAGGGCTATTAGATTAGGTGTAATTACTTTAAATATTTGATAATTTCTTTTTTATTATGTGTAATTTAGTGTTTATTTTTTTTAATTTAGTTAATTGTATTTAATTAATGTAATTTATTTAATTTTAGTAAAAACAAGTGTGGGAGGGGTGCGCTCAAAAGTAGAGCTGTGAGTGGGACTACTTATATACGCTGGTATATATGATCCAATCTATGATTGGATGTTGTAGCACTAAGTGTTGATTATTAAGTTGTTATAATAATGTGATATATTTATTCTGGCGTCCGTGTGGTGTACTGAGTGCTCAAAAAATGGTGACAATTGGTGTAAAGATCGTGGTTAATGTTATTAATTATCCCTAACATACATGCAATAGATGCAGTGGTTTGGGTGTGTTCCGTTATTAATGTGTAGATGGGAACAGAACTAAATACTGTGTCTGTGTCTCAATATAGTGGAGTCCAATTAGGATCGGATATAGCTAGGATGACACTTACATATATTATGTAATGACGGTGTATTATACTAATGACTCCTCAATAAGTTAGATACAGTGTATACGATATATGAATGATAAAGGATTAAGGTCTCAAGATATATATATAATAATATTTATTCCACAAGGAAATCTAAAGCTAAGATATGAGTATGTTAGTTAAAACATCCAAGTAAATTAAAACATCAAAGTTGATTAAAACATGTAAACAATTCCTAGGCAGGTTGATACATCACAATACAGAAACATGCGGACGTGGAAATTGATACACTGTAGCAGCAACAAACGTGGATGTATGATACACTAAAGTAGCAATGTTTACATAAGTGTGAATTGGCTAAGTTAGCATAGACAAAAAAATAGCTAAGTTTGCATAGACAAAAATAGCTAAGTATGCATAGACAAAAAATCGCTAAAAGTAGCATTTGAAGTTAAAAGGACACTCTTGTCCGTTGTGAATGGGTACTTGATCAGATTCTCACAAACGAAGTTCAACGTTAAGATAAAAGTTAAAAGTGAGATTAAAAGTTGTGGCCACAACTATTTGTATGGGATCCAAAGGGCTAATTTCCAATTTGTGTAGCTTGTTGTAATCCCGTGATTAAACTGAGTGGAAACAGAGTCTAATGTTGCTCACCCCTACCGGACTACCGATATCCCTTACCTCCTCTTGAAACTTCGTGGGTTATGGGAAGGCTGCATCCGTCACGGGATGGTCTCTCTGTCCGGCGTATCGCCGTGTAAGCTGATGTCAGATGTACTGCTTTATTTCAATCGGCGTCTCACCATCAAACTTTCCCGGTCAATGCTTCCTAACCTGATGTGTACACAGAGGGATCACGTGGTCCTCGGAGGTCCAATCGGATAGCCGGGTCGTGGGGGGAGTGGTTCTGTAGCGGTTCTGTGAAGTTACTTGCTGGAGCCAAAGTCGGTCACACTAGATTGTCAAAATCTACGCGTTTCAGCGCTGGATATGCGCCGTTGAGTCTGTCACTTGTATCACCACACACTACACCATATATTATTTAATTTTAGTGTAATGTTAGGTGTTAGTGTAACTTAGGTTAGGTTTTATTTTACAGGTAAATTTGTATTTATTTTAACTAGATAGTTAATAAATAGTTAATAACTATTTACTAACAGTCTACCTAGTTAAAATAAATACAAACTTAGCTGTGAAATAAAAATAAAACCTAAGATAGCTACAATGTAACTATTAGTTATATTGTAGCTAGCTTAGGGTTTATTTTATAGGTATTTAGTTTTAAATAGGAATTATTTAGGTAATAATAGTAAGTTTTATTTCGATTTATTTTAATTATATCAAAGTTAGGGGTGTTAGGGTTAGGGTTAGACTTAGGGTAAGGTTTAGGGGTTAATATATTTATTTAGTGTTAGTGATGTGGGAGGCCAGAAGTTTAGGGGTTAATAAATTTATGTAGGTGGCCACGACATTGGGGGCAGCATATTAGAGGTTAATAAGTGTAATGTAGGTGTCGGCGATGTCGGGGTGGCAGATTAGGGGTTAATAAGTGTAATGTAGATGTCGGCGATGTCAAGGGGAAGCAGATTGGGGGGTTTAGACTTGGGGTTTATGTTAGGGTGTTAGGTTTAAACATACATTTTCTTTACCCATAGGAATCAAGGGTGCTGCGTTACGGAGCTTTACACTCCTTTTTTGCAGGTGTTGGGCGTTTTTTTTAGCCAGTTCTCCCCATTGATGTCTATGGGGAAATCGTGCATGAGCACGTAAACCCAGCTCAAAGCAGCGCTGGAATTTGTGTGCGGTATGGAGCTCAACGCTGCCATATTGCCCACAAATGCAGGTTTTTGGAAAACCTGTAATAGCAGTGCTATTAAAGGTGAGCGGTGGAAATAACTTGCAAGTTATTACCGAGCAGTTCATAACACAAAACCCGTAATCTGGCTGCATGTTACTGTATTTAGTACTATCTAATTACCTTAAATCAACTGATGGAATTCAATAAATTCATCTATGGAGCTGCACATATTGATTAATTGAGTCACGCTCTTTGATACTGTTTCATGAATTTCAATGAATTTCAAACAATTTATACATCAATGAGCACTGTGCATCTTGATTTAAATGTTTTGCTATGTGTTTTTTGTTTTTTGTTATTGCAGAATTTTTATGAATTGTTTTAAGTATTGATGTGGTGGTATTCATATATCATTATCATCATCAAATGTATTTTGGGGAAGTTGCCATTGTGTAATGTTATATATATATATATATATATATTCATCTATTATGCATGTATGGTCAAGCCCTCAACACACAGGGCTAGATTTCAAGTGGCGTGCAAATGAAAGTTTTAGCGATCGTTTGCACGCAGGCTAAATTGCGCTCATATTACAAGTTGAGCGCGATCACATGAGTGCAATAGTGATTTACACTAGAATGATTTCTACATTCTCAGAGCTGTGGTTAACTAACAAAATTAAAAAGTTGCACAAAACACATAAAAAATGCATAACAAAGTATACTTACATTGTCTAATAAAAATGATTAAAAACAATATTGCAAAAAAAGTTATGACTCAAAGATATGAGATTTCAGGCAGGTAAGGGACGTTAACATTGAGATACATACATATACATCTTTAAAGACTTACAGTATATGTATATGTGTTTTTTTATATATATATATATATATATATATATATATATTGGAGCCCTTTGCATTTAAGTAGATGAAAACATATAAAACAATATTTATGCAATATTATTTTTTATAAAGTGTTATAGTGTGTATATACTGTAAATATTTCACATCCCAATTTCTAAAAAGATATTCATATATATATATATATATATATATATGTGTGTGTGTGTGTATATATATATATATATATATATATATATATATTAATATGTGTGTGTGTGTATATATATATATATATATATATATATATATAAATATGTGTGTAAAGATATATAACTATATAACTATATATATAAGTATAGATATGTATTGTACCAAAATACCATTATATATATATTTATTTATTTGTGAATAAAAAGAACATATTCTGCTATGTGCAGAACATTGGAATGTGAAATATTAATATTTTCATGTCAGGTTAGCACATATGAGAATATGCGATCAGGTTAGCCTGCAAGTCCAGTGTGTTTCTTTTACTTTTATTTCTCCATTGACTTCTATGGGGAAAGAGGTTATCTTTTGTGTGACAGTCTAATTGGTTTAGAAGTAACCTTTAACGTTTTATGTTCAACTCATAATACAAGTGCAACCCGACGTGCGCAAAAATAGTACTGCACCACTTGTAATCTGGCTCACAATGTGCTAAAATATTCTGTCTAAAGAAAAAAAAATAGTTTGCAAACATATTATATAATAAGCCTCCCTATTGTTCCCATAGGTGACCATCTATCCTTAAATGCCTACAAAGAATTCAGTCATGTCACTGACATTAGCATACTTGCAAGCACACACAACATGAATCTTATCCAGAGACAGACAGCATATTAATAGAAGAGAACTTGCAGGCTACAAAATGCAGCATTCAGTAGATCATTTACATTTGTCAGGTCTAGTACAGTAAATGCAAAATAACATGATGGAATACTGCTGAAACTTGACAGATCATAGGCAAAATGATAAATACACGCTGACAACAACATTAAATGGATATACAACAGCAAGAGAACACATTTGCAGCATTGGTCAATTTTTTTCACAAGAAAAAAGAAAAGAAAAGAAGTATTTTACTTGAAGAGAATTTGAAAAAAAAGTATGACACAAACAGGTATCTATCTATCTATCTATCTATCTATCATCTATCTATCTATCTATCTATCTATCTATCTATCTATCTAATTTATCTACACACAGTGCCTTGCAAAAGTATTCAGACCCTTAACCAATTCTTACATTTTACTAAAAAATGATTTATTGAACTACTGTTCAGTGTGATATCTTAGCTATAATGATTTTATAGCAAATATACACCTAGATTACGAGTTTTGCGGTAACAGGGGTGCGGTGCTAACGCTCAGTTTCTGCTCACTGCTCACTTAAGACAACGCTGGTATTACAGGTTTTTTTAATCCAGGCGTTAGCCGCAAAAAAGTGAGCGGAGAGCAAAATTTAGCTCCACATCTCACCTCAATACCAGCGTTGCTTACGGTAGCGGTGAGCTGGCAAAACGTGCTTGTGCACGGTTTCCCCATAGGAATCAATGGGGGAGAATCGACTGAAAAAAACCTAACACCTGCAAAAAAGCAGCATTCAACTCCTAACGCAGCCCCATTGATTCCTATGGGAAATTACTTTTTATGTCAATACCTAACACCCTAACATGAACCCCGAGTCTAAACACCCCTAATCTTACACTTATTAAACCCTAATCTGCTGCCCCCGATATCGCCGACACCTGCATTATATTATTAACCCCTAATCTGCCGCTCCGGACACCGCCGCCACCTACATTATCCCTATGAACCCCTAATCTGCTGCCCCCAACATCGCCAACACCTACTTTTTATTTATTAACCCCTACTCTGCCGCCCCCAATGTCGCAGCAACCTAACTACACTTATTTACCCCTAATCTGCCGCCGCCAATGTCGCCCCCACTATAATAAATATATTAACCACTAAACCTAAGTCTAAGCCTAACCCTAACACCCCTAACTTAAATATAATTTTAAATCATCGAAATAAAATTACTACAATAAAATTATTCCTATTTAAAACTAAATATTTATCTATAAAATAAACCCTAAGCTAGCTACAATATAACTAATAATTACATTGTAGCTAGCATAGGATATATTTTTATTTTACAGGCAACTTTGTATTTATTTTAACTAGGTACAATAGTTATTAAATAGTTATTAACTATTTAATAGCTACCTAGTTCAAATAAATACAATTTTACCAGTAAAATAAAACCTAACGTAAGGGGGGGCGGAGCCAGCTCTGATACTGAATGGTCGCACATCAGCGTAGCTCTGACAATGTCTTATAATTAAATCTAATTTCGACCGTTCAGCTTATCCTAATTTGAACAGTTATCTTTTCTAATGATTCATGGGGCTGAAGTGAATAGTCCGGAACCTAAAAGATGCTAACAAACAAAGGCAATTCACATTGTTTTGCAGAATTCAGCATTGAGTCTGCTGAAATGCGGCCATTTTCCAGCCCACGTGGAGACAGGAAAGACCGACTGGGTTATAAGAACATATTGGATCTATTATCCACCAAACTTCTGGAGGTTGAACATGAAGTGATCTTAGCACTTACTGGGAGCGCTATCAGTCCTGAGCTCGCAACCCAGAGGGGGGAGATGCAGCAGCAAGAACTAGCCCAAAATTCGCCCCGGAAAAAGCGAGGGAGTTGAGGCCAATGGACTCCCAGCTGCCCGGGTGGCTGAACTTGCCAATATAAGGCCTGTTGACTACTCGGAGTGTTTCACCCCTCTAGATGACACAGCTCCACAAATGGAAAACAGAGAGGAGCGGCCATGTAGCAGGCATCCTAACGGCAACCAGCTATCGCAAATACCTTTCCGGTATAAACGGCCTCACTTATTAGGGGCGACTTTAGACCCGCGGTGGGTCATGATGGTGCAGGAGACTGTTACCTATGATATGCCTGTGGGTGAAGTCGGGAGATGCGATCCTGCTGCTGAGTGCAGCGCGGTCGAGCAGGGACCATTCGACACGTTTTGGCCTGTTGATGCGGCCACAGAGTCATGCCGGGTGTCAGTCTTAGACGCAGATCTTTTCTCACACAGTATGGCACATGTTCGTTTTTTCTATCTACCCAGGCAAGCATGGATGACCGGGAGTTGCAAATTCCTATACGGAAGAACTTTACAGGTGTTGGTGTCATTAAATATGGCAAGTCTGGAATTGGGTAACAAAGTAACCACTGTCTGCGGGCAGTTTATAGCTGGACCCTACACTCTGGACTGGACTATACCTTTTGATGAGACTTTTTGGACTGGTTGACACCCTCTCCTCCTTTATTGACCCTGTAGGACTTAAACACAATTATATTCCATATGCTTACAATATAAAGTGGATTGTACCTGATTATTAATACTGAATATCCCTGTGTTCTTAACATTTCCTGAGGTGGGGATTAGATAAATAACCTGTGAAGGGTCAGGTCCCCTTAACATCTTATAAACAGGGCGCAATATAGTATATGGACAGAAACCAAGTGTATATTCTTTGATAAGAGTGACCTTAAGTAAAGTGTATGGTGTTTTAGAATTTATATTTAACTGGTCAATACTCCGGTAATTTTCTTTGTTAATGCTGGTTGCAATGTGTTCCATGGCCAGTTTTCACACATTTTTCCCTTTATCACTCTAATCTTAATTGATCCTGAACAGTGATCTATCAGCATGCTGTTGTTTTATACACTATCCTATAGCTCTCATTTAGATCTAATTGTGCCCTGTCCCACCTCCACATCAGCTAGCTCAAATTAGCAATCTGCATTTTAAAATAACTAAATATCTTATGCTATTATGGTTACTGTTTGTTGATCCCTATGGATATCAAAGGCCTAGCTTGGCCTACTTGAGACGCTACGCTTTAATATGTAACACTATCATCTTTTTCTATAGCTATATGTGGTTTTTGTTAATGGTTTACAGCATACATCACCTTTAACATTATATAGCTCCTTTAACATTATACAGCCCCTTTAACATTATGCAGCTCCTTCAGGATAACAGTTGTATATATTACTCCATATTTGCAGATAACCCTAATATCAGTCCTTCACAGGCCTTATGTTTTCTCACTTAGGGTTTGGAAAAGGATGTTTAGCCTGTATGGTATTAAGCAACATCTATGGCCTAGTTTCACAACTGTTTGCCTGAGCTACTCCCTGGATAGTCATTATTAAAGAACATGAATGTAGCTATGAGTGTAAAGACAGGGTCAATATACTTATAAACCTCTTCCTACCAGATAGAAGGCAATATGATGACTGTAGTTTAGGATCTAATAGCGACCTTTTATAAGGACATACACAAGTTTTCGCCATAACTTATACACCAACCTTTGGGTATAGGGCCCGTACCCGAGGGATATGGTCCTGAAAGGCACAAGAGCAGTCTATAAACTCACATTTAACCTGGTCCTGATATAATTACATTTATGCTCCCAGTCCATATAAGTGAGAATGTTGATGAAACAGCAGACCCTTTATAACTAGTCATCTTTCCCAAGAGCAAAACTGATAGCCCTTAATTGTTTATGCCTAAGCTCTCATCAGCTTACTTAATTAGGTTAGTTGTTAATTTTCTCTCTTCTAGTATGTTTTTATACTACTAGGCTCCGCCCCCCCCCCCTTTTTGGAGCTTATTTATTAAGCTAATCCCCTTTTACGGGGACTGGAGAAGTCAGTTTCGTATTTAGATACACTTCTCCTCTTGGTGATCCTGCGGTTCACCATACCTGGTAAAGTATTTAAAACCTCACCTGATTAATACTGATACACTCGGTTCAAACCTATAAGACACCTACTATATTGTCTGAACTGAATAGTTGGTCTTTAGTGTTTTATTCTGATTTTTCTTTGTTCATCTGTTCAATATCTGCTTTTCTCATCATCCTCTAGGTGAAAATTGAAATCCTTATAGGAGATGATTCCTAAACTGACTTTATGAAGTCCCTAGAAAGTTGAGTTAATTGATAGTACTGAAGTACTAGTTTGCCCCTGTGTTTTCAGTCTGTTCACACTATTTAAAAATGAGGTTTATATTCTTATTCAAAATAGTTAAAAATGAGGTTTATGCGGTAGATATTTTGTTTCATGCTTGATATGCTTGATTTATATGATCTGCATTCTCATCAACAGCTATATCTACTATGTCATTACAACAATATAATGTTTGCATATATGTACATTTTTTTAATCACCTGCATTGTGACACCTGTTGTATTGCTTCATCCTCAATAAAAAAATATTTAAAAAATAAAAAAAACCTAATGTAAGTTACAATTACACCTAACACTACACTATAATTAAATTAATTCCCTACACTAACTACAATTAAATACAATTAAATACAATTATCTAAATTACGAAAAAAAAACACTAAGTTACAGAAAATAATAAAATAATTACAATTTTTTTAAACTAATTACACCTAATCTAATCCCCCTAATAAAATAAAAAAGCCCTCAAAAATAATAAAAATCCCTACCCTATACTAAATTACAAATAGCCCTTAAAAGGGCCATTTGCGGGGCATTGCCCCAAAGTAATCAGCTCTTTTACCTGTAAAAAAAAATACAATATCCCCCCAACATTAAAACCCAACACCCACACACCCAACCCTACTCTAAAACCCACCCAATCCCCCCTTAATAAAACCTAACACTAACCCCTTGAAGATCACCCTACCTTGAGACGTCTTCACCCAACCGGGCAGAAGTGGTCCTCCAGACGGCCAGAAGTCTTCATCCTATCCGGGCAGAAGAGGACCTCCAGACGGGCAGAAGTCTTCATCCAGATGGCATCTTCTATCTTCATCCATCCGGAGCGGGTCTATCTTCAAGACATCCGACACAGAGCATCCTCTTCATCCGACGGCCGACGACTAAATGACGGTACCTTTAAGTGACATCATCCAAGATGGCGTCCCTTCAATTCCGATTGGCTGATAGAATTCTAACAGCTAATCGGAATTAAGGTAGAAAAAATCCTATTGGCTGATCCAATCAGCCAATAGGATTGAGCTTGCATTATATTGGCTGTTCCAATCAGCCAATAGAATGCAAGCTCAATCCTACTGGCTGATTGGATCAGCCAATAGGATTTTTTCTACCTTAATTCCGATTGGCTGATATAATTCTGTCAGCCAATCGGAATTGAAGGGACGCCATCTTGGATGACGTCACTTAAAGGTACCGTCATTTAGTCGTCAGCCATCGGATGAAGAGGATGCTCCGCGTCGGATGTCTTGAAGATGGACCCGCTCCACTCCGGATGGATGAAGATAGAAGATGCCCGTCTGGAGATCCTCTTCTGCCCGGATAGGATGAAGACTTCTGGCCGTCTGGAAGACCACTTCTGCCCATTTGGGTAAAGACATCTCAAGGTAGGGTGATCTTCAAGGGGTTAGTGTTAGATTTTATTAAGGGGGGATTGGGTGGGTTTTAGAGAAGGGTTAGGTGTGTGGGTGGTGGGTTTTAATGTTGGGGGGAGTATTGTATTTTTTTTTTACAGGTAAAAGAGCTGATTACTTTGGGGCAATGCCCCGCAAAAGGCCCTTTTAAGGGCTATTTGTAATTTAGTATAGGGTAGGGATTTTTATTATTTTGGGGGGCTTTTTTATTTTATTAGGGGGATTAGATTATGTGTAATTAGTTTTAAAAAATTGTAATTATTGCATTATTTTCTGTAACTTCGTTTTTTTTTTCTCGTAATTTAGATAATTGTATTTAATTGTAGTTAGTGTAGGGAATTAATTTAATTATAGTGTAGTGTTAGGTGTAATTGTAATTTATGTTAGGTTTTATTTTACAGGTAAATTTTTATTTATTTGAACTAGGTAGCTATTAAATAGTTAATAACTATTTAATAACTATTGTACCTAGTTAAAATAAATACAAAGTTGCCTGTAAAATAAAATTAAACCCTAATTAAGCCCTAAGATGGCTACAATGTAACTATTAGTTATATTGTAGCTAGCTTAGGGTTTATTTTATAGGTAAGTATTTAGTTTTAAATAGGAATTATTTAGGTAATGATAGGAATTTTATTAAGATTTATTTTAATTATATTTAAGTTAGGGGGGTGTTGGGGTTAGGGTTAGACTTAGGTTTAGGGGTTAATACATTTAATATAGTAGCGGCGATGTTGGGGGCGGCAAATTATGGGTTAATAAATGTAGGTAGGTGTCGGCGATGTTAGGGACAGCAGATTAGGGGTTAATAAAATTGAACTAGTGTTTGCGAGGCAGGAGTGCGGCAGTTTAGGGGTTAATATATTTATTACAGTGGCGGCGATGTCGCAGATTAAGGGTTAAAAATTGTATTTAAGTGTTTGCGATGGGGGGGGGCTCGGTTTAGGGGTTAATAGGTAGTTTATGGGTGTTAGTGTACTTTTTAGCACTTTAGTTAAGAGTTTTATGTTACGGCGTTAGCCCATAAAACTCTTAACTACTGACTTTTAAATGCGGTAGGAGTCTTGACAGGAGAGGGTGTACCATTCACTTTTTCCACGACTCGTAATAACGGCATTAGGAAAATCCTATTGAAAAGATAGGATACGCAATTTACGTAAGGGGATTTGCGGTATGCTCGAGTCGCAAAAAAAAAGTGAGCGGTACACCTGTACCTGCCAGGCTCATAATACCAGCGGACGTTAAAAAGCAGCATTGGGACCTCTCAACGCTGATTTTTAGGGCTAATGCAAGACTCATAATCTAGGCGATAATTATTTTAAGGTGACATAATTTGACTAAAATATGCAATTTGCAAAATGATTCAACCCCCTGCTTTAGAATCACCATGTTTACACAGTTTAAAAAATTGCACCAGTAGAAATACAGTTTCCTAACAATTGGTCTCTTCTTGTAAGACATTTAGGGCCAGATTACAAGTGGTGCGCTATTTAGCACTTTCTCTAATACACAAACACCACCAGAAGTAAACCGTATGGAGCTTGATGCCCTGTGTCTAAAGACCGCTGCTCCATAACCTGTCCGCCTGCTCTGAGGCAGCGGACAGAAATCAACCCGATTGAATACGATCGGGTTAATTGACACCCCCTGCTAGCGGCCCTAGCACTTGTATTACAAGTTGAAAGTAAAATGTTTGTGTCCGATCAAAAGCCGTTGCGTGCTGACTTTAGGACTTTGAATATCGTGACCACGCTAACTTCTCCCCATAGACTTCAATGGAGAGAGTAAACTGGGAAATAAAACTTGCACACTAATCTGACAGGAGTTAAACCTACAGCCCTAAGGTAGTTACGAATATTTTACATTTCAATGTTTTTCGCCTAGAAATAAAATGTTCAATTTATTTTTAAATATAAATTTATATATTTATCTAATGTATTTTTTGTAAAATATATATAAATATAGATATAGGTATATACAGAAATATATAAATATATATATGAATATCTATTTAAAAATACATAGACCATAAAAATACACAGTAAAACACATTATTAAATAATAAAATTGAATAAAAGTAACACTTTATTTAATGGAGTTATGTTGTGCTTGGTGCAACTTATTATTTAGGTGTGTGACTTTGGGCTTTCCCTATACCTACTGCCAAGGTATTATTGGAACCCCCTCCTTCAAATGTTCCTTGGGAAAAATTATGCAAATAAAAAAAAAAAATTGGAAATACCAGCACTGTGAATACTGGAGTATAGCTTCTTAAATAGTATAATAATATAAAAAATATGTATATAGGTGTATTATACAAAATATTATATGCATAAGAAGAATTTTTTTTTTTAAAAACCAGGTGTGTGGAAATGAATGTGTATAAAGTATAGGAGATATCATGAAGGTTATAAATTTGAAGAGAAAAGTGTTATAGTTTACAAATTTAATAGAAATAAGTACACAATTAAAAAACTTGCTATGAGTTGGACGTCCAAACTTAAAAGGCTAAACACATAAGTAACCTTATGGATCCATTAAAAGCATACAGACTCAGAAATGGTGCTGCAGACTAGTTCATTAGTTCATAAGTTGAGAATAGGTTAGTTAGCATAGGATATTTTCCTTCACATATGCGTTACTGAATTTATAACCTTTGAGATATCTCCTATACTTTATACACATTAATTTCCACACACCTGTTTTTTTTTTTTAAAAAAAGACCATAACTTCTTATGTATATAAGAATATTTTGTATAACACACCTATATACACATTTTTGATATTATTATGAAATTTAAGAAGCTATACCCCAGCATTAAAAGCGCCGGTATTTCCACTTTTTTTTTTATTTGCAACTTTTTATTTAGCCTTAACTCTAGACGCAAGGGCCTCTAGTTATCAACGTGTCTACTTACCTGCCATCGCCAGCCCCAATACACCCGCCTAAGCTCGCCTCACATCGCCGCTGTGGACATAATGCAATTTATTTTATTTTTTTTAAAATGATTAGCCCAGCAGTGTGCCTGCCGCTCCAGCTTTCTGCTGCATGTGCCTACAGTCAGCCCTACCCAAAAACAATCCCCACCACCAGAGCAGTTACCTGGTAACATTGGTAACCTCAGCAGGACCTTTTTTGGTGCATTGGGAATGGCTGGATGCAGAGTTAGGTTTAGCATTCAGTGCTGCACAGTGCACATCTATAACAGCACATGGCACTAGCTTGGCATGTCACATGACACCGGCACGGTCTGGTACAGTTTCTCATTAATAAATATAAGCAGAGAACTTTTGACTGTGATAGTATTAGGACTGACAGTGTGTGTGTCCCATATCACATAACATCAGCAGTCTGGCATGAACCAAAAAATATATATTTTTTTAGGACTCTTGGGCCCCTCAACAAAGACTGGGCCCTGGGCAGCTGCCCCTTTTGCCCTGTGTTAAAGATGGCCCTGACCTTGGGGCTGATGGTAGTTACAGGGGGGCCCTGGGGCTGATGGAAGTTACAGAGGGGGGCCCTGAGACTGATGGTAGTTACAGGGGGGGCTCTGGGGCTGATGGTAGTTACAGGGGGAGGCTGAGGATTATGGTAGTTATGGGGGGGCTGTGATTGATGGTAGTTACAGGGGGGGTCCTGGGGCGGATGGGGTGTACAGGGGGTGATGACTCTGATGAGGCAGATTGGAGTTACAGGGGGAGATGGTGCTGATGGTAGTTACAGGGGGGCCCTGGGGCTTATGGTAGTTACAGGGGGGCCCTGGGGCTGATGGGGTTAACAGGGGGGATGCTGAGGCTTTAAACCTCATCAGTCCCAGGGTCCCCCTGTAACCACCATTAGCCCCAGGGCCCCCCTTGTAACCACCATCAGCCCCAGAGCCCCTTGTAACCCCCATCAGTCACAGGGCCCCACTTGTAACCACCATCAGCCCCAGGGCCCACCCTGTAACCATCATCAGCCTCAGCGCCCCCCCCTGTAACTATCAGCCTCAGCACCCCTACCCTGTAATCCCCATTAGCCCCAGGGTCCCCCTTTTAACCCCAATAAGCCTCAGCACCCCCACCCTGTAACCCTCATTAGCCCCAGGGTCCCCCTTGTAACCCCAATCAGAGTTAGCACCCCCCCCCTGTAACCCCAATCAGCCTCAGAGCACCCCCTCCTTGTAAACCACATCAGTCCCAGGGCCCACTCTGTAAACACCATCAGCCCCAGGGCCCACTCTGTAAACACCATAAGCCACAGGAGTATGCCTCCCAGGATGCCTGAACACCTTACCCCCTGATTAGTAATGTTCGATTATACCCCTAAGTTCCCTAACACTATAGGTAGGACTCTGGTAGGACTTGCCCTCTGGGAGAGGGGGGTAAGTCAGATCAATGTTTGGGGGTCTCAGGGGCCAGGGGTTTCTGGTTAAACTATAAGCTACTATACTTTATGTTAATCCCTTTTGAAGTTCAGCCTTTTTTGAGTAATTATCCTAATATTTTCCATAAAGCTTATATGTGGGATGCTTATCTATTATGCCAAGATGTTGATTTTAGTGTCTACATAAAAGGACTGTTAACATCGTTACCTATACATAGCTTGTCATATACAGATATTTTAATCTCTGTGAAGCTGGAACTTTTATTTTATCTTCTCTGGGCAATTTGTATATATTTGTGTTTTTGTACTTTGTTTATTTCTCATTTTATGTAGGATAATAATCATTAGAGTCCCTAATAAATAAGAGGCTGCTAGCAATTTTTAAACAATAACAATTCTACTCCAGAAATGTTATTGTTTAAACATATAGATAATCCCTTTATTATCCATTCCCCAGTTTTGCATAACCAACCCAATTATATTAATATACTTTTTACCTCTGTGATTACCTTGTATCTAAGTCTCTGCAGACTGTCTCCTTAATTCAGTTATTTTAACAGACATGCATTTTAGTCAATCAGTGCCCTCTCATAATGCGAAACTCCACGGGCGTGAGCACAATGTTATCTATATGGCACACATGAACTAACACCCTCTAGCTGAGAAAAACTATCAAATACATCCAGAGAAGAGGTGGCCTTCAAGGCCTTAGAAATTAGCATACAGGGAGTGCAGAATTATTAGGCAAATTAGTATTTTGACCACATCATCCTCTTTATGCATGTTGTCTTACTCCAAGCTGTATAGGCTCAAAAGCCTACTACCAATTAAGCATATTAGGTGATGTGCATCTCTGTAATGAGAAGGGGTGTGGTCTAATGACATCAACACCCTATATCAGGTGTGCATAATTATTAGGCAACTTCCTTTCCTTTGGCAAAATGGGTCAAAAGAAGGACTTAACAGGCTCAGAAAAGTCAAAAATAGTGAGATATCTTGCAGAGGGATGCAGCACTCTTAAAATTGCAAAGCTTCTGAAGCGTGATCATCGAACAATCAAGCGTTTCATTCAAAATAGTCAACAGGGTCGCAAGAAGCGTGTGGAAAAACCAAGGCGCAAAATAACTGCCCATGAACTGAGAAAAGTCAAGCGTGCAGCTGCCAAGATGCCACTTGCCACCAGTTTGGCCATATTTCATAGCTGCAACATCACTGGAGTGCCCAAAAGCACAAGGTGTGCAATACTCAGAGACATGGCCAAGGTAAGAAAGGCTGAAAGACGACCACCACTGAACAAGACACACAAGCTGAAACGTCAAGACTGGGCCAAGAAATATCTCAAGACTGATTTTTCTAAGGTTTTATGGACTGATGAAATGAGAGTGAGTCTTGATGGGCCAGATGGATGGGCCCGTGGCTGGATTGGTAAAGGGCAGAGAGCTCCAGTCCGACTCAGACGCCAGCAAGGTGGAGGTGGAGTACTGGTTTGGGCTGGTATCATCAAAGATGAGCTTGTGGGGCCTTTTCAGGTTGAGGATGGAGTCAAGCTCAACTCCCAGTCCTACTGCCAGTTTCTGGAAGACACCTTCTTCAAGCAGTGGTACAGGAAGAAGTCTGCATCCTTCAAGAAAAACATGATTTTCATGCAGGACAATGCTCCATCACACGCGTCCAAGTACTCCACAGCGTGGCTGGCAAGAAAGGGTATAAAAGAAGAAAATCTAATGACATGGCCTCCTTGTTCACCTGATCTGAACCCCATTGAGAACCTGTGGTCCATCATCAAATGTGAGATTTACAAGGAGGGAAAACAGTACACCTCTCTGAACAGTGTCTGGGAGGCTGTGGTTGCTGCTGCACGCAATGTTGATGGTGAACAGATCAAAACACTGACAGAATCCATGGATGGCATGTTTTTTAGTTTCCTTGGAAAGGAAAGGTGGCTATATTGGTCACTGATTTGTTTTTGTTTTGTTTTTGAATGTCAGAAATGTATATTTGTGAATGTTGAGATGTTATATTGGTTTCACTGGTAAAAATAAATAATTGAAATGGGTATATATTTGTTTTTTGTTAAGTTGCCTAATAATTATGCACAATAATAGTCACCTGCACACACAGATATCCCCCTAACATAGCTAAAACTAAAAACAAACTAAAAACTACTTCCAAAACTATTCAGCTTTGATATTAATGAGTTTTTTGGGTTCATTGAGAACATGGTTGTTGTTCAATAATAAAATTAATCCTCAAAAATACAACTTGCCTAATAATTCTGCACTCCCTGTATGAGTCTATCTAGGTTTAGCTTTCAACAATGAACACTAAGAGTACAAAGCAAATTTGATGATAAATGTGAATTGGAAAAGTTGTTTCAAGTGACATTCCTTATCCAAATCATGAAAGTTTAATTTTGACTAGACTGTCCCTTTAAATAAGAAATGATAAGTGGAGGGGGGCTCTTTGTCCTAAAATGCCAGGGCCTCTTTTTGGTTCCAGTCCAGCCCTGTAGAGCATTAATAATAGTGTAAACATACCTCTGAACATTTCCCAGAGGTTTTCTAAGACTAGGGGGTATGGGGGTCTTGTGGACAAATGCCTGCAGGTGTTTTGTGGATGGGTCTGCAACCAGAGGGACGTTGCACCTGTACGTAGTGGGCAGGTTCAGGCATTTCAAGGTCATAGCAGAGTCACTAGAAACTGTTACATGTTCCTTGATTGGGAAAGCTTTTGGAGGGACAGTGGGCAAATCTTATAACCAATGCTAGTCCCTTAATATTAGGTACAATTGGGAGGTCAGTATTAAAAATGTTTGTGTGCCTTATGAAATAGCATTATTCTAAGTTGTCTTTTCATCAAAAAGGATACTTGGAGTTTTTTATACTGGAGTCTTTTGGAAAGAACCTTTACTTGGTAGATAATATGTTATAGCATTTCATATGATGTATGATAATAAAAAAAATCTTTATGGTTGCTCATATCCATATTATAGTAATACCTATTTATTTTACAGGTCATAATTATAGTGCTGCTTAGAATAGTAACATCATACCTTTATACTTAGTCCAAATCCTCCAACAGTTTGTCTTCTGATTCCGACTGTTCTTTCCTAGAAAAAACAAATAAATAAATGATTATTTAATTATTCATTTAAATTAAAAGAAGTAAAAATAGAAAAAAACAAACTGATATCATATCATATACAATTTCATGAGAAACTATTAAGTAAGGATGTGTATTTGTTTTATGCCAATTTCCTGTTGTACAACATGATTAAGGGGTAACACCCGAAACGTTGTTGTGTTTTTCTTGTCTGAAGGAGATGTTCTAATAAATCTTTGATATTGGAACTTATTTGGTGTGCTGCCATCATCAATATTCATCATCTACTATTTAGGCATGAACCTGCATCATCATTAGTTATAGCTTCTTTACACACCTTTTCATGTTGTAGGTATTAGGCAATATTTCCTTGAGATGTTCAAAGCAAGGACATGCAAGGTTTTTATTTTAATTAAGTTTAATTTATTTTGCGACTTTAAAATGAATATAGGGAGAGCAGGGTAAACTACCAAAACATAGCAATTAAACATTATGTAATGTAAAAAAAACATATATAATAAACATAAAAAATAAAAAAAATAATAGAGATAAGCATTCTGCAGTTTCGTTTAATGCTGAATGCGGAAGTATGAAGCTGCTTTCGGTATTCGGCTCTTTTTGGAGATGAATATTCTCTTGTGCAAGTAAAACACATGAAGATCTGTGCAAATCCAGATCTTTGTATGTTTCACTTTCACAAAAAATATTTTTTTAACAAATTCCACAGTTTTTTTTTTTACTTTTGGACCCAGAACGTTTCCTACATAAGTAATGTTATCTGTGTGTTTCCATTATAGTACATTAATGTACATGTTGTGCATTTATAAACAAACTCAATGCAAATGATTCCTTTACATTTATATAATAATATATATATATATATATATATATATATATATGTATATATATATTTTTTTTTTAAATAAAGTTTATATGCACTATTTGTGAAAATGATAAATTCTCTATTTAAAACTAAGGGATATTAAAGGGACACTAAACCAAATTTTTTTCTTTCATGATTCAGATAGAGAATACCATTTTAAACAACTTTCCAATTTACTTCTATTATCTAATTTGCTTCATTTTTTAGATATCCTTTGTTGAAGAAAGAGCAATGCACATGGGAGAGCCAATCACACGAGGCATATATGTGAAGCAACCGATCAGCAGCTACTGAGCCTATCTAGATATGCTTTTCAGCTAAGAATATCAAGAGAATGAAGCAAATTAGATAATAGAAGTAAATTAGAAAGTTGTTTAAAACTGCATGCTCTTTCTAAATCATGAATGAAAAAAATTGGGTTTCATGTCCCTTTAATTTCTGTACAAAATGCAAGAAAAAATAGATAGAGAGGCGATATGAGGAAAAAAAGGGGACAGAAATGGGAGCCCAGTTAAAGTCGAGTAAAGAGATAAGGTGAGGTTAAGAGTATGTCAGAAATAGAGAGATAGGGTCAAAATGAGAGAGACAATGGTAAAACAAAAAAAGTCTCTGGAGGTACTTGATGGAGAGCAGTGAGATTATAGGAGAGGGAGTGAGATTAGATGTGCTGAGTGTGTGTTTTGAGATGTTGGGGTAAATGGCTGCTAGTGATGAGTGAAAATGGTGTAGAAGTGCTTGAGAGATAATGATAAGGATAGGCACTTGTTGGTGGAAGGAGAATGGTGATGGCAGATAATAATATGAGTCCATGGATGTCCATAACATGTGGGATATGCTTCCTGTCAGCAGGTGGAGGTCAAGAATTCTCACAAGAGCTTTTAATCCCTCCCAAATCTACTCCTCTCTCCAGTTAACATATAGCCAGGAAGAGGGGAGAGATAGAAAAAATTAAAGGAAAGACCAAAAGCAGGGTTAAGAAGTGCAAATAAGAACAGTTGTCCTTCGATCCTAGAAAATAGGGCTGATCCAATGGTCTCTCCTCTTTCCAAAGGAGAGAAATGTATTGGTAAGTATAAATTCTGATTTCTTTCATATAATGAGGAGAGTCCATGGTATGTTCAAGACTTCCTGAAATCGAATTAATCTGCCTCTCCTTATTAGAGATAGTTTTTATGGACAGTTTTCTCTTGGACCAAGAGGATCTTTGTTTTCCAGTAAGTTTTGGAGCAATCAGACCTTTGATTGTAAGAGGACTTCTGATATCTGGCAGTGCAAAAGGTATGAAAACAATTAGTTTGTTTATATCTTCCCTTAAGACTTCTTGTCTTGAGGAAGAAATACTCCTTTACCTCTAGTAACAGTCTTTATGGTATATTCTTTCTAACTCTATATCAAAAAGCAATGTACCCTTAAAGGGAATTGACAAAAGTCTATTCTTAGAGACCATATCAGCAGACCAGGATTTAAGCCATAAGACTATCCTTAACAGGATAGCAATGAACATCTATTTAACATAAATTTTAATAATGTCAAAAACTGCATTGCAATTAAATCTTTAGACACCTTAAAGGGACACTAAACTCAAAAAAATGTCTTTCATTATTCAGATAGAGAATACAATTTCAAACAACATTTCAATGTACTTCTATTATCTAGTTGGATTCATTATTTAGATATCATTTGTTAATGAAATAACAATGCATATGGATGAGCCAATCATATGAGGCATCTATGTGCAGCCACCAATCGGCAGTTACTTAGCCTATCTAGATATTCTTTTCAGTAAAGGATATCAAGAGAATGAAGCAATGTAGATAATAGAGGTAAATTAGAAAGTTGTTTAAAATTACACCCTCATTCTAAATCATGAAAGAAAAATATTGGGTTTAATGTCCCTATAAGTACTTTAATGCAGTTACGGACATTTTCAGATAACTGTTTGTAAAGCATCTGAGAAAGAAAGCCACATAAAAAAGAAGCTGCAGTGGCCACACAAGTGACTGTGATTGCTGGTCTAAGCTGCAGAGCTGATTGAGAAAAAAAAATTTGTAGTAAAGACTCTGATTTTTGGTCCATGGGAATAGTTGTACATTTTTCTAGAGTTGAAATAACATAATTTATGCTTACCTGATAAATTTATTTCTCTTGTAGTGTATCCAGTCCACGGATCATCCATTACTTATTGAATATATTCTCCTTCCCAACAGGAAGCTGCAAGAGTCCACCCACAGCAAAGCTGCTATATAGCTCCTCCCCTAACTGCCATATTCAGTCATTCGACCGAAAACATGCAGAGAAAGGAAAAACCATAGGGTGCAGTGGTGACTGTAGTTCAAATGAAAAAATTACCTGCCTTAAAGTGACAGGGCGGGCCGTGGACTGGATACACTACAAGAGAAATAAATTTATCAGGTAAGCATAAATTATGTTTTCTCTTGTTAAGTGTATCCAGTCCACGGATCATCCATTACTTATGGAATACCAATACCAAAGCTAAAGTACACGGATGATGGGAGGGACAAGGCAGGTACTTAAACGGAAGTTACCACTGCCTGTAAAAAACCCTTTCTCCCAAAAATAGCCTCCGAAGAAGCAAGGTATCAAATTTGTTAAATTTGAAAAGTATGAAGCGCAGACCAAGACTCCGTCTTGTAAATCTGTTCAACAGAAGCCACATTTAAAAAAGGCCCAAGTGAAAACCACAGCTCTAGTAGAATGAGCTGTAATCCCTTCAGGAGGCTGCTGTCCAGCAGTCTCATAAGCTAAATGAATTATGCTTTTTAACCAAAAAGACAGAGAGGCTGCTGAAGTATTTTGACCTCTCCTCTGTCCAGAATAGACAACAAACAAGGTGAACGTTTGATGAAAACTGTAGTAGCTTGTAAGTAAAACTTTAAAGCACAAACCACGTCCAATATTGTGTAATAGACGTTCCTTCTTTGAGGAAGGATTAGGATACAAGCATGGAACAACTATCTCTTGAGTGATGTACTTGTTAGATACCACCTTAGGAAAAAACCCAGGTTGGTACGCAGGACTACCTTATCCGTACGAAGGACCAGATAAGGAGAATCACATTGTAACACAGATAACTTGGAGACTCTACGAGTCGAGGAATTAGCTACCCAAAAGGAACTTTCCAAGATAAAGATTGATATCTATGGAACAAAAAAGGTTCAAACGGAACTTCTTGAAGAACCTTAAGAATCAGGTTTAAGCTCCATGGCGGAGCAACAGTTTTAAACACAGGCTTGGATCTAACCAAAGCCTGACCAAATGCCTGAACGTCTAGAATACCTGCCAGACGCTTGTGCAAAAAAATAGACAGAGTAAAAATCTGTCCCCTTTTAAGGAATAAGCTGACAACCCTTTTCTCAAAAACATCTTGGAGAAAAGATAATATCCTGGGAATCCAGACTTTACTCCATGAGTAACCCTTGGATTCATAACAATCAGATATTTACACCATATCTATGTTCAATTTTCCTAGAGACAGGCTTTCATGTCTGTATTAAGGTATCAATGACTGACTCGGAGAAGCCATGCTTTGATAACATCAAGCGTTCAGTCTCCAGGCAGTCCATCTCAGATTGATTCTATTTAGATGGTTGAAAGGACCCTGAGGTAGAGGGACCTGTCTCAGAAGCAGAGACCGTGATGGAAAGGATGACATGTCCACCAGATCTGCATACCAGGTCCTGCGTGGCTACGCAGGCGCTGTCAAAAACACCAAAGCCCTCTCCTGCTTGGTCTTGACCTCCGGAGGAAATCCCACTCCCCCGGAAGAAAAGTCTGACGACTTAGAAAATCCACCTCCCAGTTCTCAACACCTGGGATATGGATAGCTGATAGACAAGAGTGAGTCTCTGCCCAGTGAATTATTGTAAGACTTCTAACATCGCTAGGGAACCTCTGTTCCCCCTTGATGGCTGATGTAAGCCACAGTCGTGTATATTGTCCGACTGAGTATGATGTACCTCAGATTTGCTAACTGAGGCCAAGTCTGAAGAGCATGGAATATCACTCCCAGTTCCAGAATATTTATTAGAAGGAGGGTCTCCTCCTAAGTCCACTATCCCTGAGCCTTCAGGGAGTTCCAGACTGCATCCCAACCTAAAAGGCTGGCATCTATTGTAACAATTGTCCCATCTGACCTGCGGAAGGTCATACCCTTGGACAGATGGACCCGACATAGTCACCAGAGAAGAGAATCTCTGGTCTCTTGGTCCAGGTTTAACAGGGGGACAAATCTGTGTAATCCCCGTTCCTCTGACTGAGCATGCATAGTTGCAGCGGTCTGAAATGTAGACGTGCAAACGGTACTATGTCCCTTGCCGCTACCATTAAGCCGATTTCATTCATGTACTGAGCCACCGAAGGGCGCGGATGGGATGAAAAAACACGGCAGAAATTTAGAAACTTTGACAACCTGGACTCCGTCAGGTAAATTTTCATTTCTACAGAATCTATCAGAGTCCCTAGGAGGGAAACCCTTGAGATTGGGGATAGAGAACTCTTTTCTTGTTCACTTTCCACCCATGTGATCTCAGAAATGCCAGTACTACGTCCGTATGAGACTGGGCAATTTGGATGTTTGACGCCTGTATCAGGATGTCGTCTAAATAAGGGGCCACTTCTATGCCCCGCGGTCTAAGGACCGCCAAAGCGACCCCAGAACCTCCATAAAGATTCTTGGGGCTGTAGATATCCCAAAGGAAAGAGCTACAAACTGGTAATGCCTGTCTAGAAAGGCAAACCTGAAAAACGATGGTGATCTTTATGCATCACAATGTGAGGATAAGCATCCTTCAAATCCATTGTAGTCCTCTATTGACTCTCCTGGATCATAGTTAAGATGGTACGAATAGTTTCCATCTTAAATGACGGAATTCTGAGGAATTTGTTTAAGATCTTTAGATCCAAAATAGGTCTGAAGGTTCCCTCTCCTTGGGAACCACAAACAGATTTGAGTAAAAACTCTGTCCCTGTTCCTCTCTTGGAACTGGATGGCTCGTACACAATGTAAGAATGCCTCCTTCTTTATCTGGTTTGCAGATAATTGTGAAAGGCGAAATCTCCCCTTTTTTTGGGGGGGAATCTTTGAAATCCAGAAGATATCTCTGGGATATAAATTCCAATGCCTAGGGATCCTGGGCATCTCTTGCCCACGCCTGGGCAAAGAATGAAAGTCTGCCCCCTATAGGATCCGTTACCGGATAGGGGTCCGTTCCTTCATGCTGCCTTAGAGGCAGCAGCAGGCTTCTTGGCCTGCTTATCTTTGTTCCAGGTCCGATTGTCTCCAGACCGCCTTGGACTGTGCAAAAATTCCCTCTTGTTTTGCCTTAGCGGAAGAGGATGCCACACCTGCCCTGAATTTTTTAAAAGGTACGAAAATTAGACTTTTTTTTTTTTTTTTTTGCCCTTGATTTAGACCTATCCTGACGAAGGGCATGACCTTTTCCTCCAGTGATATAAGCAATAATCTCCTTCAAACCAGGCCCGAATAGGGTCTGCCCCTTGAAGGGAAGTTAAGTAGCTTATTTATTAAAGTCACGACAGCTGACCATGATATAAGCCATAGCGCTCTGCGCGCCAGTATAGTAAAAAACAGAATTCTTAGCCGTTAGTCTAGTCAAATGATCAAAGGCATCAGAAAAACAAAGGAATTGGCTAGCAGAAGCTTGTCAAATATATTCATTCCAATGGGAGTCGCTTAACTGTAAGCCTCATCAAGGAGACTCAACCCATAAACGCCGCAGCAGCAGTGACAGAAGCAATGTATGCAAGGGGCTGCAGGATAAAACCCTGTTGAGATAAACATTTTTTATCCATTGGATCTAAAAAGCACAACTGTCCTCGTCAGAGGTAGTGGTACGCTTAGCTAGAGTAGAAACTCTTCTCTCCACCTTAGGGAACTGTCTGCCAGAAGTCCCGTGTGGTGGTTACTATTAGAAAACATTCTTCTAAAAAATAGAGGGGAAGAGAGACGGCACACCTGTCTATCCCATTCCTTATTAAAACATTTTTAGTAAACCTCTTTAGGGTATTGGAAAAACATCATGGTACACACCCGGCTCTGCATATTATTTATCCAGTCAACACAATTTCTCTGGCCCTGGCGATTGTACACATTCATTCAGTAGCAGCCAAGCCTCCCTGAGCAACAAGTGGAGGGTTCTCAGCATAAATTTTAAATGTAGAAATTTCAGAATCAGGTATAAATCATCTCTCCCTGAGTCAAAATAAAAATCACCCACAGACAGAAGCATTATTGTGAGGGTAGTATCTTACATGGTTCTTAAAGGCATCTGTATGCTCTGTATGCTACCCCCAGACTAACTGCTTTCCTTTAATTTCAGGTAGTCTGACTAATACTTGCTGCCAGAATATTATTCACCACCTTTGCCATGGTCTTGTAAAATAAACGCTATGGGGCGCCCTTGATGTACTTGGCGCCATTTGAGCGTGAGTCCCTGAAGCGGGAGTCGAAGGGTCTGACACGTGGGGAGAGTTAGTCGGGCATAACTTTCCCCTCGACAGAGATCCCCTGGTAAAAGGAGAAACGCTATGGGTGCCCTTGATGTACTTGGCGCCATTTGAGCGTGAGTCCCTAAAGTGTGTGAGTCAAAAGGTCTGACACGTGGGGAGAGTTAGTCGCATAACTACCCCCACGACAGAATCCTCTGGTGATAATGTTTTTAAAGGACAAAAAATGATCTTTTATTGTTTATCATGAAATCAGTACATCTGTACACATTCTAAGAGTGGGTTCCACCATGGCTTTAAAACATAATGAACACAGAGCTTCCTCTATGTCAGACATGTTAGAACAGACTAATAATGAGACTAGTAAGCTTGAAAACACTTTAAATCAAGTTTAACAAGCAAATATATAAAACGTTACTGTGCCTTTAAGAGAAACAAATTTGTCAAAATTTGAAAAACAGTGAAAAAAAGGGCAGTAAAACAAACAAAATTTTACAGGTACATGTAATAAGGTAACAGAGCATTGCACCCACTTGCAAATGGATGATTAACCCCTTAATGCAAAAAACAGATAAAAGAAAAAAAAAAAAAAAAGACATAGAGTCGTTTTTAAAAACAGACACAACAAACTGCCACAGCCAACATGTGGGAAGCTTCAGTTAAAACTGTTTCGATGGCAAAGAATTTAAGCCAGCCATGTGGACAATACTTAGGCCCCAATAAGTTTTATCACCAAACATATGTTAAAAAACGATTAAACATGGCCAGCAAAACGTTTTAAAACAATTTTTACAAGATATGTATCTCTATTAATAAGCCCTGATATCCCAGTCGCTAGATCGCTGCATTTAAGGCGTTACTTACATTACTTTCGGTATCAGCAGTATTTTCTTAGTCAATTCCATTCCTAGAAAAATATTTTTACTGCACATACCTTATCTGCAGGAAAACCTGAACGCCAGTTCCCCCTCTGAAGTACCTCACTCCTCAGATGTGTGAGAACAGCAAATGGATCTTAGTTACGTCTGCTAAGATCATAGAAAAAACGCAGGGCAGATTCTTCTTCCAAATACTGCCTGAGATAAACAGCACACTCACGGTGCCATTTAAAAATAACAAACTTTTGATTGAAGAATAAGACTAATAGAAACACCACAGACTCGCACGACCTCCTATCTATGTTGAGGCTTGCAAGAGAATGACTGAATATGGCAGTTAGGGGAGGAGCTATATAGCAGGCTTTGCTTGTGGTGGACTCTTGCAGCTTCCTGTTGGGAAGGAGAATATATTCAATAAGTAATGGATGATCCGTGGACTGGATACACTTAACAAGAGAAAGCTCCATCTACTTTGGGAGCCAACTCTCAGACAGATAAATTATTTTTTTTCTGTTAGAAGGAGTAAAAGCAATGCCAGGTTTCTTCCATTCCTTAGCAATATAATCTGTCACCAAGTCAGGAGCTTCAAATGCCTGGGGAGAGTTTGGTGGAGCTTTGAAAACCTGGTTTAACTTATTTATGGGTTATGAAAATTCTGGATTCTGTTCTGACATTTCTAGGGTGTTCAGAACTTCCTGTAGAAGGAAACGGATATGATCCACTCTAAATCTGAAAGTGTAATAAGGCTCTATTTCAGTTACTGTTTCAGGGTCATCTGAGGAGATTTCACACTCAAAGGAGTTAGAGAAAGAGAATCTTCAGAGTCAGAGGACTCTAAAGTAGGTTGTAACAGAACTAAATGCTCAGTTCCATGAGACAACGTTCCAGATTTACTTTTGAGCTTCTTTGGTCTGGGAATTTGCCACTAACAGTTTCTGTCATAGTCTTTTGTAATTTATTTTTAAATTTAAAAAAAAAATCAGTGTTATTCCCTGAGTCATATAGACAGACATGGGTGATAGATGTCTGCCAGGCAAACTGACAGAATTACATCTTGGATACTGTGAACATGGGACACAGTTAACACATGGTTTATTAATCTGGTCCACAGGAACAGTTTTGCAAAATAAATAGGGAAAATTAACCTCATTTGTATCATGAGCTCTATTAAAATTTCTGGAGGTTCCTTCTAATGGGTCAGACATATTTTTTGGGGGTATATATAAGCCAAACAAATACTAAAGTACAGATTCAGGGGGGGTAGTTACAACGTGTCTATTTTACCTGTACGCCCGCCTAAGCTCAGCCTCACATCGCCGCCGCGGACCTGCAAAAATTCGCCTAGAGTTATCAAAAAAGCTGTCAAAAAGCCGCGCATCAAGTACGGGGCGATGAGCAGCGGACTGTGAGAGTTATCACATCATCCGATCTCGCTGCTCTTCGGCTTTTTTACAGCTTTCTTGCTAGCCTGGCACTAAGCCCCCAGCACTAATACACTGTTCTACCCCCTATAACCCCGCCCGCCGGAGCACCCCGCAACTAAATAAAGCTACTAACCCCTAAACTGACCCGCTACTAGAACCCCGCCCGCAACTCTTATAAAATGTATTAACTCCTTAAACCGCCGCTCCTAGACCCGCCGCAACTCTTATAAAAATGTATTAACCCCTAAACCGCTCTCCTAGACCCCGCCGCAACTCTTATAAATGTATTAACCCCTAAACCACCGCTCCGGACACCGCTGCCACCGCATTATAACCTAGTAACCACTATCCTGCCCTCCCCTATACCGTCGCCCTCTATAATAAAGTTATTAACCCCTATCCTGCTGATCCCGCACCTGCGCCGCAACTAAATAAATAGTTAAAAACCCTAAACCGCAGCTCCTGACCCCGCCGCAACCTATATTAAATTTATTAACCCCTATCCTGCCCCCCCTACAACCGTCGCCACCTATAATACATTTATTAACCCCTATCCTGCCCCCCACTACACCGCCGCCACTGTAATAAATTATTAACCCCTAAACCTAAGTCTACACACTAACCCTAACACCCCCCTAACTTAAATATTAATTAAATAAATCTAAATTAATATTTCTATTATTAACTAAATTAATCCTATTTAAAACTAAATACTTACCTTTAAAATAAACCCTAATATAGCTACAATATAAATAATAATTATATTGTAGCTATCTTAGGATTTATTTTTATTTTACAGGCAAATTTCAATTTATTTTAACTAGGTACAATAGCTATTAAATAGTTATTAACCTATTTAATACCCTACCTAGCTAAAATAACCTGTAAAATAAAAACTAACCTAAGTTTACAATTACACCTAACACTACACTATACTTTAATAAATTATTCCTATTTTAAAAACTAAATACTTACCTGTAAAATAAACCCTAAGATAGCTACAATATAATTAATAATTACATTGTAGCTATCTTAGGATTTATATTATTTACAGGTAACTTTATTATTTATTTTAGCTAGTTAGAATAGTTATTAAATAGTTATTAACTATTTAATAACTACCTAGCTAAAAGAAATACAAAATTACCTGTAAAATAAATCCTAAACTAAGTTACAATTAAACCTTAACACTACACTATCATTAAATAAATTAAATTAACTACAAATAACTACAATTAAATACAATTACATAAACTAACTAAAGTACAAAAAAAAGCTAAGTTACAAAAAATAAAAAAAATAGGTTACAAACATTAAAAAAAATATTACAACAATTTTAAGCTACTTACACCTAATCTAAGCCCCCTAATAAATAACAAACCCCCCCAAAATAAAAAAATGCCTACCCTATTCTAAATTAAAAAAGTTCAAAGCTCTTTTACCTTACCAGCCCTTAAAAGGGGCCATTTGTGGGCATGCCCCAAAGAATTCAGCTCTTTTGCCTGTAAAAGAAAAATACAACCCCCCCCAACATTAAAACCCACCACGCCACATACCCCTAATCTAACCCAAACCCCCTTAAAATAAACCTACACTAATCCCTGAAGATCATCCTACCTTGAGTCGTCTTCACTCAGCAGAATAGCGATGGAACCGAAGAGGAGACCCGGAGCGGCAGAAGTTATCCTCCAAGCGGCGCTGAAGAAATCTTCCATCCGATGAAGTGATCCTCCAAGCGGCGCTGAAGAAGTCTTCCATCCGGGGATGTCATCTTCCAAGAGGGCGCTGAAGAAGTCTTCTATCCGGGCGATGTCATCTTCCAAGCGGGGTCTTCAATCTTCATCCGCCGACGGTGGACATCCTTCTTTCCCGACGGACATTACCGACAAATGAAGGCTCCTTTAAGGGACGTCATCCAAGATGGCGTCCCTTCAATTCGATTGGCTGATAGGATTCTATCAGCCAATCGGAATTAAGGTAGGAAAAATCTGATTGGCTTGATTGAATCAGCCAATCAGATTCAAGTTCAAAATCCGATTGGCTGATCCAATCAGCCAATCAGATTGAGCTTGCATTCTATTGGCTGTTCTGACTAGCTAAAATAAATACAAAGTTACCTGTAAAAATAAATATAATTCCTAAAATAGCTACAATGTAATTATTAATTACTTGTAGCTATTTTAGGGTTTATTTTACAGGTAAGTATTTAGTTTTAAATAGGAATAATTTATTAAAGTATAGTGTAGTGTTAGGTGTAATTGTAACTTAGGTTAGTTTTTATTTTACAGGTAAATTTCTCTTTATTTTAGCTAGGTAAGCTATTAAATAGTTAATAACTATTTAATAGCTATTGTACCTAGTTAAAATAAATTGAAAGATGCTGTAAAATAAAAATAAATCCTAAAATAGCTACAATATAATTATTATTTATATTGTAGCTATATTAGGGTTTATTTTAAAGGTAAGTATTTAGTTTTAAAATAGGATTAATTTATTCATAATAGAAATATTATTTAGATTTATTAATTAATATTTAAGTTAGGGGGGTGTTAGGGTTAGTGTTAGACTTAGGTTTAGGGGTTAATAAATTTATTACAGTGGCGGGCGGTGTAGTGGGGGGGCAGGATAGGGGTTAATAAATGTATTATAGGTGGCGACGGTGGTAGGGGGAGGCAGATTAGGGGTTATAAATTTAATATAGGTTGCGGCAGGGTCCGGGAGCGGCGGTTTATGGGGTTAATACATATATTATAGTTTGCATTGGGCTCTGGGAGCGGGCGGTTTAGGGGTTAATACATATATTATAGTTGCGGTGGGCTCCGGGGAGGCGGCGGTTTAAGGGGTTAATTACTATATTATAGTTGCTGTGGGCTCCGGGAGCGGCGGGTTTAGGTGTTAATATGTATAGAGTAGCTTGCGGTGGGGCTCCGGGAGCGGCGGTTTAGGGGGTAATAACTTTATTTAGTTGTGGCGGTGTAGGGGGGGACAGATTAGTGGTGTTTAGACTCGGAGTACATGTTAGGGTGTTAGGTGTAGACATCTCCCATAGGAATCAATGGGATGTCTGGCAGCAGTGAACTTGTACTATCGCTATGGTCAGACTCCCATTGATTCCTATGGGATCCGCTGCCTCCAGGGTGGCGGTTTGAAAACCAGGTACGCTGGGCCGGAAAAGTGCTGAGCGTACCGGCTAGTTTTTTGATAACTAGCAAAAGTAGTCAGATTGTGCCGCACTTGTGTGCGGAACATCTGGAGTGACGTAAGAATCGATCTGTGTCGGACTGAGTCCGGCGGATCGAAGTTTACGTCACAAAATTCTACTTTTGCCGGTATCTAGCCTTTGATAACTAAGGCGAATCAGCCTCGACACAAATATGCTGCAGAATTCCAGCGTATTTGAGGTTGACGGCTTGATAACTAGGCCCCTAAGTCAGTGTACATAACAGAAAAAAAACATTTGTATTAATGTCAATAATACAATAACAGCCCTTAAATACAACTATTAAAAGTAGGGCACATTTTTTTTTTTTTTTTTAAAACACATAAAATGTTATGTGAACATTTCCCACACATTTAGCAGCTCTTATGCGGGTACTCACGACCTTCTGGCCAGGGAAGGGCTAAAATCCAGACTTTTAGATGAGAAAAAGCCTAAAGGGTGCCTCAGAGAAAATATTAGATGTTTTTAGAGCTTGAAGATGAGGAGAAAGGGCGTCAATGAAAATGGGCGGGGCTAACCACCATAACGATGCATAGTCAACAGTCTGAGTAAAAAATTAAAAAAACACAAATTTGAAAATAAAACACAAAAAACAATCTGCAGAGGATCCCAAACTGATCCCCAACCTAACCGTTATGAAAAGGAAAAGCAACAGCTAACTACATAGTGCAATTAATGTGTTCTCTTAAAGAGACAGTAACACATTTCCAAAAACAATTGAAAATTGAATTCCTGATGTAAAAAAATATAATAGAGCTTGCTAAGGGGGAGTGTGGGAAATGATACTGGAAATTTTGGAGCCCAAACTTTAAATTGTTGGTGTTAAGCACATAGAGAAAAGTGAGAGGCTGGAAACCCCCACACTATATGGGTATCTATAAAATAGGATACCAGTTATAGTGAATGAGGCTATATTTGGTGTCTGAGTCCACTTACATTGACTAAAGAACGCCTCCACTGATCTTACTAGCTGACTGAAGCTTTTTTCCCTCACAGAAACGTTGATGCTGTAGAGAGCTCATCCAGTGCAAGTATAAATACTGCAGAGGGATATGATTGGATATACCTGTAGCCCCTTTGGTGAGGCTGAGGGATTTACTAATGAGAGTATTGACATTACTATAAAAGAGGTAATCCTCAACCCGTTTAAATATCCATTTTCAATCTTCTAGTATATAACTGAAAGAGGGGATTAGGGTCTTCAGCCAGGTCCTGAGCTCCCCAATAAATTAGAAAATAACAAAATCTTGATAGCAGAGCACTTCACTCAACCTCTCACCTCAGAGGCCAATAACTAACTCGGTAGAGTTGTAGCGTTGGGAGGGGATTGAAAGCTATTGTGATGGTTCTTGACCTCCACCTGCTGGTGGGAAGTATACCACACATGTCATGGACACCGATAAGCTCTCCTCATTATGGGTAGATTAGTTTTTTTTTTCCAAAAAGAGCTGTTATCTTTAGGGCAATGCCCTAAAACAGGCAAATTTAATGGATATTGGTAGTTTATTGTTAGATTAGGTTTTTATTTTTTTATTTTGGGGGTTGCTTTTTTTTATCAAAAAAAAAAAAGGGGTATTAGATAAGGAATAATTTTTTATTTTTGATAATTTAGTTTGTTAATTTCTTGTAATCTTAGCTTTTTTATTTTTTGTAATCTTAACTTTTTTTATTTTAATGTAATCTTACCTTTTTTATTTTAATGTAATGTTAGGATTGTTTTTGTTTTAAATGTAAAGTTAGGATTTTTAAGTAATTTATTTTTAATGTTTTGTATTTTTTTTATTAATTCTTAAGGTAGTTATATTTTTTTGTGTTTGGGTATTTTAATTGTGGTGTTAGGTTAGGGGGCATAGTTATTAGATTAATAATTTGCATTGTGGGGGGTTAGCGGATTATGGGTTAATAATGTAATTAGATACTTTGCGTTGTGGGGGGTTGGCGGTTTAGAGGTTAATAGTGTAACTATGTAGATTGTGTTGTGGGGGTTGGCGGTTTAGGTGTTAATACTTTTTATTAGGTAGTTTGCAATGTGGGGGTTGGTGGATTAGGGGTTAATAGTTTTTAAAAGGTAGATTGCATTGTGGGGGGGTTGGTGGTTTGGAGATTAATACATTTTATTACTTATTGCTGGCGGGGGGATTGGCGGATTAGGGGTGGATATTGCGCATGCGTTAGTTGTTTGTTAAGGCTTTCAGGTAGTTACGGTACTTTCATATTCATTGCAACGTTTGCTGCGCCTGCCTATGTGTGGTGAGGTGAATATGGAGTAAAATGTCTCCATTCTCGGCGCGTACATCCATTGCGCTGAATATGTGATATTGACGCCAGTTCTATGTTAGTTTATGTGAGTAAAAAACAGTGGGCGACGGTGTGAAATATATGGGCCTAACTTGTATGCAGCACTGAATATGTGATCGCTAGATTCAACAAGAATAGGGGAGACGCTTACTTTTGCAGCAGACGTCGCATAGTGTTTTTTAAATTTAAAATTAGATGTAGGCTGTGTGCGAAATAATTCAGTCAAATCCAATTATTTTAACATTCTACTTGAGAAAATAAAAGTTATATTTTAATTATTTTAGTAAGCCACACTATTTATTGATTATCTGTGTATGGAATTCTGTTTTTTTGCTTGTCAAGAGGAAATTTTTAGTTTTTTTTGCTCTGTCAAGGAAAGTCTCATAGAAACGGAAATGTACCCAGAAAAGAAATCCTGGATTGAAGGGACACAGAGCATTTTGGGAAAAGTACTTTCTAGCCATGCTCTTAAACAACAAAAGTCTGATGATAAAGCCGAATATAAAGATGAAGCCAAAACCTCAGAAAAAAATTCTGGGACCAGAATCAACAACAAGGGGCCTATTTATCAACCTGTCAACCGCAAATACGCCTGGAATTCCGCAGCGTAATTGTGGCAAGCTTGATTCGCCCATTTATCAAAGCCTACAGACCGGCAAAAGTTGAAAGTCTGTGACGTATCATATGATCCGCCGGTCTCAGTCCGACACAGATCGAATGCTTACATCATTACAGATGTGCCAAATGCAAATTCGACACTATCTGACAACTTTTGCAAAATCTTCAAAGAATGCAGCAGCACCACTTCTCATATAAAAAGTTCCTTTATTAAACACATAGTAGGAGCAGGTAAAAAAAGAACGACGTTTTCGGGTGGTTATCCCTTAGTCATGTTCACATATTGTTTGTTAGACTTAATCACCTTTAAATAGCCATCAGTCAGGTGAGACCACCACCTTTCAGCTTATTACTTAGGTATACATTTTTCTTAACCTCTATTGCCATCTAGTGGTCTAACCTATATCAACATACAATTTTATTTTAGCAAAAAATATTTTTTTTTAAAAAGAGAACAAATCACATTTGTTGAAGAGCAGATTTCAAAATGTCAAAAATATAAAATTAAATGCCAAAAAAGGAATTATATAAAGATAAAAATCTTTTACTTTACAGAAATACACTTAAATCAAGTTCCCTATTCATACCATTGGGGATTAAGCAATCTAATTTATTAATCCAAAATGCCTCACGTTTTTTGAGAAGCAATTCTCTATTGCCACCACGTCTAGGGCTCTGTATGTGATCTATTATTTGGAATCTTAATTGTGCAATAGAGTGACCTTTATTTAGAAAATGGTGGGCAACTGGGGCCTTTAAATCTCCTGTCCTGATATTGGATTTATGTTGGATTATTCTGTCTCTCACCCTCTGAGTCGTCTCTCCAATGTAAATAAGCCCACACGGACATTGATTAAATATATAACAAAATTGGCATTACAATTATAATAGCCCTTTATTTTAAATTTCTGTCCCATAAGGGGGTGGATGAATATATCAGATTTTATCATGTTATTACAACTGGAGCAATTAAGACAAGGGAAACAGCCATTCCTCTCTGAAGTAATGTACCCCAATCTGGATTTCTTACTGGAGCCCACGTCAGCCTTAAACAATTTTATCTTTAAACTAGGAAGTCCTAGTGTAGGCTGGCATAGGTGGTTGGCGGAATGCTAGTACCTCAGGGTTACACTCACTTAAAACATGCCAGTGCTTATTAATGATCCTTTGTATTTCTGAACTGCAAGGAATTATATTCAGACACAAATACCATCCTGTCAGGGTCCTTTCTCTTATAGGTATTTCCAGTATTAACCCTTTCATCAGGTAGCTGTATCACCTTATCAATAGTCTCCTGAATCAAATCAGGGGGGATAACCACGCTGCACAAATCTAATGCCCATCTCCTGTAATCTCTGCAAAGCCAAGGCCTTGTCTTTCACTATCCGCTTTACTCTCAGCATTTGACTGTAAGGTAAAGATTTCACCAAAGCAGGTGCATGGGCACTAGAGAAGTGTAGGAGGCTGTTCCTATCAGTATCCTTTCTAAATATATCTGTTTTTAGAAGGGAACCATCTTTATATAGATTTTAGTATCGAGGAAGTTGATAGACTCTTCACTCCAAGACATTGTAAATTTAATACATCCTGATGCCCTGTTCAATTCACTCACAAATTGTTGTAGGATCCAACGTCACCACCACCAAATGCCAAATATGTCATCTATGTAACGCCACCAGGTGGCGCCACATAGAATGAAGAGCTCATTTTCATATACAAATTTCTCCTCGAAAATACTCATAAAAATATTGGCATAGGTAGGGGCGATGTTGGACCCCATAGCAGTTCCTTGTTTTTGTAAGAAATAAGAATCCTCAAAAAGGAAATAATTACAGTGCAGAATAATTTCCATTAACTCTATAATAAATTGCTGTTGCATAGCAGTGAACCTATTACTTTTACCAATAGCATATTTAATAGAATCTAACCCACTACTATGTGGTATAGACGTGTAGAGGCTAACAATGTCCAAGCTATACAAGATGCATTTATCCATATTCCCTGGCAGAACCTTCAATCTTAGATAAAAAATCATTAGTATCTTTAATAAAAAGACATAGCCTGAGCTACAAATGGTCTCAACAGTCTATCAAGGTATATGGATATATTTGTAAAGATAGAGTCAGAACCCGCCACTATGGGACGTCCAGGGGGGGGGTTCCCAGATTTTTATGAACCTTTGGGAGAGTGTAAAGCACTGGTATAGTGTATTCCTCTTTAATAAGATAATTTTTAGTTTCATTATGCATCTTTTTATGTCTACTGCAATTTTAGATGAGGGGTCTGAGGTTAATGGCATATATACATCTGTGTTAGCTAATTGAGCTTTAATTTCACCAATATAGTACCCCCTATCCAAAATAACTGTGGCTTCCGCCCTTATCAGCTTGTTTGCAAATCAATTCTTTATTATTGGCAAATTGCTTGTAAGGCTTGACCATCTTCTTTAGACATATTAGGTCAAAAAACGTAATTTCTTCTTACAGTATTTTTTCTTTAGGTTATCCAAATCAGATTTAACTAATTTCATGAATACATCAATACTTGAATCATAAACATGTTGGGAACAAATGTACTCTTATTTTCAGTCCAAGACTCTTAATAGCTAATCGTCAGGGGTAGAAACATTTTTCAATTGACTTTTAAACCCATCATTAGCATTGGAAAAAAAGGATTTTAGCTTAAGATTTCTATTAAATTTGTAAAGGTCCTGATCTAATTTAAAACCAATTACAATGATCTTGTTTGCAAAAAGAAAGTCCCTTCTCCAACACCTTGTATTGGGCATTTGAGAGTTCTACCTTAGAAATGTTCAACACTAGTGTTTGTTCGCCCCGGCGTGTCTTCCTTGGCGGTACCTGTGACACCTTGCTGTGGATTGGTTTTTGCGGTGATGCCTCCTACCCCGCCCCGTCTCCACCGACATCTGAATCCCCTGAAGTGGATTCCATGGTGCTGTCATAGCCGCTAGCCCGTCTTCTGTGACCTCCGTTTCTTGACGACGAGCCGCACCGGAAGTGACGTTTCTTGAACTTCCGGTCGGGTCCCGGTCCACCTGTAAACCGCTCCGGTAAGGTAATCGTTCTCATCACGGTTGAATTTGATCCGCTTCTTATTTTCAAGCTCTTTTTCAGATCTATAATCTTCATATTTATTTCCTTTTATAGATTTGTCGATGTCAAGATCTCCTGCGGGACTGTTTGAGGCTTGCTATCACCTCCTTAATTTCGTCTGTCTGGGCATCAATGGCCATCTGTAAATACTCCAACCATGAGTACGATTAAAT
Organism: Bombina bombina; assembly: GCF_027579735.1. NCBI lineage: Eukaryota > Metazoa > Chordata > Amphibia > Anura > Bombinatoridae > Bombina > Bombina bombina. The sequence continues at coordinate 883,240,729 of NC_069503.1, read as the reverse complement.
CCAGCGAACATTTGTTCAAAATTTGTTCAAATTTTAGTGCAATAATCTTTATTGCTTGATAGAAGTGTTGGTCTTGTACTCATCCTCATTATTTCCTTTTTGAGGATTCTTATTTCTTACAAAACAAGGGAACTCTGCTATGGGGTCCAACGTCGCCCCTACCTATGCCCAATATTTTTATGAGTATTTTCGAGGAGAAATTTGTATATGAAAATGAGCTCTTCATTCTATGTGGCGCCACCTGGTGGCGTTACATAGATGACATATTTGGCATTTGGTGGGGTGACGTTGGATCCCTACAACAATTTGTGAGTGAATTGAACAGGGAATCAGGATGTATTAAATTTACCATGTCTTGGAGTGAAGAGTCTATCAACTACCTCGATACAAAAATCTATAAAGATGGTTCCCTTCTAAAAAACAGATATATTTAGAAAGGATACTGATAGGAACAGCCTCCTACACTTCTCTAGTGCCCATGCACCTGCCTTTGGTGAAATCTTTACCTTACAGTCAAATGCTGAGAGTAAAGCGGATAGTGAAAGACAAGGCCTTGGCTTTGCAGAGATTACAGGAGATGGCATTAGATTTGTTGCAGCGTGGTTATCCCCCTGATTTGATTCAGGAGACTATTGATAAGGTGACACAGCTACCTGATGAAAGGGTTAATACTGGAAATACCTATAAGAGAACGGACCCTGACAGGATGGTATTTGTGTCTGAATATAATTCTTGCAGTTCAGAAATACAAAGGATCATTAAGAAGCACTGGCATGTTTTAAGTGAGTGTAACCCTGAGGTACTAGCATTCCGCCAACCACCTATGCCAGCCTACACTAGACTTCCTAGTTTAAAAGATAAAATTGTTAAGGCTGACGTGGGCTCCAGTAAGAAATCCAGATTGGGGTACATTACTTCAGAGAGGAATGGTTGTTTCCCTTGTCTTAATTGCTCCAGTTGTAATAACATGATAAAATCTGATATATTCATCCACCCCCTTACGGGACAGAAATTTAAAATAAAGGGCTATTATAATTGTAATGCCAATTTTGTTATATATTTAATCAAATGTCCGTGTGGGCTTATTTACATTGGAGAGACGACTCAGAGGGTGAGAGACAGAATAATCCAACATAAATCCAATATCAGGACAGGAGATTTAAAGGCCCCAGTTGCCCACCATTTTCTAAGTAAAGGTCACTCTATTGCACAATTAAGATTCCAAATAATAGATCACATACAGAGCCCTAGACGTGGGTGGCAATAGAGAATTGCTTCTCAAAAAAACGTGAGGCATTTTGGATTAATAAATTAGATTGCTTAATCCCCAATGGTATGAATAGGGAACTTGATTTAAGTGTATTTCTGTAAAGTAAAAGATTTTTATCTTTATATAATTCCTTTTTTGGCATTTAATTTTATATTTTGACATTTTGATATCTGCTCTTCAACAAATGTGATTGTTCTCTTTTTAAAAAAAAAATATTTTTTTGTAAAATAAAATTGTATGTTTGATATAGGTTAGACCACTAGATGGCAATAGAGGTTAAGAAAAATGTATACCTAAGTAATTAAGTGGAAAGGTGTGGTCTCACCTGACTGATGGCTATTTAAAGGTGATTAAGTCTAACAAACACTATGTGAACATGACTAAGGGATAACCACCCGAAACGTCGTTCTATTTTTACCTGCTCCTACTATGTGTTTAATAAAGGAACTTTTTATATGAGAAGTGGTGCTGCTGCATTCTTTGAAGATTTTGGATACTGTTTGGATCTTTGCAGTGATCCTGTGCTAGCTTGCACACACCTTGGGTCTGAGTGCTGGATTTCTATCTTATTTTCTTGACAACTTTTGCAAGTTATCAAATATCTTACAGGTACGCTCGCCGCAATTCTGGCCAAGCGTACCTGCTTTTCAATCCTCCACCCTGGAGGCTGCGGATGCCATAGGAATCAATGGGAGTCTGAAAGCAGCAAAAGCTTATGTTCGATGCTGCCAGATATCACATTGATTCCTATGGGAGAATAAAAGTTATGTTTACACCTAACACCCTAACATGTACCCTGTGTCTAAACACCCCGAATCTGCCCCCTACATCTCCACCACCTAAATAAATATATTATCCCCTATCCTGCTGCTCCCGGACCCCGCTGGCACCTAAATAAATATATTAACCGCTATCCTACCGCTCCCAGACTCCGCCGCCACCCAAATAAATATATTAAATCCTATCCCGCCGCTCCCGGAGCCCACCGCAACTAAATAAATGTATTAACCCCTAAACCCCTGGCCTCCCACATCACTACCACTTACTAAACCTATTAACCCCCTAAACCACCAGCCCCCCACATTGCCATAAACTAAATTAACCTAACCCCTAAACCTAACAACCCGCTAACTGTACATTAAAATTACATCATCCCTATCTTATAATAAATTTAAACTTAACTGTAGAACTAAAATAAACTATATTAAACTATTAATTAACCTACCCTAACTATTATACTAAAATTACATTAAACTATATTAAAATATTAATTAACCTACCCTAACTATTATACTAAAATTACATTAAACTATATTAAACTATTAATTAACCTACCCTAACTATTATACTAAAATTACATTAAACTATATTAAACTATTAATTAATCTACCCTAACTATTATACTAAAATTACATTAAACTACAAATTAAATTAAATATATTACATAGTTAAAAAACCTAACCCTACTCAAATAATTTAAATCTACTATTAAAAATTACAAAGTTACAAAAAACTAACAACTGTTACACAAAATAACAAACACTAAATTACAAAAAAATAAATAAACACTAAGTTACACAAAATAAAAAATAAACGATCAAATATTTAAACTAATTACACCTAATCTAAGAGCCCTATGAAAATAAAAAAGCCCCCTAAAATAAAAAAAACCCTAGCCTACAATAAACTACCAATGGCCCTTAAAAGGGCCTTTTCAGGGGGGCATTGCCCCAAAGAAATCTACTATTTTACCTGTAAATAAAATACAAATACCCCCCAACAGTAAAACACACCACCCACACAACCCCCCAAATAAAATTCTATCGAAAAAACCTAAGCTACCCATTGCCCTGAAAATGGCATTTGTATGGGCATTGCCCTTAAAAGGTAAAGCTAAAACCACTCAATAAACCCTTAAAAAAACTAAAACTAACCCTCGAAGATCCACTTACAGTTTTTGAAGACCGGGCATCCATCCTCAACGAAGCGGCAGAAGTCCTCATCGAAGCCGGCAGACGTCTTCATGCAAGCGGGCCGAAGTCTTCATCCAAGCCGGCAGAAGTCTTCATCCAGACGGCATCTTCTATCTTCATCCATCCGGCGCGGAGCAGCTCCATCTTCAAGACATCCGGCGCGGAGCATCCTCTTCTTTCGACGTCTTCTTGAACAATGAAGTTTCCCTTTAAATGACGTCATCAAAGATGGCGTCCCTTCGATTCCGATTGGCTGATAGAATTCTATCAGCCAATCGGAATAAAGGTTGAAAAAATCCTATTGGCTGTTGCAATCAGCCAATAAGATTGAGCTTTCATCCTATTGGCTGATCTAATCAGCCAATAGGATTGAGCTCGCATTCTATTGGCTATTCCAATCAGCCAATAGAATGCAATCTCAATCCTATTGGCTGCTGACTGAAATTTTTAATAGTAGATTTAAATGATTTGAGTAGGGTTAGGTTTTTTAACTATATAATATATTTAATTTAATTTGTAGTTTAATGTAATTTTAGTATAATAGTTAGCGTAGATTAATTAATAGTTTAATATAGTTTAATGTAATTTTAGTATAATAGGGTAGATTAATTAATAGTTTAATATAATTTAATGTAATTTTAGTATAATAGTTAGGGTAGGTTAATTAATAGTTTAATATAGTTTAATTTAATTCTAAAGGTAAGTTTTAATTTATTATAAGATAGGGATGATATAATTTTAATGTACAGTTAGCGGGTTGTTAGGTTTATGGATTAATAGGTTAATTTAGTTTATGGCGACGTGGGAGGCTGTCGGTTTAGGGGTTAATAGGTTTAGTAAGTGGTAGTGATGTGGTAGGCCAGGGGTTTAGGGATTAATACATTTATTTAATTGCGGTGGGCTCCAGGAGCGGAGAGATAGGGGTAATACCTTTATTAGAGTTGCGGTAGGCTCCGGGAGCAGAGGTATAGGGGGTTAATACATTTAGTTATTTGCGGCGGTGTGTCGGGGGCGGCTGAATAGGGGTTAATTACGTTTATTAGAGGTTGCAGTGGGCTCCGGGAGCAGAGGTATAGGGGTTAATACATTTAGTTATTTGCGGCGGTGTCGGGGGCGGCGTAATAGGGGTTAATAAGTTTATTAGAGTTGCGGTGGGCTCCGGGAGTGGCGGGGATAGGGGTTAATAACTTTATTTAGGTGGGGTTAAACATTTTAGTATAGTGGCGGTGTTTAGTGACAGTATATAAATAAAGGCTGGGAAAAAGACAAATTGCAGCGAGATCGATGACTGTTAGTTAACAACAGTCCGCTGCTAATCGCCCCGTACTTGGTTGTGCGGCTTTTTGACAGGTTTTTCTATAAATATGGAGGACCGTATTCAGGTCCATGCCCCGCGATGTTAGGCAATGTCAGGGCAAGCGTATTGGTGCCGTCTAATGCAAAAAAGTTGACGGCTTGATAAATAAGCCTCCAAGTTGCAGAACAACAAACTTAATATGCTTGTTCAGGAATGCAAATCTTAGACAATGATAATGACCCCTGTGAAATAGGAATATGAAGATAAGCATCCTTCAGATCTATAGAGAACATGAACTATCTCCTTTAGACAAGAAGAAGAAACATCCAAGTGAACTCCATCTTGAAAGAAGGAAACCTGAGAAACATGTTAAAAAAGGTAAGTCCAGAACAGGTCTGTAAGCTAATTCTTTCATGAACAATAAAGAGATTGAATAAAATCCATTACTCTGTTTCAAAACGGGTACTGGAACTATTATACTGATAGATTACAGATCTGAAAAAAAGGCTCCTACCTTTATCAGGATTTTTTGGAACATGAGACAGAATAAAAACCAAGCTCCCTTAAAAAGGTGAAATTTACTTCCTACCAGAAGATCTGGATCAGGAGCCCGCATCTTAATGCAGACTTGAAAGTGGAAACAGATGTCCTAGGACTTTTTAGAACTGTTCCAATTAGAGGTTGGTTTCCAGGAAAAACTGGAGGAACCCTGCTTCTAAGAAGAAGAAGTATACAAGGACTTTAGGTTCAAAGTCTGGAAACAGAACAAAAATGGTTAGAAGCCCTAAAACTACCCTTAAACTTCTTATCCTGAGGGAGAAAAGTTCCATCCACCCCCAAACTCCAGTCAACATAGAAATAGTTTTGTCCAAACCAGACCCAAACAATACTTTCCCCTTAAAAGGAAGAGACAGAAGTCTGGATTTAAAAACATGTCAGCAGATTATGATTTCAACTACAAGCCCAAGGCCCTTCTAGACAGAACTACTAGAGGCCATATTCATAGTATTGATCTTAAGAAAGAGAGAGATATCATCCTGATATAATTGGGATGATAGACAAGCCCTGCTCTCATGCAATTGATTGTGTGAGAGCAGGGGGCAGGGCTGCACAAGCAATCACTTGTACAATGTTAACTGCCCACTCCCAAGCATTGCCTGGTGGGGCAAGTTTCTGGATTCTGATAAATAAAGCCCACCATCTGAGCAGAGTGGGGTTATGTATTGTGTACAAGATTTGTGAGAAAACTGTTAGATTACCTAAATGGGGAGCACTGTTATTTGTTAATGGAAAATATGACATGAATAAATATGAATGTTGCATTGAACAAATGTTGTCCCTTGCAACGTTGTTTATTCATTCCTTCATTCCAATTTCAATTCTTTATTTGTCATTAACCCCTTCCTGCTGGGACTTGTTTGTTCAGATGTAAACAAATGTTTAAAAATTGCATGAGCATTCGCATGATTTCAATTATTGTTATCAGGTCTAGGCACGCCTCATCAGCCTGCGATCGCATATAGGAAGCGATAAGGTTTCATTGACAGCCGAACAGATAGGACCTTCCATCCTGTCCTAACGGATCTAAAGACCAGTCCAGTTAGGACGGCATTGAATGTCCTAACTGTGGAAGGGGTTAAAGGGACATCCTACACCAGAATGTTTATAGTTTAAAAATATAGATAATCCCTTTATTACACATTCCTCAGTTTTGGTTAAAGAACATGGTTATATTAATATACTTTTTTACCTCTGTGATTACCTTGTATCTAAGCCTCTGCTGACTACCCTCTTAAATCAGTTTCTCTCATAAGTAACTCCATGGGCATGAGCACAATATTAACAATATAGCACACTTGAACTAATGCCTTTTAGATGTGAAAAACTGTCAAATGCATTCAGATAAGAAGCGGCCTTCAAGGTCATAAAAATTAGCATATGAGACTTCCTATGTTTAGCTTTCAACTAAGAATATCAAGAGAACAAAGCAAATTTGATGATAAAAGTAAATTGGAAAGATGTTTAAAATTACATGCCCTATCTGAATCATGAAAGTTTTAATTTTGACTGGACTGTCCCCTTTAAAATTGCATGCCCTATCCATGAACAATTCTGGCTTAAAGGATAGTATACACCAATTTCCATATAACTGCATGTAATAGACACTACTATAAAGAATAATATGCACATATACTGATATAAAAATCCAGTATAAAACCATTTAAAAACTTACTTAGAAGCTTCCAGTTTAGCTCTGTTTAAAAGGTTACTTGAACACCCACTGCAAGTGGGAACTAGCAGAAACTCCCCCCCCCCCTCCCCTTCCTTTGAATATGAAAATACCCTTTTCACAAACAGAAGCAAGCTGGAGTAGGTATACATCAGTATCTTCTAAAACTTTGGGGCTTAGTTAGGAGTCTGAAAATCAGAGCAATGTTATTTAAAAATAAGCAAAGCTATCCATTTTAAAAAAAAAAAAAGGCTATATAAATAGATTTTTTTAAAGGCTATATAAATAGATCATCTACAAAACATTTATGCCAAGAAATAGCACCATCTCTCACACATCCAGGAACCGCATCTGGTTAGCAGGAAACGATCAGGCATCAGACCCATGATGAGCCTAGATCCAGCACTGTCCCCATGGACAACGTTCTCAGTGTCCCAAATCGTCAATGAATCCCAGCTATGTGCCGCATTGTAAGTAGTCAGTCCATCTGTATCCGTTAGTGTCGCACATCCAGCCTTCCAGGATTTTAGGGCCTGACCATTAGCGCAAATATGTTGGGCCGAGTGTACCTGAGTGAATGCTGGGTCAGTATAGCTCATCTGATCAGATGTAATGAGCTGTAGCTGTAGGGTTATGGCAGCAAGCATAGGTGGTCTGTCATTGGTAGATCCCCCCACCAAAGTTGATGGAAAGGCTGGCATCTCTTCTTCCCCCAGAGAGAGTCAGTCTTAGTGGGGAAGATCTGTTGGGTTGAGTAGGGATGATTGGTCATTTAAGGAGATAGTTGTGACATATCTTGTATGAGGTTTTAAAGGTAGATTAACTGCCAGAGGCTGCACCTCTGCTGCTATGGATCACTTCTAGTTCAACAAGAAGAATGTATTAATTCTCCATTGTAGGTATATATCAGTGTCAATCCACTGCTTAACTCAGTTTACTGGGGGGAGGTGTTGAAAGCCTCTCCTGAGTAAGGCTGTCACAGGTTTGTGTTTTGGGAACTGTAAAGTCCAACAACTGCCCAAGAGCTTATTAAAGGGACAGTCTACTCCAGAATAGTTATTGTTTAAAAAGATAAATAATCCCTTTTGTGCCCATTCCCCTGTTTTGCACAACCATCACAGTTTTAATAATATATGTTTTACCTCTGTGATTACCTTGTATCTAAGCCTTTGCAGACTGCCCCCATATTTCAGTTCTTTGACAGACTTGCATTTAGCCAATCAGTGCCCTCTCACTTGTAAATCCATGGGTGTGGTCACAATGTTATCTTTATAGAACACATGAACTTACGCCCTCTAGCTATGAAAAACTGCCAAATGCATTGAAATAAGGGGCAACCTTTCAAGGTTTTAGAAATTAGCATATGACCCTACCGAGGTTTAGCTTTCAACAAAGAATACCAAGAGAATAATTAAAATTTGATGATAAAAGTGAATTGGAAAGTTATTTAAAATTGCATTTCATATCTGAATCATAAAAGTTTAATTTCACTAAACTGTCCCTTTAATGGACCGCTTGAAGTAACATTAAGATAGGATTGATGAACTTTTATGAGATTGTTTTGCAGAAAGTTTTAAATTGAATAACACTTTATTTTGGATGATTTAATTATTTATTTCACCTATTTGAGATTTTATTCTTATTTCAAAATAATCTTTCTTTAGACTATTTATTTGCAAAGAATTTCTTTGATATTTTTTGTTGATTTTTGGCACACCTATATACATCTTTATTTTAATACTTGTCTTTTATCCAATTTGTAAGGTTTATTTGGAATCAGTTTTTAGGTGCATTACACAGAAATTTTGTAGTTTTAACTTGTGCATATTCAGGAGATATTTAAATCTTTAAAAATATTATAGAAACAACTTTAATCTAAAAAGAAACGTAAATGGCCATGTATTGTTTTGGCTCTTGAAAGTAACACTACTGCTTCTGATGGATTCCAGTTCTTGTCTTTGCAGTGCCTGTATTCAATCCATAGACAATACCAATGAAGCACAGCACCTCCAGCGTAGTGCACGCTGCCAAGGAAGCTGTCCAGCCTTCAAACATAAATCCACACACAGCAAGCAGCACTTTGTAATAAAAGGACCATTAATCATGCATGATCAAGGGCAAGAGACCCGAAACGTTGCACATCTATGTGACACTGCTGTGAATAAAGGTCCTTTATTACAAAGTGCTGCTGTGTGTGGATTATGTATTCAATCCATATCCAATTCAGGAGAAAGTCATAGTAGTCCATTCTTTGGAGTAGATTTACTAACTGTCAAGCAGACATGATTCGCTATAGCAAATCATGTCCGCTTGACATTGCTAAATGCCAACAGCATACGCTGACTGCATCTACCATTGTACAAGCATTTCTAGTGAAATGCTTGTGCAATGCTGCCCCCTGCGCACTGGTGGCCAATCGTTCACTAGCAGAGGCTGTCAATCATCCTCTAAAAGGTGGTGGACAAGTTAAGGAGCAGTCGTCTTATGAATGCTGCTTCTTAACTTCCGTTCCAGGCAAACCTGAAAAGATGGGCCTCTTAAGCAGCATCCTCTGCTCTTTGAAAGCACTGGAAAAAACTGGAGGCAGTAATGATTCTATTATGAGCTTTTAATAGGGGTAAGTAGTGCTACTTTTTAAGCCTTTAAACAGATGTTAGGAGACAGTTATTGCAATGTAGAAATCTTCACATGTTTTAAAATATTAATAATTGTACTGTAAAAGAAAATAAATGCTATGAATATAGTTATTGGTTAGTCTATGTTAATACCTGTTTATTTTTATAAATTACATTTGTGGAAAAAATAATTGGAATTGTTGAAATAATAAATATGAAATTGTACTAATAGCAAATATGTTTGATTTACATGTTTTAAACTCATCATATACTAGGTGAAAATTCAATAAAGGAAAAAGGAATTCAGGTGTGACATACACTAACCACATTTAATTTGATGTAGACATTAATTTTATTGCATAGTAATAACATTAACAAGGGCATTTAATGTGTTTAGCACCATTTTATGATTTTATGGTAAGGTAATAATAGATAATGCTGGCAGATCTCACAAAGAAATAGAATAGAAGAATACTTTGCACCAGTTGTCAGTCAGAACATTATCTTTTTTAGTTGCTAAGGCAATGATCACATTCAAATACAATCACTGCAAACTAAGGGAAAATTGTGTTAATATTCTATTCCCTTTAATTTTTAAGGCTTTTTGGGTCATCATGTTTAAATAAAAATATCAGTTTTAAGTTATTAAAAAATGAGTTTTTTACACCTATGCTTTCTGCTCACCCCCTTGCTAAGTAAAAGCTGGAAAAAAAAAAACGGAGCCTACTAAATCTCAAGCATGTGTATAGTCCAATCACAATCAACTTCCTGAATTCAATAAATGGCAAGAAGTGGACACTGTAATTATGGGGGGATAGTTATGTATGAATTTATTTTTTTATTTTAAATGAACATTTTTTTCCCAGCAGTATATGAAGGTGCCCAGCAACTCAAGAATATATCATACTAGAGGAAGTCTTTAAATTTGAAAAGTGTATTACCTTATTTGCCATGTAAATAATGAATATTAGCGCTGCGGAACCTGATGGCGCTCTACAAATAACTGGTAATAATAATAATATTAATTTAAGAGCACTAAAACACACAAAAAAATACAGTTAAATGGTTAAGTAATGTGAATGATTTAGAGGGTCCATTTATTGATCTCTGCCCCTCTATTTCATGGCATGAAGGCACATCTGTTTTTATATTGTAATTATTTTTGGCCTTTAATTAATTTGTGCTTTTAAATTTTATTGTAATTTACAAATTAGACTTTTAAGCTGTTCTACTTGTCTACAATTTAATAATGATCATTTAAATGTTTATTTATGATTTCGTTGAAGTCCATTGAGGTTAATAATGAAAATCTAGCCTGTTCGGGGTACTTGAGGAACGCGATTGAGAAACACTGCTCTAGAAGTTTAAACACCCAATGGCCATATAAAGTACCAGAGGCGCCACCATGGCCTAATATCGCCAGTACAGGTAAAATGAGCAGCAATATGAGAATGTGAATACTCACAAACATAAAGCACCCCACTGGTGCTAGTAGAGCAGACTGACACTTCTCAGTGGTTCAGCACACTGTATCCAAAGCGCAGAGACAGTCAGTAATCCTCTGACACTCCAATGTATATGTGCCTTTGGATAAAGGAAAAAGCAACACGACATGGCCCAATATCATCAGGACAAGGGGAAAATAATACCAATTGCTTGCACTTACAAGATGGTGGGCACCTGCAGGTGCAATCTCAGCAAACTGGAGCCAAAACGTCGCCCAGTAGACTTAAAACAGCAATCCTCACAGGAACCAGGATCAACTATATAATTTATCACAGGAGGTGAAAAAAAAAATACACACAATAGCAAGTGTATAAAAGCATAAAAAGTCTTTATTAACACAGCAACTAGTTTCTCAGCCTACTCAGGGCTGATAGCCTGATGAAACAGCCCTGAGTAGGCTGAGAAACTAGTTGCTGTGTTAATAAAGACATTTTATACTTTTATACACTTGCTATTGTGTGTATTTTTTTTTTTCACATCCTGTGATAAATTATATCGTTGATCCTGGTTCCTGTTGGGGATTGCTGTTTTAAGTCTACTGGGCGACGTTATGGCTCCAGTTTGCTGAGATTGCACCTGCAGGTGCCCACCATCTTGTAAGTGCAAGCAATTGGTATTATTTTCCCCTTGTCCTGATGATATTGGGCCATGTCGTGTTGCTTTTTCCTTTATCCATAGGCACATATACATTGGAGTGTCAGAGGATTCCTGACTGTCTCTGCGCTTTGGATACAGTGTGCTGAACCACTGAGAAGTGTCAGTCTGCTCTACTAGCACCAGTGGGGTGCTTTATGTTTGTGAGTATTCACATTCTCATATTGCTGCTCATTTTACCTGTACTGGCGATATTAGGCCATGGTGGCGCCTCTGTTTTTTATTCTTTTTTAGATTCCATACTACAGGATAGCCATCCTTTGACAGAGTGCAGCCTCAAACATCTGGGAATTGTCATTACCCTGGACTCATAGACTTTCACATTACCATTATTTGGTTTTGAATTGGTTTTAATATTTTTTTCCAATCTATGTTTATATTCTAGCAATATATATATATATTCTCATATATATATATATATATATATATATATATATATATATATATATAGTTTTTTACTATTATCATTTTCAGCATTGTGGTTACTTACTTATGTCCACATTTTAGATTTTTTAGGGTTTTATTTATAGTTTTATAATTGTTGCTATTATCATATTTCTAGATTTAGGCCTGTTTTTTTCTGTCGAGACATTACAAGCACTACCATATCACCTATTATATTGGAACTGAGGAAGCGCCCCCTAAGGGCGTGGTGTGTCCACTGAGTACACACCACTCTCTCCATACATACTAACATATAAAGGACCATTACATATGGCATTTCAACAACGCATAAAATGATTATTTTTAATTTTTAATATAAATTCATTATTTATTTTGCTGTAAAATACATCTGAAATACATCTGAAAATTGTCCTTGTTCTACTTTCTTTCAGGGAGGCTTAAGTTAAAATACTTTTGTCTAATTTATCTGTGATGTTTTCTTTACCCCCCTCCTATCTCACATTCTCTGTGCTCATTTGTTCTTTTAAGGTGGATTACCAGTTTTGCATTAACAATCATGATAGCATTTTTAAATGCTAGGATTTACCAATACTACAAATAAAGTAGACTTTTAGTCATGAAGAAAAAAATACTTCATGCTGAAAGTTCATTTGTATGCCTCATTGCACTATTTTATCAATGAGGTGATGTTAGTCAATAGTATGCTAGACATACAGAATAATGCCAACTGGGCTGCATGGCTATTGACTAAGAGGTAAAAACGTCACCTCATTGAAAAAATAGCGTTCTGCCATGGGACGCCTGAGGCGCTCAGCGTGGGATAAGCTGCAGGCAAATAAAGGAGCTTTCAGTATGAAGTATTTTAGTCTTCATGACTGAAAGTCCCCATTATTTGTAGCAATGATAAATCCAAACATTTAAAAAATGCTAGCATTTAACATCACTTTAACTGCACATGTGCAAACAGAGTTCATGCTATATCAGCGTATTAGTTTGGGATTGTTTAGGAAAGGTTCTTTTGTTTTGGGGGACAGGGAAGTCAGTGAAAAAAATTATAATATTATGCTCATTTGACAAAATAAAGCTGCATTATACATTGCAAAATTCTCATATAAGAAGGTGCATTGTTATGTAGCTTACAATTTATGTTTAATGTCCCCATAAATTTATATTGAAATATTCTAATAAATAATAATAGCTTAATTCTGTGTACATAACTACCAGTTGTATTTAGTCATCCCAGTTTGATACCAGGAAAATTATTCACTTTCCTATATACTGAAATATCATAAAATGTTACACATGTATTGACATGTGAAACTATTTTGGTTATTTGAAAAGAAAATAGGAGATGGATGCATTACATAATTTTATTGTAGATGCAGCTTAAAATTTGATTGCAGAACAGTCCATAGAAAACCTTTTCAGAAAAAAAGCATTGCTTAGGTTTTTTGAACAGCAATATATGGAAGCAATGTTACTTTTAGGTTAAGTGATTTCTCCAAAGCATTTATTTCTTAATTTAATTGGTTGTATATTCTCATTTTTTTTTTTCTCCCAACTGCAATGTAATAGTTTATTTGAAATTTATATTTACATATTGCTTTTATAAACCAGAATATTTTATGATTTATATTTCTTTCATTTCTAATTTTGTGTACATGATGTATAGTAATAGTCAATTTTGTATGAGGGTTATTGATTTCTGCATTCAAGATAAACTCTGTTAATTTGTATAAAGTAATTTGTTTTCATTGCTGATGTACAATTTTGTTTTGATCTGAAATTATATATATATATAGTATATATATATATATATATATATATATATATATATATATATATAAACTATACACATATATACACACATACAGTATATATACACTCACTTGATTAGGTACACCTGATTAATTGCTTGGTAACACAAATTGCTAATCAACCAATCACATTGCAGCAACTAAACGCATTTAGGCATCTAGACGTGGTGAAGATGACTTGTTGAAGTTGAAACTGAGCTTTAGAATGGGGAAGAAAGGGAATTTAAGTGACTTTGAAGGTGGCATGGTTGTTGGTGCCAGACAGACTGGTCTGAGTATTTCAAAAACTGCTTATCTATTGAGATCTTCATGCAAAACCATATCTAGGGTTTCCAGAGAATGGTCCGAAAAAAAGAAAATATCCAGTGAGTGGCAGTTGTGTGAACAAAAATGCCTTGTTGATGTCAGAGGTAAGAGGAGAATGGGCAGACAGGTTGGAGATGATAAAAAGGCAACAGTAAGATAAATAACCACTCATTACAACCAAGGTATGTAGAATATCATCACTGAATGCACAACACGTTGAGCCTTGAAGCAGATGGGCAACAGAAGACCACACAGAGTGCCACTCCTGTCAGCTAAGAACAGGAAACTGTCGGCAAGATTACGAGTCTTGCGTTAGCCTTAAAAAGCAGCGTTGAGAGGTCCCAACGCTGCTTTTTAATGCCCGCTGGTATTATGAGTCTGGCAGGTACAGGTGTACTGCTCACTTTTCTTCCGCGGATCGAGCTTACCGCAAATCCCCTTACGTAAATTGCGTATCCTATCTTTTTAATGGGATTTGCCTAACGCCGGAAGAAGTGAGCAGTACACCCTCTCCTGTCAAGACTCCTACCGCATTTAAAAGTCAGTAGTTACGAGTTTTATGGGCTAACGCCGTAACATAAAACTCTTAACTAAAGTGCTAAAAAGTACACTAACACCCATAAACTACCTATTAACCCCTAAATCGAGCCCCCCCCCCCCACATCGGAAACACTTAAATAAAGTTTTTAACCCTTAATCTGCCGACCGGACATCGCCGCCACTGTAATAAATATATTAACCCCTAAACCACTGCACTCCTGCCTCGCAAACACTAGTTAAATTTTATTAACCCCTAATCTGCCGTCCCTAACATTGCCGACACCTACCTAGATTTATTAACCCCGAATCTGCCGCCCCCAACGTCACTGCAACTATATTAAATTTATTAACCCCTAAACCTAAGTCTAACCCTAACACCCCCTAACTTAAATATAATTTAAATAAAACGAAATAAAATTACTACAATTAAATAAATGAATCCTATTTAAAACTAAATACTTACCTATAAAATAAACCCTAAGCTGGCTACAATATAACTAATAGTTACATTTGTATCTATCTTAGGGTTTATATTTATTTTACAGGCAACTTTGTATTTATTTTAACTAGATACAATAGTTATTAAATAGTTATTAACTATTTAATAACTACCTAGCTAAAATAAGTACAAATTTACCTGTAAAATAAATCCTAACCTAAATTACAATTACACCTAACACTACACTATCATTAAATTAATTACCTAAACTAACTACAATTAACTACAATTAAATTAAATAAACTAAAGTACAAAAAAACAAACACTAAATTACAGAAAATAAAAAAAATTACAAATTTTTTAAACTAATTACACCTAATCTAATCCCCCTAATAAAATAAAAAAGCCCCCCAAAATAATAAAATTCCCTACCCTATACTAATTTACAAATAGGGCTTTTTGTGGGGCATTGCCCCAAAGTAATCAGCTCTTTTACCTGTAAAAAAAAAAATACAATCCCCCCCACATTAAAACCCACCACCCACACACCCAACCCTACTCTAAAACCCACCCAATCCCCCCTTAATAAAACCTAACACTACCCCTTGAAGATCACCCTACCTTGAGCCGTCTTCATCTAGACGGGCACAAGTGGTCCTTCAGAAGGGCAGAAGTCTTCATCCGATCCTGGCAGAAGAGGACCTCCAGATGGGCAGAAGGCTTCATCCAGACAGCATCTTCTATCTTCATCCATCTGGAGCGGAGCGGGTCCATCTTGAAGCCAGCCGACGTGGAGCATCCTTTTCTTCCGACGACTCCCAACAAATGAAGGTTCCTTTAAATGATTTCATCCAAGATGGCATCCCTTGAATTCCGATTGGCTGATTGGATTCTATCAACCAATCGGAATTAAGGTAGGAAAAATCCTATTGGCTGATTGGATCAGCCAATAGGATTGAGCTCGCATTGCATCAGCCAATAGGATTTTTCCTACCTTAATTCTGATTGGCTGATAGAATTCTATCAGCCAATCGAAATTCAAGGGACGCCATCTTGGGTGACGTCATTTAAAGGAACCTTCATTCGTTGGGAGTCGTCGGAAGAAGAGGATGCTCCGCGTCGGCTGGCTTCAAGATGGACCCGCTCCGCTCCGGATGGATGAAGATAGAGGATGCCGCCTGGATGAAGCCTTCTGCCCCTCTGGAGGACCACTTGTGCCCAGCTGGGTGAAGACGGCTCCAGGTAGGATGATCTTCAAGGGGGTAGTGTTAGGTTTTATTAAGGGGGGATCGGGTGGGTTTTAGAGTAGGGTTGGGTGTGTGGGTGGTGGGTTTTAATGTGGGGGGTATTGTATTTTTTTTTACAGGTAAAAGAGCTGATTACTTTGGGGCAATGCCCCGCAAAAAAGCCTTTTTAAGGGCTATTTGTAATTTAGTATAGGGTAGGGAATTTTATTATTTTGGGGGGCTTTTTTATTTTATTAAGGGGATTAGATTAGGTGTAATTAGTTTAAAAAATTGTTATTTTTTATTTTCTGTAATTTAGTGGGGGTTTTTTGTACTTTAGTTTATTTAATTTAATTGTAGTTAATTGTAGTTAGTTTAGGTAATTAATTTAACGATAGTGTAGGGTTAGGTGTAATTGTAATTTAGGTTAGGATTTATTTTACAGGTAAATGTGTACTTATTTTAACTAGGTAGTTATTAAATAGTTAATAACTATTTAATAACTATTGTACCTAGTTAAAATAAATACAAAGTTGCTTGTAAAATAAATATAAACCCTACGCTAGCTACAGTGTAACTATTAGTTATATTGTAGCTATCTTATGGTTTATTTTATAGGTAGGTATTTAGTTTTAAATAGGATTAATTTATTTAATTGTAGTAATTTTATTTAGTTTTTTTAAATTATATTTAAGTTAGGGGGTGTTAGACTTAGGTTTAGACTTAGGTTTAGGGGTTAATAAATTTAATATAGTAGCGGTGACAATGGGGGGCAGCAGATTAGGGGTTAATAACTATAATGTAGGTGTCAGCAATGTTAGGGGCAGCAGATTAGGGGTTCATAGGGATAATGTAGGTGGCGGCGGTGTCCGGAGCGGCAGATTAGGGGTTAAAAATATAATGCTGGTGTTGCCGATGTTGGGGAGAGCAGATTAGGGGTTAATAAGTGTAAGATTAGGGGTGTTTAGACTCGGAGTTCATGTTAGGGTGTTAGGTGTAGACATTAATTTTATTTCCCCATAGGAATCAATGGGGCTGCGTTAGAAGCTGAACGCTGCTTTTTTGCAGGTTTTTTCAGCTGAATCTGCCCCATTGATTCCTATGGGGAAATCGTGCACAAGCACGTTTTGCCAGCTCACCGCTACCGTAAGCAACACTGGTATTGCGGTGAGATGTGGAGCTAAATTTTGCTCTACGCTCACCTTTTTGCGGCTAACACCGGGTTTAAAAAAACCTGCAATACCAGCGTTGTCTTAAGGGAGCGGTGAAAAAAAAAGGCTTGTTAGCAGCGCACCCCTGTTACCGCAAAACTCGTAATCTCGGTGTAAGTCTACAATTCGCAAAGGCTCACCAATATTGGACAATAGAAGATTGGAAAAACATTGCCTGGTCTGATGAGTCTTGATTTCAGCTGTGACATTCAGATGGTAGGGTCAGAATTTGTTGAAAACAACATGAAAACATGGATCCATTATGCCTTGTATCAACGGTTCAGGCTGGTGGTGGTGGTGTAATGGTGTGGGGGATATTTTTTTGGCACACTTTGGGCCCCTTAGCCATGGCCTACCAGAGTATTGTTGCTGGCCATGTCATCCCTTTATGACTACAGTGTACCCATCTTCTGATAACTACCCTACAGCAGGATAATGCACCGTCACAAAGCTCAAATCATCACAAACTGGTTTCTTGAACATGGCAATGAGTTAACTGTACTCCAATGACCTCCACAGTCATCAGTTCTCAATCCAATAGAGCACCTTTCGGATGTGGTGTGACGGGAGATTCACATCATGGATGTGCATCCGGCAAATCTGCAGCAACTACGTAATGCTATCATGTCAATATGGACCATAATGGCTGAGAAATGTTCCAACACCGTGTTGAATCTAAACCAGGAAGAATTAAGGCAGTTCTGAAGGCAAAAGGGGGTCCAACCCGGTATTAGCAAGGTGAACCTAATAAAGGGGCTGGTGAGTGTGTGTATATATATACACACCGTATAAATATGATGGTATTTTTTAATATAGAAACATAGAAACATAGATATTGACGGCAGATAAGAGCCATAGGCCCAGCAAGTCTGCCCGACCTTACCTAACAGTATAAACTTATCTAGTTCGTAGGATAGCCCTATGCTTGTCCCATGCATTTTTAAAGTCCCCCACAGTGTTTGTTGCTACTACCTCTTGAGGAAGTTTATTCCATAAATCAATCACTCTTTCTGTAAAGAAGTGCTTCCTCAAATTACTTCTGAATCTACTACCCTTTAGCTTGAGCTCATGACCCCTTGTTCTTGAATTTTCCATTTTATGTAAAATACCCACAGCCTCAGTTTTACTAAACCCTTTAATGTACTTGAAAGTTGCTATCATATCACCTCTTTCCCTTCTCTCCTCTAAGCTATACATATTTAGGTCATTGAGCCTATCCTGGTAAGTTTTATTTTTTAGACCATGTACCATTTTGGTAGCCCTCCTTTGCACAGATTCAAGTTTGTTAATATCCTTCTGAAGATATGGTCTCCAGAACTGCACACAATACTCAAGATGAGGCCTAACTAATGATCTATAAAGTGGCATAAGAACCTTACTATTTCTGCTGCAAATACCTCTACCAATACATCCAAGCATTCTGCTAGCCTTACTCGCTGCATTACTACATTGTTTACTAAGTTTTAAATCATCTGAAATAATAATTCCCAAGTCCTGTTCCTCGTCTGTAACAGTCAGTAAAGTGTCATTGAGTCTGTAATTAACATTTGGATTTTTCTTCCCTAAATGCATTATTTTACACTTTGCTGTGTTAAACTTTAGACCCCAGTCATTTGTCCAATCCTCCAATTGTTGTATATCACTTCTCATTTTGTCTACCCCCCCTGGAACATCCACTCTGTTGCAAATTTTTGTATCATCTGCAAAGAGACATACTTTCCCCCTGTAGCCCTTTGCTGATATCGCAGATAAATATGTTAAACAAAACAGGCCCCAGAACTGACCCCTGAGGAACACCACTAGTAACAGCCCCCTCTGCTGAATGAACTCCATTTACTAAGACACTTTGTTTTCTGTCCTTAAGCCAGCATTCCACCCAGTTCACAATTTTTGAATCTAGACCAAGGAGATATAGTTTGTGAATAAGTTTATTGTGTGGAACGGTGTCAAATGCTTTGCTGAAATCTAGATATGCTACATCAACTGCTCCTCCCTTGTCTAATACTTTTGCTAAAATAACTGAACAAAAATCATATAATTTGTGATGGTTTCTCGCTAAAAATGACCTACAGTGAGGCTTAAATGTGAGCAGCACCTAAAAAAAAAAAAAAAAAATCGGCATAGGAGGTGGAAATGAAACAACAGTTAGTTTTATGGAAACATTGCTAACCTTAACTAAAAAAGTAATTAGTCACAAATACCGCCAAAATCATCTGACAGGAAAGTTATGAAATCTAACATGATTATATACCCATGGTAAGGGTGTTTTTATTTTGTCAAAAAGTGAGTAAATAGTTTTTTGTCAGATGTAAATGTTGAAGAGAAGAAAATCTCTGAGGAAGCGTATGTGCGAAACGAGTGAGATCTTATTTTCACTGATAGTTAAATAAAACAGCCACAAAGCATAAAGGGATATATATATACACATATAGAAAGACAACAAATGTTTTTATTTTGACAAATCCAAAACTTGTCATAGGTAGAGAATCCAATGTCGATGTTTCAGCTCATGTATGAGCCTTCTTCAAGACAAAGTTAATATAGAAAAAACACAAAGGAAAAAAAAACTAACAAAAAATAAGCTGTGAAGAAACACACCCAACACCAACTACACTAAATATGATACAATTAAAATCATAAAAGGGTAAACTGTAACTCAATCAAAACGAAAAAGTACTCATATCCACCCTATCACTATAAGAACTTTCCAAAGTTCAAGTGTGTAGCAATATCAACACCAAGATGATTAAACAGGATCAGCCAGACTGAGGGGTTTGTTATAAACTGAGGGGTGTGTTATAAACTGAGGGGTGTGTTATCAGAGGAGAAACTCAGAATATAAACTTTTCATATACAGTGGAAAAAAATGTGACAATCAGTGTCACTAACATAGACAGGACTATCAGATCCTTACACCTCGCTATACAAATATGCAAATAAGAGGAGCAGACATTGACAGATGACAAGCAGCATAATATGTATCATAATATGTGTTAAAAATCCATGCAAGAGAAAATATCAAGCTATAGTGATTTTCAAAAATAATTGGTAGTTATATATACTCGACCAAAACCACGTAGAAATGTTAGTATAGCAAATGTATCAATACCTGCTTGAAAACAGACATAAGTATACTACAATATCAATCAAAGCTGCAGAGTGCTAGAAGCGGATGTTGCGTCCAATTACCGGGTGTTATCATACATTGTATCCAAACACCTAACTCCCCAAGGCAAAACAACCGGTCAAAATATTGGCCTCTACTGTTATTTGCCACCAGTATCCATGGAAACATGAACACCGCTACCAACCTATGTGTAAAACAAAACACGCAAAATGAATGGCCCAATTACGTCCAAAAATACTAACAATAACCTATATGCATTTTAAGAGACATGGACGATACAAGAGTAAGACAAAACACAGGATGTAAGTTAATACTACACTACCACTCGGCTTGTCAATTGTTATATTCACTAGATCAATGACCAAGCAACCAAAATTCAAACAACCACTTAAGATCAGGCAAAATAAGTACGAATAAACCGATTCTAAAATGGAGCTGAACAACCGTACAATATTAGGCGGTAGAAGCCGGTTATGATACTCCAACTGGAGTTCATATGTGAAACCAATCATTGTGTACTTTAGACGCCCAAAAGAGAATGCAAAATCAACAACGGAAAGATTTAAAGTCTGCAGCTCTTACCTTTAGTCGGCGACGTAGCCATGTTATTCTTTGTAAGAGATACCTAGGTAGGTAGCGTGCACATGCCTGAAGCACTACAGGACAGGAAATAGTGCTGCCATCTAGTGCTCCTGCTAATGTATAACATTGTTCCAATGTTGTTAGATTAGGGCATTTTTTATTTTCATGGGCACTAAAGAGCTAATTGCAATTTAAAGGGCAATATCTATACAAATGCCCAATGGGTAGCTTAAGTTTTTTTTTAGACTTAGGTTTTTCTATTTTTGGGGGTTGGTTGGGTGAAGGGGGTTACCTTTAGGGGGGACTTTGTAATTTTTGTAGGTAAAAGAGCTGTTTAACTTAGGGCAATGCCCTACAAAAAGGCACTTTTAATGGTTATTGATAGTTTATTGATAGATTAGGGGTGTTTTTATTTTGAGGTGACTTTTTTGTTTTTATAGGGTTATTAGATTAGGTTTAATTTCTATTATTTTGGATAATTTCATTTATTATTTTTTGTAATTTTTTTTATTTTTAGTTTATTTTATTTTTTTAAAATAGTAATGTTAGGTTAATGTATAGTTTAATCTTAGGTTATTTTTTTTCACAGGTAAGTTTTTATTTATTTTAAGATAGTTATATTGTAAGTTTAATTTAGAGTTAGGGGGGTGTTAGATTTAGGGGTTAATAGTTTAATTTAGTGTTTTGCGATGTGAGGGGCTGGCAGTTTAGGGGTTAATAGGTTTAGTTTAGTGCTGGTGATGTGGGGGCCTGGCAGTTTAAAGGTTTATATGTTTATTTAGTGTTGGTGATGTGGAGGGTCGTCAGTTTAGGGGTTAATAACTGTTTTATTAGTAGCGATGTGGGTGCGGCGGTTTAGGGGTTAATAACTTTATTTTATTAGTGGCGATGTGGGGGGGCGGCGGTTTATGGGTTAATAACTTTATTTTATTAGTAGGGATGGCGGGGGCCGGTGGTTTAGGGGTTAACAACTTAATTAGTGTCAGCGATGTCGGGGGGTGGCTGATTAGGGGTATTTAGACTAGGGGTTTATGTTAGGGTGTAAGGTTTTTACGTAACCTTCTTGTCCCCAACAACTTTGCTGTTTGCGGGTGCGTGATAATTTAGTGCTCCACTTGTAATCTAGCCCACACAAAAAAAAAAAATTAAAGGGCAACTGAACACCAGATTTTTCTTTGCTACCATCTTTAGTTTTTAATAAAATGCGATAGACAGTATTTTGGGAGCATTTGGTCTGACCTCTGGTTCATTTTATAAGTGCTAATCGCTGCAGCGAGCTCACGGTAATAATAACCAGCCACTTGTAATGGCTGATTAACTATTGTGCATCCGCAAACGGGCAAATTTGACATTTGTTGGGCACGCGATAATTTAGCGCTCCACTTTTAATCCAGCTGCTAGTTTTTATATGTGCCCAGGTTTTTTTGTATTTTTTTTTTCACTTACTCTCTTTTTATTGAAAGAAAAAAAAAAGTGGTTTTATTTTATATTGAGTGTAATATATATAATATATATATATATATATATATATATATTAACTATTGTTTGTAACTATTGAAACATAATTGCTTTCATTAGGAGAGTTTGGGTTCTGACATCTTGAGAACCTTTTTGGTGCAGGCACAACTGGATGAGAGTTCTTGTACTATAAAGGCCAGGTTACAAGTGGTACGCTATTAAGTGCTTTTGCTTGTGCACCATCACCACCAGAAGGAATACACAGGTCCGCCCAACATCGCTAAATGCTGACAGCATACACTGTCTGCATTTAACCTTGTACAAGCATTTCTGGTGAAATGCTTGTGCAATGCCGCCCCCTGCACATTTGCGGTCAATCGGCCGCTATAAGGGGATGTCAATCATCCTGATCATATCTTCAGGGGTAGATTGCAGCATACACTGCTTAGTAAATCTACCCCATTGAGTCATTACCAGATGATAAAAGCATGTAAAGGCTCTCTCAGCAAGTGATGTGTTTAAAATGCTGGTGCACAATGCATACTTGAATACACTTTTGAAACATCTATATCTTTAATTAGAAGCATTTTATTTAAAACTGAAATGCATCCATGTGGTTTCCAATTTTTGGCTGGAATGTCCCTTTAATAACTGTACTAACTTACTTGGTGCATGGCAAAACCACTGAATTGCTGCTTGAACTATTTAAGTTGAATGCACTAACCTCAGGCGATTGTGATTTTGCCTTAACTCTATCTCTTGCATAATTTAATCTTCTAGATCTCTATTACTATATTAACCCATTGACATCTGGTACTCTCTAGTATATGAAGTTACTTCTATCATGTTCTGGTAATGGTTTTGATGGTATTTATCTACAGATACCATTGCTGGGATAGCATAGATCTTATTTAAAACCCACATGGATGCTACACACCAAATGGATGTGGTTTAGTGTCGGCCGGGTGATGCTAGTCCAAATAATACAGTTCTCGGAAGTATATCTGCCATTACGTTGCCACAGCTCTCCATTATTTGTATGAGGTTGCAGATTTTTATGTTTTGTATAATGTTATACACTTTCCTTTACATGTTTTTTCTTGAAAGAGTGAAACCTACCAGGAATGGTGGTAGTTTGTAACAGTTAATTGGAATTGTATCTAATAAATTATTTGGTATACAATATTTGTTTTCTAAAAAAGTGCTTAATTAAGAGTGCTTGATTCCCTCTCCTTCTAGAGAAGTAATATGTTCCCCTTTATCGGTCTTGTTTGTTGTAAAAACATGCACAAGGGTCTGCACCAAAGTCACTTATTAAACATTTATAGGCTCCCTTTTGAGTTTAATGGGTAGTTACAGTAGTTATAGTACAACCATTATACATAAATAATGCATAAGCAATGCATAAATAATTACACCCATCTACAGCTTTATCTAAAAATCTTACCTATATTCATGGCAAAATTTACAGTTAAGAATTTGTTATAGTGTACTTATATAGAAATAACTTTCTTACTACATCTAGGGGCAAAGCTCTTGCAAATATAAACAAGAAGGAAGTTTTTTGGATTTTTACATTACAGATATGAAAATTGCAAGGCATTCATTTTGAATGGGATGTAGGTTTGTTTTGGCATTAGTATTTTTTATTGCTGTAAGGACTTATAGAGATAATACACAAAAAGTTGAATATGCTATTCTGACTAAACATGTTATATACTGTATGTATATATCAATTTATTGCCCAATTCATAATTAGTTGATTTTCTAAACATTAAATATACATCAGTAGTCATTAAACCAATCAAGTAAAAAATCCTTATATTACCCACAATTAATAATAATATTTTAATATTAGAAGTTTTGGTTTATGTTTAAAATTATAACTTTTATTCTAATCATTATAAAGAAAATTGGATGCGTCTGCTCGTGATAGGTATGCTACTATTAAATAAACATACAAATGTGAAAAAATAAGTGTATCAAATCTATCTCCTATATCAATCAATAGGTAAATTGATAATAGTATTTCACTTTCTAAACACAAATGCAAAGATCAATCTGGATACCATCAAAGGTGTAATATATCTGCAAAACAATGCTTATGCATAAAGTCACTTATCCAATTGAAATGTTTCTCAACTCCAACACGCTAGTAGTGTCCCATACTGTAGATAGGGAACAACGACTGTGTCACACTTCTGGTGGGGAGCGGATTAGCGGCCAGCTGGTTCTTCCAAAGGTAGTTGGTATACGATTCTGCAGTATCAAAAGAAGAAGGCTCCACAATAGTGCAGGATCAGTGATGTCAAAGTGAGCCCACACTCCAATGAACCATACTTACAAGATGAAAGGCACTTGATAAGTGCTACAAATGCATTCTGGGCTCTTATAGTCGCCCAGTAAACTATTCCTTGTAATCTCATGCTTCCTCGTGTTCCGTGCCCAGCTTACACTGTGTCAGACTGTTTGGATCTCACAGACCAATCTTAAGTGGGGCAAATAACTGTGCATATCAACAGTGTGTATATATGACAGTCACAAAGCCTAAGCTTTAGTAATATGTGATTCAATAGTATAAAAGTCTGTGGCAAGTCTAGTATAAATTAAAAGACTTTATTAAAAACAAAGTAACACAATGTTTCACTGTTGACTTTTAATTTATACTAGACTTGCCACAGACTTTTATACTATTGAATCACATATTACTAAAGCTTAGGCTTTGTGACTGTCATATATACACACTGTTGATATGCACAGTTATTTGCCCCACTTAAGATTGGTCTGTGAGATCCAAACAGTCTGACACAGTGTAAGCTGGGCACGGAACACGGAGGAATCGTGAGATTACAAGGAATAGTTTACTGGGCGACTATAAGAGCCCAGAATGCATTTGTAGCACTTACCAAGTGCCTTTCATCTTGTAAGTACAGTTCATTGGAGTGTGGGCTCACTTTGACATCACTGATCCTGCACTATTGTGGCGCCTTCTTCTTTTTCTTCTTTTTCTTCTAATCATAACAACATTTTTAACTGTCTTGCATTTTGTGCAATTGTAATGGGGTTGGAACTACTTCAGGTTTTTCTTTTCTAGAAAAAGTAATGTATTCCTAAACCACCCACATCCTTCCCAGATTCCTCCCACACTCTGCCTAACCACTGGGCCCTAGCACACTGGGTCCCCAAGACTCCATCCCTGCTGGTCATGGCTCCACCCACAAAACAACCATGACTTTGCACACAAGTATCCACCATTCAGTCTTGGCCTCCCATTCCCTGAAAGCATTGGGTGGTTATGTTAGTTATGTTATAATCATTGTTTATTAATATTTTCAGATAGACAAATACATTTACAGAATTCTAGTGAGACTAGTGCTTTTATTCTAGAGCATTTATGCACACCTTATGGTACCTGATTATTATTATTATTATAATGATACTAAAATAAAGTGCACTACATCGTTGCTTCACAATACCAATTAAATACTCTGTCACTGGGATAGCCTTCCTGTTGATAATGCACTGTATGCACTATACTTATACAGCATCATTTATCAAGCTTTGGAGCCCTTGCAATGCAGGCTCACTGCTTCCTAAGCTTTTTGGCATCTAAGAGGTGGCTGTTAAATCATCCCATACTTGGTCACACAAGAGCAGGGACACTGCATAATAATAAATGTGAAAGGTAGACAGGTTCACTAGCTACATAATAAATGTAGTGTGAACTAATGCATGAATACTACATTGAGTCAAAAGCAAAAGACAGTGAGCATACTCATTTTAGTCTATGTGGAGGATGGTACGAATATAATTAGTTGTACCCTCTCCCTAAAGAAGAAAGAAATGCTGGTGTAACACAGACTTATTTGTGTCAGAGAGCATTATGTTAATATTTCTTCAACAGTCCTATTCCAAGACTGACATATAAAACATATACTGAACATGTGTGAAAAGAATAAAAAAGAACATGTGTTGCATATGTATCTGTTCCACACTGAACTTGTTGCATATGTATCTGTTCCACACTGAACTTGTTGCATATGTATCTGTTCCACACTGAACTTGTTGCATATGTATCTGTTCCACACTGAACTTGTTGCATATGTATCTGTTCCACACTGAACTTGTTGCATATGTATCTGTTCCACACTGAACTTGTTGCATATGTATCTGTTCCACACTGAACTTGTTGCATATGTATCTGTCCAACACTGAACTTGTTGCATATGTATCTGTTCCACACTGAACTTGTTGTATATGTATCTGTCCCACACTGAACTTGTTGCATATGTATCTGTTCCACACTGAACTTGTTGCATATATATCTGTCCCACACTGAACTTGTTGCATATGTATCTGTCCCACACTGAACTTGTTGTATATGTATCTGTCCCACACTCTACTTGTTGCATATGTATCTGTTCCACACTGAACTTGTTGCATATGTATCTGTCCCACACTGAACTTGTTGCATATGTGTCTGTCCCACACTGAACTTGTTGCATATGTATCTGTTCTACACTGAACTTGTTGCATATGTATCTGTTCTACACTGAACTTGTTGCATATGTATCTGTCCCACACTGAACTTGTTGCATATGTATCTGTTCCACACTGAACTTGTTGCATATGTATCTGTTCCACACTGAACTTGTTGCATATGTATCTGTCCCACACTGAACTTGTTGCATATGTATCTGTCCCACACTGAACTTGTTGCATATGTATCTGTCCCACACTGAACTTGTTGCATATGTATCTGTCCCACACTGAACTTGTTGCATATGTATCTGTTCCACACTGAACTTGTTGCATATGTATCTGTTCCACACTGAACTTGTTGCAAATGTATCTGTCCCACACTGAACTTGTTGCATATGTATCTGTCCCACACTGAACTTGTTGCATATGTATCTGTCCCACACTGAACTTGTTGCATATGTAACTGTCCCACACTGAACTTGTTGTATATGTATCTGTCCCACACTGAACGTGTTGCATATCTATCTGTCCCACACTGAACTTGTTGCATATGTATCTGTCCCACACTGAACTTGTTGCATATGTATCTGTCCCACACTGAACTTGTTGCATATGTATCTGTCCCACACTGAACTTGTTGCATATGTATCTGTTCCACACTGAACTTGTTGAATATGTATCTGTTCCACACTGAACTTGTTGCATATGTATCTGTTCCACACTGAACTTGTTGCATATGTATCTGTCCCACACTGAACTTGTTGCATATGTATCTGACCCACACTGAACTTGTTGCATATGTATCTGTTCCACACTGAACTTGTTGCATATGTATCTGTTCCACACTGAACTTGTTGCATATGTATCTGTTTCACACTGAACTTGTTGTATATGTATCTGTCCCACACTCTACTTGTTGCATATGTATCTGTTCCACACTGAACTTGTTGCATATGTATCTGTCCCACACTGAACTTGTTGCATATGTGTCTGTCCCACACTGAACTTGTTGCATATGTATCTGTTCCACATTGAACTTGTTGCATATGTATCTGTTCCACACTGAACTTGTTGCATATGTATCTGTTCTACACTGAACTTGTTGCATATGTATCTGTCCCACACTGAATTTGTTGCATATGTATCTGTTCCACACTGAACTTGTTGCATATGTATCTGTTCCACACTGAACTTGTTGCATATGTATCTGTCCCACACTGAACTTGTTGCATATGTATCTGTCCCACACTGAACTTGTTGCATATGTATCTGTTCCACACTGAACTTGTTGCATATGTATCTGTTCCACACTGAACTTGTTGCATATGTATCTGTTCCACACTGAACTTGTTGTATATGTATCTGTCCCACACTCTACTTGTTGCATATGTATCTGTTCCACACTGAACTTGTTGCATATGTATCTGTCCCACACTGAACTTGTTGCATATGTGTCTGTCCCACACTGAACTTGTTGCATATGTATCTGTTCCACATTGAACTTGTTGCATATGTATCTGTTCCACACTGAACTTGTTGCATATGTATCTGTTCTACACTTAACTTGTTGCATATGTATCTGTCCCACACTGAATTTGTTGCATATGTATCTGTTCCACACTGAACTTGTTGCATATGTATCTGTTCCACACTGAACTTGTTGCATATGTATCTGTCCCACACTGAACTTGTTGCATATGTATCTGTCCCACACTGAACTTGTTGCATATGTATCTGTTCCACACTGAACCTTGTTGCATATGTATCTGTTCCACACTGAACTTGTTGCATATGTATCTGTTCCACACTGAACTTGTTGCATATGTATCTGTCCCACACTGAACTTGTTGCATATGTATCTGTCCCACACTGAACTTGTTGCATATGTATCTGTCCCACACTGAACTTGTTGTATATCTATCTGTCCCACACTGAACTTGTTGCATATGTATCTGTCCCACACTGAACTTGTTGCATATGTAACTGTCCCACACTGAACTTGTTGTATATGTATCTGTCCCACTCTGAACGTGTTGCATATCTATCTGTCCCACACTGACTTTTGCATATTGTATCTGGTCCACACTGAACTTGTTGCATATGTATCTGGTCCCACACTGATCTTGTTGGCATATGTATCGTCCCACACTGAACTTGTTGCATATGTATCTGTCCCACACTGAATCTTGTTGCATATGTAACTGTCCCACACTGAACTTGTTGCATATGGTATCTGTTCCACACTGAACTTGTTGCATATGTATCTGTCGCACACTGAACTTGTTGCATATGTTATCTGTCCCACACTGGAACTTGGTTGCATATCTTATCTGTTCCACACTGGACACTTGTTGCAATATGTATTCTGTCCCACACTGACTTTGTTGCCATATGTATCTGTTCCACCACTGAAGCTTGTTGCATATGTATCTGTCCCACACTGAACTTTGTTGCATATGTATCTGTCCACACTGAACTTGTTGAATATGTATCTGTCCCACACTGAACTTGTTGCATAGGTATCTGTCCCACACTGAACTTGGTTGCATATTATATCTGTCCCACACTGAACTTGTTGCATATCTATCTGTTCCACACTGAACTTGTTGCATATCTATCTGTTCCACACTGAACTTGTTGCATATGTATCTGTTCCACACTGAACTTGTTGCATATGTAACTGTCCCACACTGAACGTGTTGCATATGTATCTGTCCTACACTGAACTTGTTGCATATCTATCTGTCCCACACTGAACTTGTTGCATATGTATCTATCCCACACTGAACTTGTTGCATATGTATCTGTTCCACACTGAACTTGTTGCATATCTATCTGTCCCACACTGAACTTGTTGCATATGTATCTGTCCCACACTGAACTTGTTGCATATCTATCTGTTCCCACACTGAACTTGTTTGCATATGTATCTGTCCACACACGGAACGTTGTTGCATATGTATCTGTCCCACACTGAACTTGTTGCATATCTATCTGTCCCACACTGAACTTGTTGCATATGTATCTATCCCACACTGAAATTGTTGCATATGTATCTGTTCAACACTGAACTTGTTGCATATCTATCTGTTCCACACTGAACTTGTTGCATATGTATCTGTTCCACACTGAACTTGTTGCATATGTATCTGTCCCACACTGAACGTGTTGCATATGTATCTGTCCCACACTGAACTTGTTGCATATCTATCTGTCCCACACTGAACTTGTTGCATATGTATCTATTCCCACACTGAACTTGTTGCATATGTATCTGTTCCACACTGAACTTGTTGCATATCTATCTGTCCCACACTGAACTTGTTGCATATGTATCTGTCCCACACTGAACTTGTTGCATATGTATCTGTTCCACACTGAACTTGTTGCATATGTATCTGTTCCACACTGAACTTGTTGCATATGTATCTGTCCACACTGAACTTGTTGCATATGTATCTGTCCCACACTGAACTTGTTGCATATGTATCTGTTCCACACTGAACTTGTTGCATATGTATCTGTTCCCACACTGAACTTGTTGCATATGTATCTGTTCCACACTGAACTTGTTGTATATGTATCTGTCCCACACTCTACTTGTTGCATATGTATCTGTCCACACTGAACTTGTTGCATATGTATCTGTCCCACACTGAACTTGTTGCATATGTGTCTGTCCCACACTGAACTTGTTGCATATGTATCTGTTCCACACTGAACTTGTTGCATATGTATCTGTCCCACACTGAACTTGTTGCATATGTATCTGTTCCACATTGAACTTGTTGCATATGTATCTGTTCCACACTGAACTTGTTGCATATGTATCTGTTCTACACTGAACTTGTTGCATATGTATCTGTCCCACACTGAACTTGTTGCATATGTATCTGTTCCACACTGTACTTGTTGCATATGTATCTGTTCCACACTGAACTTGTTGCATATGTATCTGTTCCACACTGAACTTGTTGCATATGTATCTGTCCCACACTGAACTTGTTGCATAGTATCTGTTCCACACTGAACTTGTTGCATATGTATCTGTTCCACACTGAACTTGTTGCATATGTATCTGTCCCACACTGAACTTGTTGCATTATGTATCTGTCCACACTGAACTTGTTGTATATCTATCTGTCCCACACTGAACTTGTTGCATATGTATCTGTCCCACACTGAACTTGTTGCATATGTAACTGTCCCACACTGAACTTGTTGTATATGTATCTCTCCCACACTGAACGTGTTGCATATGTATCTGTCCCACACTGAACTTGTTGTATATGTATCTGTCCCACACTGAACGTGTTGCATATCTATCTGTCCCACACTGAACTTGTTGCATATGTATCTGTCCACACTGAACTTGTTGCATATGTATCTGTCCCACACTGAACTGTGTTGCATATGTATCTGTCCCACACTGAACTTGTTGCATCATGTATCTGTTCCACACTGAACTTGTTGAATAGTATCTGTCCCACACTGAACTTGTTGCATATGTATCTGTCCCAACACTGAACGTGTTGCATATGTAGCTGTTCCAGCACTGAACTTGTTGCATATCTATCTGTCCCACACTGAACTTGTTGCATATGTATCTGTCCCACACTGAACTTGTTGCATATCTATCTGTTCCACACTGAACTTGTTGGCATATGTATCTGTCCCACTGAACGTGTTGCATATGTATCTGTCCCACACTGAACTTGTTGCATATCTATCTGTCCCACACTGAACTTGTTGATATGTATCATCACACACTAACTTGTTGCATATGTATCTGTTCCACACTGAACTTGTTGCATATCTATCTGTCCACACTGAACTTGTTGCATATGTATCTGTTCCACACTGAACTTGTTGCATATGTATCTGTCCCACACTGAACGTGTTGCATATGTATCTGTCCCACACTGAACTTGTTGCATATCTATCTGTCCCACACTGACTTGTTGCATATGTATCTATCCCACACTGAACTTGTTGCATATGTATCTGTTCCACACTGAACTTGTTGCATATCTATCTGTCCCACACTGAACTTGTTGCATATTTATCTGTCCCACACTGAACTTGTTGCATATGTATCTGTTCCACACTGAACTTGTTGCATATGTATCTGTTCCACACTGAACTTGTTGCATATGTATCTGTTCCACACTGAACTTGTTGCATATGTGTCTGCCCACACTGAACTTGTTGCATATGTATCTGTTCCACACTGAACTTGTTGCATATGTATCTGTCCCACACTGAACTTGTTGCATATGTATCTGTTCCACACTGAACTTGTTGCATATGTATCTGTCCCACACTGAACTTTTTGCATATGTATCTGTTCCACACTGAACTTGTTGCATATGTATCTGTTCCACACTGAACTTGTTGCATATGTATCTGTTCCACACTGAACTTGTTGCATATGTATCTGTCCCACACTGAACGTGTTGCATATGTATCTGTTCCACACTGAACTTGTTGCATATGTATCTGTCCCACACTGAACTTGTTGCATATGTATCTGTCCCACACTGAACTTGTTGCATATGTATCTGTCCCACACTGAACTTGTTGCATATAGTATCTGTTCCCACACTGAACTTGTTGCATATGTATCTGTTCCACACTGAACTTGTTGCATATGTATCTGTCCCACACTGAACTTGTTGCATATGTATCTGTCCCCACTGAACTGAGACATTGTATCCTGTCCCCGACTTTGCATGTATCTGTCCCACACTGAACTTGTTGCATATGTATCTGTTCCACACTGAACTTGTTGCATATGTATCTGTCCCACACTGAACTGTTGCATAAGTATCTGTCCTCACTGTACTTGTTGCAATATGTATCTGTTCCACACTGAACTTGTTGCATATGTATCTGTCCCACTCCTGAACTTGTTGCATATCTATCTGTCCCACACTGACTTGTTGCATATGTATCTGTTCCACACCTGAACTTGTTTCATATGTATCTGTTCCACACTGAACTTGTTGCAAATGTATCTGTCCCACACTGAACTTGTTGCATATGTATCTGTCCCACACTGAACTTGTTGCATATGTATCTGTCCCACACTGAACTTGTTGCATATGTATCTGTTCCACACTGAACTTGTTGCAAATGTATCTGTCCCACACTGAACTTGTTGCATATGTATCTGTCCCACACTGAACTTGTTGCATATGTAACTGTCCCACACTGACTTGTTGTATATGTATCTCTCCCACCACTGAACGTGTTGCATATGTATCTGTCCCACACTGAACTTGTTGTATATGTATCTGTCCACACTGAACGTGTTGCATATGTATCTGTCCCACACTGAACTTGTTGCATATGTATCTGTCCCACACTGAACTTGTTGCATATGTATCTGTCCCACACTGAACTTGTTGCATATGTATCTGTCCCACACTGAACTTGTTGCATATGTATCTGTTCCACACTGAACTTGTTGAATATGTATCTGTCCCACACTGAACTTGTTGCATATGTATCTGTCCCACACTGAACGTGTTGCATATGTATCTGTCCAACACTGAACTTGTTGCATATCTATCTGTCCCACACTGAACTTGTTGCATATGTATCTGTCCCACACTGAACTTGTTGCATATCGTATCTGTTCCACACTGAACTTGTTGCATATGTATCTGTTCCCACACTGAACTTGTTTGCAAATGTATCTGTCCCACACTGAACTTGTTGCATATCTATCTGTCCCACACTGAACTTGTTGCATATGTATCTATCCCACACTAACTTGTTGCATATGTATCTGTTCCACCTGAACTTGTTGCATATCTATCTGTTCCCACACTGAACTTGTTGCATATGTATCTGTTCCACACTGAACTTGTTGCATATGTATCTGTCCCACACTGAACTTGTTGCATAATGTATCTGTCCACACTGAACTTGTTGCATATCTATCTGTCCCACACTGAACTTGTTGCATATGTATCTATCCCACACTGAACTTGTTGCATATGTATCTGTCCACACTGAACTTGTTGCATATCTATCTGTCCACACTGAACTTGTTGCATATGTATCTGTCCCCACACTGAACTTGTTTGCATATGTATCTGTTCCACACTGAACTTGTTGCATATGTATCTGTTCCACACTGAACTTGTTGCATATGTATCTGTTCCACACTGAACTTGTTGCATATGTATCTGTCCCACACTGAACTTGTTGCATATGTATCTGTTCCACACTGAACTTGTTGCATATGTATCTGTCCCACACTGAACTTGTTGCATATGTATCTGTTCCACACTGAACTTGTTGCATATGTATCCTGTCCCACACTGAACTTTTTGCATATGTATCTGTTCCCACACTGAACTTGTTGCATATGTATCTGTTCCACACTGAACTTGTTGCATATGTATCTGTCCCACACTGAACTTGTTGCATATGTATCTGTCCCACACTGAACGTGTTGCATATGTATCTGTTCCACACTGACTTGTTGCATAGTGTATCTGTCCCACACTGAACTTGTTGCATATGTATCTGTCCCACACTGAACTTGTGCATATGTATCTGTCCCACACTGAACTTGTTGCATATCTATCTGTTCCACACTGAACTTGTTGCATATGTATCTGTTCCACACTGAACTTGTTGCATATGTATCTGTCCCACACTGAACTTGTTGCATATGTATCTGTCCCACACTGAACTTGTTGCATATGTATCTGTCCCACACTGAACTTGTTGCATATGTATCTGTCCCACACTGAACTTGTTGCATATGTATCTGTCCCACACTGAACTTGGTTGCATATGTATCTGTTCCACACTGAACTTGTTGCATATGTATCTGTCCCACACTGAACGTTGTTGCATATGTATCTGGTCCCACTACTGAACTTGTTGCATATGTATCTGTCCCACACTGAACGTGTGTGTTGCATATGTATCTGGTCCCACACTGAACTTGTTTGCATATCTACTTCTGTCCCACACTGAACTTGTTGCATATGTATCTGTCCCACACTGAACTTGTTACATATGTATCTGTCCACACTGAACTTGTTGCAAATGTATCTGTTCCTCACTGATCTTGTTGCATATGTTCTGTCCCACACTGAACGTGTTGCATATCTATCTGTCCCACACTGGAACTTGTTGCATATGTATCTGTCCACACTGAACTTGTTGCATATGTATCTGTCCCACACTGAACTTGTTGCATATGTATCTGTCCCACACTGAACTTGTTGCATATTATCTGTCCCACACTGAACTTGTTGCATATGATCTGTCCCCACACTGAACGTGTTGCATATGTCTGTCCACACTGAACTTGTTGCATATGTATCTGTCCCACACTGGAACTTGTTGCATATGTATCTGTCCCACACTGAACTTGTTGCATATGTAATCTGTCCCACACTGAACTTGTTGCATATGTATCTGTCCCACACTGAACTTGTTGCATATCTATCTGTTCCCACACTGAACTTGTTGCATATGTATCTGTCCCACACTGAACTTGTTGCATATGTATCTGTTCCACACTGAACTTGTTGCATATGTATCTGTCCCACACTGAACTTGTTGCATATGTATCTGTTCCACATTGAACTTGTTACATATGTATCTGTCCCACACTGAACTTGTTGCAAATGTATCTGTTCCACACTGAACTTGTTGCATATGTATCTGTTCCACACTGAACTTGTTGCATATGTATCTGTCCCACACTGAACTTGTTGCATATGTATCTGTTCCACACTGAACTTGTTGCATATGTATCTGTTCCACACTGAACTTGTTGCATATGTATCTTTTCCACACTGAACTTGTTGCATATGTATCTGTTCCACACTGAACTTGTTGCATATGTATCTGTTCCACACTGAACTTGTTGCATATGTATCTGTTCCATACTGAACTTGTTGCATATGTATCTGTCCCACACTGAACTTGTTGCATATCTATCTGTCCCACACTGAACTTGTTGCATATGTATCTGTCCCACACTGAACTTGTTGCAAATGTATCTGTTTCACACTGAACTTGTTGCATATCTATCTGTCCCACACTGAACTTGTTGCATATGTATCTGTCCCACACTGAACTTGTTGCATATGTATCTGTCCCACACTGAACTTGTTGTATATGTATCTGTCCAACACTGAACTTGTTGCATATGTATCTGTTCCACATTGAACTTGTTGCATATGTGTCTGTCCCAAACTGAACTTGTTGCAAATGTATCTGTCCCACACTGAACTTGTTGCATATGTATCTGTCCCACACTGAACTTGTTGCATATGTATCTGTCCAACACTGAACTTGTTGCATATGTATCTGTCCCACACTGAACTTGTTGCATATGTATCTGTCCCACACTGAACTTGTTGCATATGTATCTGTCCCACACTGAACTTGTTGCATATCTATCTGTCCCACACTGAACTTGTTGCATATGTATCTGTCCCACACTGAACTTGTTGCATATGTATCTGTTCCACACTGAACTTGTTGCATATGTATCTGTCCCACACTGAACTTGTTGCATATGTATCTGTCCCACACTGAACGTGTTGCATATGTATCTGTCCCACACTGAACTTGTTGCATATGTATCTGTCCCACACTGAACTTGTTGCATATGTATCTGTCCACACTGAACTTGTTGCATATGTATCTGTCCACACTGAACTGTTGCATATGTATCTGTCCACACTGAACTTGTTGCATATGTATCTGTCCCACACTGAACTTGTTGCATATGTTATCTGTCCCACACTGAACTTGTTGCATATGTATCTGTCCACACACTGAACTTGTTGCATATGTATCTGTCCCACACTGAACTTGTTGCATATGCTATCTGTCCCACACTGAACTTGTTGCATATGTATCTGTTCCACACCCTGAACTTGTTGCATATGTATCTGTTCCACACTGAACTTGTTGCATATGTATCTGTTCCACACTGAACTTGTTGCATATGTATCTGTCCCACACTGAACTTGTTGCATTAGTATCTGTCCCACATGAACTTGTTGCATATTTATCTGTCCACACTGAACGTGTTGCATATGTATCTGTCCCACACTGAACTTGTTGCATATGTATCTGTCCCACACTGAACTTGTTGCATATGTATCTGTTCCACACTGAACTTGTTGCATATCTATCTGTTCCACACTGAACTTGTTGCATATGTATCTGTCCCACATTGAACTTGTTGCATATGTATCTGTCCCACACTGAACGTGTTGCATATGTATCTGTCCCACACTGAACTTGTTGCATATGTATCTGTCCCACACTGAACGTGTTGCATATGTATCTGTCCCACACTAAACTTGTTGCATATGTATCTGTCCCACACTGAACTTGTTGCATATGTATCTGTCCCACACTGAACTTGCTGCATATGTATCTGTTCCACACTGAACTTGTTGCATATGTATCTGTCCCACACTGAACTTGTTGCATATGTATCTGTCCCACACTGAACTTGTTGCATATGTATCTGTCCCACACTCTACTTGTTGCATATGTATCTGTCCAACACTGAACTTGTTGCATATCTATCTGTCCCACACTGAACTTGTTGCATATGTATCTGTTCCACACTGAACTTGTTGCATATGTATCTGTTCCACACTGAACTTGTTGCATATGTATCTGTCCCACACTGAACTTGTTGCATATGTATCTGTTCCACACTGAACTTGTTGCATATGTATCTGTCCCACACTGAACTTGTTGCATATGTATCTGTCCCACATTGAACTTGTTGCATATCTATCTGTCCCACACTGAACGTGTTGCATATGTATCTGTCCCACACTGAACTTGTTGCATATGTATCTGTCCCACACTGAACTTGTTGCATATGTATCTGTCCCACACTGAACTTGTTGCATATGTATCTGTCCCACACTCTACTTGTTGCATATGTATCTGTCCCACACTCTACTTGTTGCATATGTATCTGTTCCACACTGAACTTGTTGCATATGTATCTGTCCCACACTGAACTTGTTGCATATGTATCTGTCCCACACTGAACTTGTTGCATATGTATCTGTCCCACACTCTACTTGTTGCATATGTATCTGTCCCACACTCTACTTGTTGCATATGTATCTGTTCCACACTGAACTTGTTGCATATGTATCTGTCCCACACTGAACTTGTTGCATATGTATCTGTCCCACACTGAACTTGTTGCATATGTATCTGTCCCACACTCTACTTGTTGCATATGTATCTGTCCAACACTGAACTTGTTGCATATCTATCTGTCCCACACTGAACTTGTTGCATATGTATCTGTTCCACACTGAACTTGTTGCATATGTATCTGTTCCACACTGAACTTGTTGCATATGTATCTGTCCCACACTCTACTTGTTGCATATCTATCTGTCCCACACTGAACGTGTTGCATATGTATCTGTCCCACACTGAACTTGTTGCATATGTATCTGTCCCACACTGAACTTGTTGCATGTGTATCTGTTCCACACTGAACTTGTTGCATATCTATCTGTCCCACACTTAACGTGTTTGCATATGTATCTGTCCCACACTGAACTTGTTGCATATGTATCTGTCCCACACTGAACTTGTTGCATATGTATCTGTCCCACACTGAACTTGTTGCATATCTATCTGTTCCACACTGAACTTGTTGCATATGTATCTGTCCCACACTGAACTTGTTGCATATCTATCTGACCCACACTGAACGTGTTGCATATGTATCTGTCCCACACTGAACTTGTTGCATATGTATCTGTCCCACACTGAACTTGTTGCATATGTATCTGTTCCACACTGAACTTGTTGCATATCTATCTGTTCCACACTGAACTTGTTGCATATGTATCTGTCCCACATTGAACTTGTTGCATATCTATCTGTCCCACACTGAACGTGTTGCATATGTATCTGTCCCACACTGAACTTGTTGCATATGTATCTGTCCCACACTGAACGTGTTGCATATGTATCTGTCCCACACTGAACTTGTTGCATATGTATCTGTCCCACACTGAACTTGTTGCATATGTATCTGTCCCACACTGAACTTGTTGCATATGTATCTGTTCCACACTGAACTTGTTGCATATGTATCTGTCCCACACTGAACTTGTTGCATATGTATCTGTCCCACACTGAACTTGTTGGATATGTATCTGTCCCACACTCTACTTGTTGCATATGTATCTGTCCAACACTGAACTTGTTGCATATCTATCTGTCCCACACTGAACTTGTTGCATATGTATCTGTTCCACACTGAACTTGTTGCATATGTATCTGTTCCACACTGAACTTGTTGCATATGTATCTGTCCCACACTGAACTTGTTGCATATGTATCTGTTCCACACTGAACTTGTTGCATATGTATCTGTCCCACACTGAACTTGTTGCATTTGTATCTGTCCCACATTGAACTTGTTGCATATCTATCTGTCCCACACTGAACGTGTTGCATATGTATCTGTCCCACACTGAACTTGTTGCATATGTATCTGTCCCACACTGAACTTGTTGCATATGTATCTGTCCCACACTGAACTTGTTGCATATGTATCTGTCCCACACTCTACTTGTTGCATATCTATCTGTCCCACACTGAACTTGTTGCATATGTATCTGTCCCACACTGAACTTGTTGCATATCTATCTGTTCCACACTGAACTTGTTGCATATGTATCTGTCCCACACTGAACTTGTTGCATATGTATCTGTTCCACACTGAACTTGTTGCATATGTATCTGTCCCACACTGAACTTGTTGCATATGTATCTGTCCCACACTGAACTTGTTGCATATGTATCTGTCCCACACTCTACTTGTTGCATATGTATCTGTCCAACACTGAACTTGTTGCATATCTATCTGTCCCACACTGAACTTGTTGCATATGTATCTGTTCCACACTGAACTTGTTGCATATGTATCTGTTCCACACTGAACTTGTTGCATATGTATCTGTCCCACACTCTACTTGTTGCATATCTATCTGTCCCACACTGAACGTGTTGCATATGTATCTGTCCCACACTGAACTTGTTGCATATCTATCTGTTCCACACTGAACTTGTTGCATATGTATCTGTCCCACACTGAACTTGTTGCATATGTATCTGTCCCACACTGAACTTGTTGCATATGTATCTGTCCCACACTCTACTTGTTGCATATCTATCTGTCCCACACTGAACTTGTTGCATATGTATCTGTCCCACACTGAACTTGTTGCATATGTATCTGTTCCACACTGAACTTGTTGCATATGTATCTGTCCCACACTGAACTTGTTGCATATGTATCTGTCCCACACTGAACTTGTTGCATATGTATCTGTCCCACACTGAACTTGTTGTATATCTATCTGTTCCACACTGAACTTGTTGCATATGTGTCTGTCCCACACTGAACTTGTTGCATATGTATCTGTCCCACACTGAACTTGTTGCATATGTACCTGTCCCACACTCTACTTGTTGCATATGTATCTGTTCCACACTGAACTTGTTGCATATGTATCTGTTCCACACTGAACTTGTTGCATATGTGTCTGTTCCACACTGAACTTGTTGCATATCTATCTGTTCCACACTGAACTTGTTGCATATGTATCTGTCCCACACTGAACTTGTTGCATATGTATCTGTTCCACACTGAACTTGTTGCATATGTATCTGTCCCACACTGAACTTGTTGCATATGTATCTGTCCCACACTGAACTTGTTGCATATGTATCTGTCCCACACTCTACTTGTTGCATATGTATCTGTCCAACACTGAACTTGTTGCATATCTATCTGTCCCACACTGAACTTGTTGCATATGTATCTGTTCCACACTGAACTTGTTGCATATGTATCTGTTCCACACTGAACTTGTTGCATATGTATCTGTTCCACACTGAACTTGTTGTATATGTATCTGTCCCACACTCTACTTGTTGCATATGTATCTGTTCCACACTGAACTTGTTGCATATGTATCTGTCCCACACTGAACTTGTTGCATATGTGTCTGTCCCACACTGAACTTGTTGCATATGTATCTGTTCTACACTGAACTTGTTGCATATGTATCTGTCCCACACTGAACTTGTTGCATATGTATCTGTTCCACATTGAACTTGTTGCATATGTATCTGTTCCACACTGAACTTGTTGCATATGTATCTGTTCTACACATGAACTTGTTGCATATGTATCTGTCCCACACTGAACTTGTTGCATATGTATCTGTTCCACACTGAACTTGTTGCATATGTATCTGTCCCACACTGAACTTGTTGCATATGTATCTGTCCCACACTGAACTTGTTGCATATGTATCTGTCCCACACTGAACTTGTTGCATATGTATCTGTCCCACACTGAACTTGTTGCATATGTATCTGTCCCACACTGAACTTGTTGCATATGTATCTGTCCCACACTGAACTTGTTGCATATGTATCTGTCCCACACTGAACTTGTTGTATATCTATCTGTCCCACACTGAACTTGTTGCATATGTATCTGTCCCACACTGAACTTGTTGCATATGTATCTGTCCCACACTGAACTTGTTGCATATGTATCTGTCCCACACTGAACGTGTTGCATATGTATCTGTCCCACACTGAACTTGTTGTATATGTATCTGTCCCACACTGAACGTGTTGCATATCTATCTGTCCCACACTGAACTTGTTGCATATGTATCTGTCCCACACTGAACTTGTTGCATATGTATCTGTCCCACACTGAACTTGTTGCATATGTATCTGTCCCACACTGAACTTGTTGCATATGTATCTGTTCCACACTGAACTTGTTGCATATGTATCTGTCCCACACTGAACTTGTTGCATATGTATCTGTCCCA
Organism: Bombina bombina; assembly: GCF_027579735.1. Lineage (NCBI taxonomy): Eukaryota > Metazoa > Chordata > Amphibia > Anura > Bombinatoridae > Bombina > Bombina bombina. The sequence continues at coordinate 883,198,688 of NC_069503.1, read as the reverse complement.
CACTGAACTTGTTGCATATGTATCTGTTCCACACTGAACTTGTTGCATATCTATCTGTCCCACACTGAACTTGTTGCATATGTATCTGTCCCACACTGAACTTGTTGCATATCTATCTGTTCCACACTGAACTTGTTGCATATGTATCTGTCCCACACTGAACGTGTTGCATATGTATCTGTCCCACACTGAACTTGTTGCATATCTATCTGTCCCACACTGAACTTGTTGCATATGTATCTATCCCACACTGAACTTGTTGCATATGTATCTGTCCCACACTGAACTTGTTGCATATCTATCTGTTCCACACTGAACTTGTTGCATATGTATCTGTTCCACACTGAACTTGTTGCATATGTATCTGTCCCACACTGAACGTGTTGCATATGTATCTGTCCCACACTGAACTTGTTGCATATCTATCTGTCCCACACTGAACTTGTTGCATATGTATCTATCCCACACTGAACTTGTTGCATATGTATCTGTTCCACACTGAACTTGTTGCATATCTATCTGTCCCACACTGAACTTGTTGCTATTGTATCTGTCCCACACTGAACTTGTTGCATATGTATCTGTTCCACACTGAACTTGTTGCATATGTATCTGTTCCACACTGAACTTGTTGCATATGTATCTGTTCCACACTGAACTTGTTGCATATGTGTCTGTCCCACACTGAACTTGTTGCATATGTATCTGTTCCACACTGAACTTGTTGCATATGTATCTGTCCCACACTGAACTTGTTGCATATGTATCTGTTCCACACTGAACTTGTTGCATATGTATCTGTCCCACACTGAACTTGTTGCATATGTATCTGTTCCACACTGAACTTGTTGCATATGTATCTGTTCCACACTGAACTTGTTGCATATGTATCTGTTCCACACTGAACTTGTTGCATATGTATCTGTCCCACACTGAACTTGTTGCATATGTATCTGTTCCACACTGAACTTGTTGCATATGTATCTGTCCCACACTGAACTTGTTGCATATGTATCTGTCCCACACTGAACTTGTTGCATATGTATCTGTCCCACACTGAACTTGTTGCATATGTATCTGTTCCACACTGAACTTGTTGCATATGTATCTGTTCCACACTGAACTTGTTGCATATGTATCTGTCCCACACTGAACTTGTTGCATATGTATCTGTCCCACACTGAACTTGTTGCATATGTATCTGTCCCACACTGAACTTGTTGCATATGTATCTGTTCCACACTGAACTTGTTGCATATGTATCTGTCCACACTGAACTTGTTGCATATGTATCTGTTCCACACTGAACTTGTTGCATATGTATCTGTTCCACACTGAACTTGTTGCATATGTATCTGTTCCACACTGAACTTGTTGCATATCTATCTGTCCCACACTGAACTTGTTGCATATGTATCTGTTCCACACTGAACTTGTTGCATATGTATCTGTTCCACACTGAACTTGTTGCATATGTATCTGTCCCACACTGAACTTGTTGCATATGTATCTGTCCCACACTGAACTTGTTGCATATGTATCTGTTCCACACTGAACTTGTTGCATATGTATCTGTTCCACACTGAACTTGTTGCAAATGTATCTGTCCCACACTGAACTTGTTGCATATGTATCTGTCCCACACTGAACTTGTTGCATATGTATCTGTCCCACACTGAACTTGTTGTATATGTATCTCTCCCACACTGAACTTGTTGCATATGTATCTGTCCCACACTGAACTTGTTGTATATGTATCTGTCCCACACTGAACGTGTTGCATATCTATCTGTCCCACACTGAACTTGTTGCATATGTATCTGTCCCACACTGAACTTGTTGCATATGTATCTGTCCCACACTGAACTTGTTGCATATGTATCTGTCCCACACTGAACTTGTTGCATATGTATCTGTTCCACACTGAACTTGTTGAATATGTATCTGTCCCACACTGAACTTGTTGCATATGTATCTGTCCCACACTGAACGTGTTGCATATGTATCTGTTCCACACTGAACTTGTTGCATATCTATCTGTCCCACACTGAACTTGTTGCATATGTATCTGTCCCACACTGAACTTGTTGCATATCTATCTGTTCCACACTGAACTTGTTGCATATGTATCTGTCCCACACTGAACGTGTTGCATATGTATCTGTCCCACACTGAACTTGTTGCATATCTATCTGTCCCACACTGAACTTGTTGCATATGTATCTATCCCACACTAAACTTGTTGCATATGTATCTGTTCCACACTGAACTTGTTGCATATCTATCTGTTCCACACTGAACTTGTTGCATATGTATCTGTTCCACACTGAACTTGTTGCATATGTATCTGTCCCACACTGAACGTGTTGCATATGTATCTGTCCCACACTGAACTTGTTGCATATCTATCTGTCCCACACTGAACTTGTTGCATATGTATCTATCCCACACTGAACTTGTTGCATATGTATCTGTTCCACACTGAACTTGTTGCATATCTATCTGTCCCACACTGAACTTGTTGCATATGTATCTGTCCCACACTGAACTTGTTGCATATGTATCTGTTCCACACTGAACTTGTTGCATATGTATCTGTTCCACACTGAACTTGTTGCATATGTATCTGTTCCACACTGAACTTGTTGCATATGTGTCTGTCCCACACTGAACTTGTTGCATATGTATCTGTTCCACACTGAACTTGTTGCATATGTATCTGTCCCACACTGAACTTGTTGCATATGTATCTGTTCCACACTGAACTTGTTGCATATGTATCTGTCCCACACTGAACTTTTTGCATATGTATCTGTTCCACACTGAACTTGTTGCATATGTATCTGTTCCACACTGAACTTGTTGCATATGTATCTGTTCCACACTGAACTTGTTGCATATGTATCTGTCCCACACTGAACGTGTTGCATATGTATCTGTTCCACACTGAACTTGTTGCATATGTATCTGTCCCACACTGAACTTGTTGCATATGTATCTGTCCCACACTGAACTTGTTGCATATGTATCTGTCCCACACTGAACTTGTTGCATATCTATCTGTTCCACACTGAACTTGTTGCATATGTATCTGTTCCACACTGAACTTGTTGCATATGTATCTGTCCCACACTGAACTTGTTGCATATGTATCTGTCCCACACTGAACTTGTTGCATATGTATCTGTCCCACACTGAACTTGTTGCATATGTATCTGTCCCACACTGAACTTGTTGCATATGTATCTGTCCCACACTGAACTTGTTGCATATGTATCTGTTCCACACTGAACTTGTTGCATATGTATCTGTCCCACACTGAACGTGTTGCATATGTATCTGTCCCACACTGAACTTGTTGCATATGTATCTGTTCCACACTGAACGTGTTGCATATGTATCTGTCCCACACTGAACTTGTTGCATATCTATCTGTCCCACACTGAACTTGTTGCATATGTATCTGTCCCACACTGAACTTGTTACATATGTATCTGTCCCACACTGAACTTGTTGCAAATGTATCTGTTCCACACTGAACTTGTTGCATATGTGTCTGTCCCACACTGAACGTGTTTAATATCTATCTGTCCCACACTGAACTTGTTGCATATGTATCTGTTCCACACTGAACGTGTTGCATATGTATCTGTCCCACACTGAACTTGTTGCAAATGTATCTGTCCCACACTGAACTTGTTGCATATGTATCTGTTCCACACTGAACTTGTTGCATATGTATCTGTCCCACACTGAACGTTTTGCATATGTGTCTGTCCCACACTGAACTTGTTGCAAATGTATCTGTCCCACACTGAACTTGTTGCAAATGTATCTGTCCCACACTGAACTTGTTGCATATGAATCTGTTCCACACTGAACTTGTTGCAAATGTATCTGTCCCACACTGAACTTGTTGCATATCTATCTGTTCCACACTGAACTTGTTGCATATGTATCTGTCCCACACTGAACTTGTTGCAAATGTATCTGTTCCACACTGAACTTGATGCATATGTATCTGTCCCACACTGAACTTGTTGCATATGTATCTGTTCCACATTGAACTTGTTACATATGTATCTGTCCCACACTGAACTTGTTGCAAATGTATCTGTTCCACACTGAACTTGTTGCATATGTATCTGTTCCACACTGAACTTGTTGCATATGTATCTGTCCCACACTGAACTTGTTGCATATGTATCTGTTCCACACTGAACTTGTTGCATATGTATCTGTTCCACACTGAACTTGTTGCATATGTATCTTTTCCACACTGAACTTGTTGCATATGTATCTGTTCCACACTGAACTTGTTGCATATGTATCTGTTCCACACTGAACTTGTTGCATATGTATCTGTTCCATACTGAACTTGTTGCATATGTATCTGTCCCACAATGAACTTGTTGCATATCTATCTGTCCCACACTGAACTTGTTGCATATGTATCTGTCCCACACTGAACTTGTTGCAAATGTATCTGTTTCACACTGAACTTGTTGCATATCTATCTGTCCCACACTGAACTTGTTGCATATGTATCTGTCCCACACTGAACTTGTTGCATATGTATCTGTCCCACACTGAACTTGTTGTATATGTATCTGTCCAACACTGAACTTGTTGCATATGTATCTGTTCCACATTGAACTTGTTGCATATGTGTCTGTCCCAAACTGAACTTGTTGCAAATGTATCTGTCCCACACTGAACTTGTTGCATATGTATCTGTCCCACACTGAACTTGTTGCATATGTATCTGTCCAACACTGAACTTGTTGCATATGTATCTGTCCCACACTGAGCTTGTTGCATATGTATCTGTCCCACACTGAACTTGTTGCATATGTATCTGTCCCACACTGAACTTGTTGCATATCTATCTGTCCCACACTGAACTTGTTGCATATGTATCTGTCCCACACTGAACTTGTTGCATATGTATCTGTTCCACACTGAACTTGTTGCATATGTATCTGTCCCACACTGAACTTGTTGCATATGTATCTGTCCCACACTGAACGTGTTGCATATGTATCTGTCCCACACTGAACTTGTTGCATATGTATCTGTCCCACACTAAACTTGTTGCATATGTATCTGACCAACACTGAACTTGTTGAATATGTATCTGTCCCACACTGAACTTGTTGCATATGTATCTGTCCCACACTGAACTTGTTGCATATGTATCTGTTCCACACTGAACGTGTTGCATATGTATCTGTCCCACACTTAACTTGTTGCATATGTATCTGTCCCACACTGAACTTGTTGCATGTGTATCTGTTCCACACTGAACTTGTTGCATATCTATCTGTCCCATACTGAACGTGTTGCATATGTATCTGTCCCACACTGAACTTGTTGCATATGTATCTGTCCCACACTGAACTTGTTGCATATGTATCTGTCCCACACTGAACTTGTTGCATATCTATCTGTTCCACACTGAACTTGTTGCATATGTATCTGTCCCACACTGAACTTGTTGCATATCTATCTGTCCCACACTGAACGTGTTGCATATGTATCTGTCCCACACTGAACTTGTTGCATATGTATCTGTCCCACACTGAACTTGTTGCATATGTATCTGTTCCACACTGAACTTGTTGCATATCTATCTGTTCCACACTGAACTTGTTGCATATGTATCTGTCCCACATTGAACTTGTTGCATATCTATCTGTCCCACACTGAACGTGTTGCATATGTATCTGTCCCACACTGAACTTGTTGCATATGTATCTGTCCCACACTGAACGTGTTGCATATGTATCTGTCCCACACTAAACTTGTTGCATATGTATCTGTCCCACACTGAACTTGTTGCATATGTATCTGTCCCACACTGAACTTGCTGCATATGTATCTGTTCCACACTGAACTTGTTGCATATGTATCTGTCCCACACTGAACTTGTTGCATATGTATCTGTCCCACACTGAACTTGTTGGATATGTATCTGTCCCACACTCTACTTGTTGCATATGTATCTGTCCAACACTGAACTTGTTGCATATCTATCTGTCCCACACTGAACTTGTTGCATATGTATCTGTTCCACACTGAACTTGTTGCATATGTATCTGTTCCACACTGAACTTGTTGCATATGTATCTGTCCCACACTGAACTTGTTGCATATGTATCTGTTCCACACTGAACTTGTTGCATATGTATCTGTCCCACACTGAACTTGTTGCATATGTATCTGTCCCACACTGAACTTGTTGCATATCTATCTGTCCCACACTGAACGTGTTGCATATGTATCTGTCCCACACTGAACTTGTTGCATATGTATCTGTCCCACACTGAACTTGTTGCATATGTATCTGTCCCACACTGAACTTGTTGCATATGTATCTGTCCCACACTCTACTTGTTGCATATGTATCTGTCCCACACTCTACTTGTTGCATATGTATCTGTTCCACACTGAACTTGTTGCATATGTATCTGTCCCACACTGAACTTGTTGCATATGTATCTGTCCCACACTGAACTTGTTGCATATGTATCTGTCCCACACTCTACTTGTTGCATATGTATCTGTCCCACACTCTACTTGTTGCATATGTATCTGTTCCACACTGAACTTGTTGCATATGTATCTGTCCCACACTGAACTTGTTGCATATGTATCTGTCCCACACTGAACTTGTTGCATATGTATCTGTCCCACACTCTACTTGTTGCATATGTATCTGTCCAACACTGAACTTGTTGCATATCTATCTGTCCCACACTGAACTTGTTGCATATGTATCTGTTCCACACTGAACTTGTTGCATATGTATCTGTTCCACACTGAACTTGTTGCATATGTATCTGTCCCACACTCTACTTGTTGCATATCTATCTGTCCCACACTGAACGTGTTGCATATGTATCTGTCCCACACTGAACTTGTTGCATATGTATCTGTCCCACACTGAACTTGTTGCATGTGTATCTGTTCCACACTGAACTTGTTGCATATCTATCTGTCCCACACTGAACGTGTTGCATATGTATCTGTCCCACACTGAACTTGTTGCATATGTATCTGTCCCACACTGAACTTGTTGCATATGTATCTGTCCCACACTGAACTTGTTGCATATCTATCTGTTCCACACTGAACTTGTTGCATATGTATCTGTCCCACACTGAACTTGTTGCATATCTATCTGTCCCACACTGAACGTGTTGCATATGTATCTGTCCCACACTGAACTTGTTGCATATGTATCTGTCCCACACTGAACTTGTTGCATATGTATCTGTTCCACACTGAACTTGTTGCATATCTATCTGTTCCACACTGAACTTGTTGCATATGTATCTGTCCCACATTGAACTTGTTGCATATCTATCTGTCCCACACTGAACGTGTTGCATATGTATCTGTCCCACACTGAACTTGTTGCATATGTATCTGTCCCACACTGAACGTGTTGCATATGTATCTGTCCCACACTGAACTTGTTGCATATGTATCTGTCCCACACTGAACTTGTTGCATATGTATCTGTCCCACACTGAACTTGCTGCATATGTATCTGTTCCACACTGAACTTGTTGCATATGTATCTGTCCCACACTGAACTTGTTGCATATGTATCTGTCCCACACTGAACTTGTTGGATATGTATCTGTCCCACACTCTACTTGTTGCATATGTATCTGTCCAACACTGAACTTGTTGCATATCTATCTGTCCCACACTGAACTTGTTGCATATGTATCTGTTCCACACTGAACTTGTTGCATATGTATCTGTTCCACACTGAACTTGTTGCATATGTATCTGTCCCACACTGAACTTGTTGCATATGTATCTGTTCCACACTGAACTTGTTGCATATGTATCTGTCCCACACTGAACTTGTTGCATTTGTATCTGTCCCACATTGAACTTGTTGCATATCTATCTGTCCCACACTGAACGTGTTGCATATGTATCTGTCCCACACTGAACTTGTTGCATATGTATCTGTCCCACACTGAACTTGTTGCATATGTATCTGTCCCAGACTGAACTTGTTGCATATGTATCTGTCCCACACTCTACTTGTTGCATATCTATCTGTCCCACACTGAACTTGTTGCATATGTATCTGTCCCACACTGAACTTGTTGCATATCTATCTGTTCCACACTGAACTTGTTGCATATGTATCTGTCCCACACTGAACTTGTTGCATATGTATCTGTTCCACACTGAACTTGTTGCATATGTATCTGTCCCACACTGAACTTGTTGCATATGTATCTGTCCCACACTGAACTTGTTGCATATGTATCTGTCCCACACTCTACTTGTTGCATATGTATCTGTCCAACACTGAACTTGTTGCATATCTATCTGTCCCACACTGAACTTGTTGCATATGTATCTGTTCCACACTGAACTTGTTGCATATGTATCTGTTCCACACTGAACTTGTTGCATATGTATCTGTCCCACACTCTACTTGTTGCATATCTATCTGTCCCACACTGAACGTGTTGCATATGTATCTGTCCCACACTGAACTTGTTGCATATCTATCTGTTCCACACTGAACTTGTTGCATATGTATCTGTCCCACACTGAACTTGTTGCATATGTATCTGTCCCACACTGAACTTGTTGCATATGTATCTGTCCCACACTCTACTTGTTGCATATCTATCTGTCCCACACTGAACTTGTTGTATATGTATCTGTCCCACACTGAACTTGTTGCATATGTATCTGTTCCACACTGAACTTGTTGCATATGTATCTGTCCCACACTGAACTTGTTGTATATGTATCTGTCCCACACTGAACTTGTTGCATATGTATCTGTCCCACACTGAACTTGTTGTATATCTATCTGTTCCACACTGAACTTGTTGCATATGTGTCTGTCCCACACTGAACTTGTTGCATATGTATCTGTCCCACACTGAACTTGTTGCATATGTACCTGTCCCACACTCTACTTGTTGCATATGTATCTGTTCCACACTGAACTTGTTGCATATGTATCTGTTCCACACTGAACTTGTTGCATATGTGTCTGTTCCACACTGAACTTGTTGCATATCTATCTGTTCCACACTGAACTTGTTGCATATGTATCTGTCCCACACTGAACTTGTTGCATATGTATCTGTTCCACACTGAACTTGTTGCATATGTATCTGTCCCACACTGAACTTGTTGCATATGTATCTGTCCCACACTGAACTTGTTGCATATGTATCTGTCCCACACTCTACTTGTTGCATATGTATCTGTCCAACACTGAACTTGTTGCATATCTATCTGTCCCACACTGAACTTGTTGCATATGTATCTGTTCCACACTGAACTTGTTGCATATGTATCTGTTCCACACTGAACTTGTTGCATATGTATCTGTCCCACACTCTACTTGTTGCATATCTATCTGTCCCACACTGAACGTGTTGCATATGTATCTGTCCCACACTGAACTTGTTGCATATCTATCTGTTCCACACTGAACTTGTTGCATATCTATCTGTTCCACACTGAACTTGTTGCATATGTATCTGTCCCACACTGAACTTGTTGCATATGTATCTGTCCCACACTGAACTTGTTGCATATGTATCTGTCCCACACTCTACTTGTTGCATATCTATCTGTCCCACACTGAACTTGTTGTATATGTATCTGTCCCACACTGAACTTGTTGCATATGTATCTGTTCCACACTGAACTTGTTGCATATGTATCTGTCCCACACTGAACTTGTTGTATATGTATCTGTCCCACACTGAACTTGTTGCATATGTATCTGTCCCACACTGAACTTGTTGTATATCTATCTGTTCCACACTGAACTTGTTGCATATGTGTCTGTCCCACACTGAACTTGTTGCATATGTATCTGTCCCACACTGAACTTGTTGCATATGTACCTGTCCCACACTCTACTTGTTGCATATGTATCTGTTCCACACTGAACTTGTTGCATATGTATCTGTTCCACACTGAACTTGTTGCATATGTGTCTGTTCCACACTGAACTTGTTGCATATCTATCTGTTCCACACTGAACTTGTTGCATATGTATCTGTCCCACACTGAACTTGTTGCATATGTATCTGTTCCACACTGAACTTGTTGCATATGTATCTGTCCCACACTGAACTTGTTGCATATGTATCTGTCCCACACTGAACTTGTTGCATATGTATCTGTCCCACACTCTACTTGTTGCATATGTATCTGTCCAACACTGAACTTGTTGCATATCTATCTGTCCCACACTGAACTTGTTGCATATGTATCTGTTCCACACTGAACTTGTTGCATATGTATCTGTTCCACACTGAACTTGTTGCATATGTATCTGTCCCACACTCTACTTGTTGCATATCTATCTGTCCCACACTGAACATGTTGCATATGTATCTGTCCCACACTAAACTTGTTGCATATCTATCTGTTCCACACTGAACTTGTTTCATATGTATCTGTCCCACACTGAACTTGTTGCATATGTATCTGTCCCACACTGAACTTGTTGCATATGTATCTGTCCCACACTCTACTTGTTGCATATCTATCTGTCCCACACTGAACTTGTTGTATATGTATCTGTCCCACACTGAACTTGTTGCATATGTATCTGTTCCACACTGAACTTGTTGCATATGTATCTGTCCCACACTGAACTTGTTGTATATGTATCTGTCCCACACTGAACTTGTTGCATATGTATCTGTCCCACACTGAACTTGTTGTATATCTATCTGTTCCACACTGAACTTGTTGCATATGTGTCTGTCCCACACTGAACTTGTTGCATATGTATCTGTCCCACACTGAACTTGTTGCATATGTACCTGTCCCACACTCTACTTGTTGCATATGTATCTGTTCCACACTGAACTTGTTGCATATGTGTCTGTTCCACACTGAACTTGTTGCATATGTATCTGTCCCACACTGAACTTGTTGCATATGTATCTGTCCCACACTGAACGTGTTGCATATGTGTCTGTTCCACACTGAACTTGTTGCATATGTATCTGTCCCACATTGAACTTGTTGCATATCTATCTGTCCCACACTGAACGTGTTGCATATGTATCTGTCCCACACTGAACTTGTTGCATATGTATCTGTCCCACACTGAACTTGTTGCATATGTATCTGTTCCACACTGAACTTGTTGCATATGTATCTGTTCCACACTGAACTTGTTGCATATGTATCTGTCCCAGACTGAACTTGTTGCATATGTATCTGTCCCACACTCTACTTGTTGCATATCTATCTGTCCCACACTGAACTTGTTGCATATGTATCTGTCCCACACTGAACTTGTTGCATATGTATCTGTTCCACACTGAACTTGTTGCATATGTATCTGTCCCACACTGAACTTGTTGCATATGTATCTGTCCCACACTGAACTTGTTGCATATGTATCTGTCCCACACTCTACTTGTTGCATATGTATCTGTCCAACACTGAACTTGTTGCATATCTATCTGTCCCACACTGAACTTGTTGCATATGTATCTGTTCCACACTGAACTTGTTGCATATGTATCTGTTCCACACTGAACTTGTTGCATATGTATCTGTCCCACACTCTACTTGTTGCATATCTATCTGTCCCACACTGAACGTGTTGCATATGTATCTGTCCCACACTGAACTTGTTGCATATCTATCTGTTCCACACTGAACTTGTTGCATATGTATCTGTCCCACACTGAACTTGTTGCATATGTACTGTCCCACACTGAACTTGTTGCATATGTATCTGTCCCACACTCTACTTGTTGCATATCTATCTGTCCCACACTGAACTTGTTGTATATGTATCTGTCCCACACTGAACTTGTTGCATATGTACTCTGTTCCACACTGAACTTGTTGCATATGTATCTGTCCCACACTGAACTTGTTGTATATGTATCTGTCCCACACTGAACTTGTTGCATATGTATCTGTCCCCACACTGAACTTGTTGTATATCTATCTGTTCCACACTGAACTTGTTGCATATGTGTCTGTCCCACACTGAACTTGTTGCATATGTATCTGTCCCACACTGAACTTGTTGCATATGTACCTGTCCCACACTCTACTTGTTGCATATGTATCTGTCCCACACTGAACTTGGTTGCATATCGTGTCTGTTCCACACTGAACTTGTTGCATATCTATCTGTTCCACACTGAACTTGTTGCATATGTATCTGTTCCACACTGAACTTGTTGCATATGTATCTGTTCCACACTGAACTTGTTGCATATGTATCTGTCCCACACTGAACTTGTTGCATATGTATCTGTCCCACACTGAACTTGTTGCATATGTATCTGTCCCACACTCTACTTGTTGCATATGTATCTGTCCAACACTGAACTTGTTGCATATCTATCTGTCCCCACACTGAACTTGTTGCATATGTATCTGTGCCACACTGAACTTGTTGCATATGTATCTGTTCCACACTGAACTTGTTGCATATGTATCTGTCCCACACTCTACTTGTTGCATATCTATCTGTCCCACACTGAACATGTTGCATATGTATCTGTCCCACACTAAACTTGTTGCATATCTATCTGTCCACACTGAACTTGTTTCATATGTATCTGTCCCACACTGAACTTGTTGCATATGTATCTGTCCCACACTGAACTTGTTGCATATGTATCTGTCCCACACTCTACTTGTTGCATATCTATCTGTCCCACACTGAACTTGTTGTATATGTATCTGTCCCCACACTGAACTTGTTGCATATGTATCTGTTCCACACTGAACTTGTTGCATATGTATCTGTCCCACACTGAACTTGTTGTATATGTATCTGTCCCACACTGAACTTGTTGCATATGTATCTGTCCCACACTGAACTTGTTGTATATCTATCTGTTCCACACTGAACTTGTTGCATATGTGTCTGTCCCACACTGAACTTGTTGCATATGTATCTGTCCCACACTGAACTTGTTGCATATGTACCTGTCCCACACTCTACTTGTTGCATATGTATCTGTTCCACACTGAACTTGTTGCATATGTGTCTGTTCCACACTGAACTTGTTGCATATGTATCTGTCCCACACTGAACTTGTTGCATATGTATCTGTCCCACACTGAACGTGTTGCATATGTGTCTGTTCCACACTGAACTTGTTGCATATGTATCTGTCCCACACTGAACTTGTTGCATATCTATCTGTCCCACACTGAACGTGTTGCATATGTATCTGTCCCACACTGAACTTGTTGCATATGTATCTGTCCCACACTGAACTTGTTGCATATGCTATCTGTTCCACACTGAACTTGTTGCATATGTATCTGTTCCACACTGAACTTGTTGCATATGTATCTGTCCCAGACTGAACTTGTTGCATATGTATCTGTCCCACACTCTACTTGTTGCATATCTATCTGTCCCACACTGAACTTGTTGCATATGTATCTGTCCCACACTGAACTTGTTGCATATCTATCTGTTCCACACTGAACTTGTTGCATATGTATCTGTCTCACACTGAACTTGTTGCATATGTATCTGTTCCCACACTGAACTTGTTGCATATGTATCTGTCCCACACTGAACTTGTTGCATATGCTATCTGTCCCACACTGAACTTGTTGCATATGTATCTGTCCCACACTCTACTTGTTGCATATGTATCTGTCCAACACTGAACTTGTTGCATATCTATCTGTCCCACACTGAACTTGTTGCATATGTATCTGTTCCACACTGAACTTGTTGCATATGTATCTGTTCCACACTGAACTTGTTGCATATGTATCTGTCCCACACTCTACTTGTTGCATATCTTTCTGTCCCACACTGAACGTGTTGCATATGTATCTGTCCCACACTGAACTTGTTGCATATCTATCTGTTCCACACTGAACTTGTTGCATATGTATCTGTCCCACACTGAACTTGTTGCATATGTATCTGTCCCCACACTGAACTTGTTGCATATGTATCTGTCCCACACTCTACTTGTTGCATATCTATCTGTCCCACACTGAACTTGTTGTATATGTATCTGTCCCACACTGAACTTGTTGCATATGTATCTGTTCCACACTGAACTTGTTGCATATGTATCTGTCCCACACTGAACTTGTTGTATATGTATCTGTCCCACACTGAACTTGTTGCATATGTATCTGTCCCCACACTGAACTTGTTGTATATCTATCTGTTCCACACTGAACTTGTTGCATATGTGTCTGTCCCACACTGAACTTGTTGCATATGTATCTGTCCCACACTGAACTTGTTGCATATGTACCTGTCCCACACTCTACTTGTTGCATATGTATCTGTTCCACACTGAACTTGTTGCATATGTGTCTGTTCCACACTGAACTTGTTGCATATCTATCTGTTCCACACTGAACTTGTTGCATATGTATCTGTCCCACACTGAACTTGTTGCATATGTATCTGTTCCACACTGAACTTGTTGCATATGTATCTGTCCCACACTGAACTTGTTGCATATGTATCTGTCCCACACTGAACTTGTTGCATATGTATCTGTCCCACACTCTACTTGTTGCATATGTATCTGTCCAACACTGAACTTGTTGCATATCTATCTGTCCCACACTGAACTTGTTGCATATGTATCTGTTCCACACTGAACTTGTTGCATATGTATCTGTCCAACACTGAACTTGTTGCATATGTATCTGTCCCACACTGAACTTGTTGCATATCTATCTGTTCCACACTGAACTTGTTGCATATGTATCTGTTCCACACTGAACTTGTTGCATATGTATCTGTTCCACACTGAACTTGTTGCATATGTATCTGTTCCACACTGAACTTGTTGCATATGTATCTGTCCCACACTCTACTTGTTGCATATCTATCTGTCCCACACTGAACGTGTTGCATATGTATCTGTCCCACACTAAACTTGTTGCATATCTATCTGTTCCACACTGAACTTGTTTCATATGTATCTGTCCCACACTGAACTTGTTGCATATGTATCTGTCCCACACTGAACTTGTTGCATATGTATCTGTCCCACACTCTACTTGTTGCATATCTATCTGTCCCACACTGAACTTGTTGTATATGTATCTGTCCCACACTGAACTTGTTGCATATGTATCTGTTCCACACTGAACTTGTTGCATATGTATCTGTCCCACACTGAACTTGTTGTATATGTATCTGTCCCACACTGAACTTGTTGCATATGTATCTGTCCCACACTGAACTTGTTGTATATCTATCTGTTCCACACTGAACTTGTTGCATATGTGTCTGTCCCACACTGAACTTGTTGCATATGTATCTGTCCCACACTGAACTTGTTGCATATGTACCTGTCCCACACTCTACTTGTTGCATATGTATCTGTTCCACACTGAACTTGTTGCATATGTGTCTGTTCCACACTGAACTTGTTGCATATGTATCTGTTCCACACTGAACTTGTTGCATATGTATCTGTTCCACACTGAACTTGTTGCATATGTATCTGTTCCACACTGAACTTGTTGCATATGTATCTGTCCCACACTGAACTTGTTGCATATGTATCTGTTCCACACTGAACTTGTTGCATATGTGTCTGTCCCACACTGAACTTGTTGCATATCTATCTGTCCCACACTGAATGAGTTAGTTTAGAAATATATTGAAATAAGACTTTTAATTTTAATGCTATGACTTCATATCCATCCAGGACATTAGAATAATTTTACAACACATGTATTACACCTTTGATGCTTTATATGATGTCCATATAACCCATAAATATTATAATATAATATATGATATAATACATATAATTATGCTACATAAAATCGTCTACACTATAAATTTGGCCTTAAAACATGTACGAAAATGAAATGTTAATCTCTTTGCAAATTTAGAAGATTTCATTCTGAACTCAGATACATGCCATATATTAAATAGATATACATTGTATCTGCCTTGTGTGGACCTAGTACAGAAGTATGATGACCAGTCTCCTATACTATTTTCTTCATTTTGTATTTTATTATTTATTTTATAATGACATCCCATATAGAAATAAAACACAGACAGACAGGGGAAATGTGTTAATAAGCAAACTCTCTAGTCACATGACTACCACAACATATTTGTTTGCCATCAATCCATGCACATACATGAATTGTGAATCTTTTTGCAAGTTTCATTATAACCTCTATAACACTACTATTAAACATTTAGAAAAAATAGCATAACTAACTTACCAATTGTGAGACTAAAAACTGTCACATTTAAAACAAAAACAAAGAGGTGTATCTGTATTAAATATGTGCACAGTATCTTTAGAAGAAATCTGATTGTGCTTAAACCATTTAATTTAGATATTTTATACTTCTCAGACTTCTGGTATTAGTACAAAATAATGTATGATATATGTTGTGCTAATAAAACAATTATTATGGCTCTTTTATGAAGCTGCACATACAGCCTTAGAGGCCTTGTGATTCATGTTTGCTCATGCCATTCTGCAACTACAAGTTAAGGAGCTTCAGTCATAAGACTGCATCTTATTGACCAATTCTCATCCTGGACTCATTTATCCACAATGATTGGCAAGCCCTGATTTCGTGCATAGAGTAATGAAGGCCCTGAACACAGGAGGACATGCTTCTTGCCTCTGCACTTTGTCTCTCAACACTTACATACATGGAGGCCAAAGAGGCTATATAAGCCAACCAGACTGATTTTAGTTTTATTCTTGTACTGGTTGTCAGTTGGTCATTCTGTCTGTAGGTCTTGTCTGGCCACGCCAGTACCTAATCTATGCATCAGCCAGGTATGAAAAAAAAATTTGCTTACTGCACAGAATAAATCAGATTAGATGTGTTAGATCAGATTAACTATGACAATTTAAATCCATGTTCATCCATATTGACATTACATTTTATAATCAATCTAACATTACAATAAGCTAAACTTTTTCAAAGTTATAACGATCTGGTATAGAAAACAACATCTGCAAATGTGTCCATTAGTTCATTAAATTACTAATAATACAAAAATTAATTACTTCAAGTTTTCAAGTGTTATATGTTTCATGAAGGTTTGTAATAGATTTATCATAGAAATGCCACTTTCCTTGACACAGCTAACATATGTAATTGAAAATCTCCTGAGGAAAAGCCATTTCCATAGCAACTACATCATGAGCACAAATCAAATGCATCAATGGAAAAGGGCTGTATTTAAACTACAACATGCACATAATAATTTATAAATAATAATGTATAAATAAAACAACATGAAACATACAACTTTACAACAATTTCTATAGTATGTCACCTAATACACTGTTTCTAAATGTTTTGCTTACAGAAATGCAGGACAGCACTGGATTCATAAGTAAAACTACATCTTATGGAATTAACTCCTATTTGCATAATTTGTATAAATATTTAAGATTTATAAGAACACACAATTTAAAGGCAGATAAAAAAATGTCATAGTTGACAAAGACCATATGCTGATTAAAATGTATTTGCTCTGTCCTTCACATCTTAAAAAATAAAAGCACAGAAAGTGATCACATACAAAAAGTGAACAAAATAAATGCGATACAAATCCAAATAAAATATATAAACGTGAATGAGTCTTTCTATTCCCAATGTGCTCCAAATGGTCTGTCATATGAATCAGAAAGTCCACTATTTAATCCTGGGTTCCCAGTAGATCTTGAGAAAAAGGAATCTGATATAGTGTAATATATCAATGGATAACATGTATATGATATATAAAGATGTGTACTCACACTTTTCAGAGCTACTTTAAGCTCATGTATATGGCAGTCCTGATTCACAACGCTGTCAGGATCAGCTATACAGGTAAATGGAAATCCTATGTATTTCTATATATAGGTGCTTATAGAAAGGAGGTACAATAGTGTGATATCGTAAACACACAGCTCAGATGATTATACTACAAGTGTATACTCACTGAAACCAGCTCTGGGTGAATCGCAATCTCGGTATAAGCCACCGAGTCATCTAAACAACGATACAGGAACACTTAGTAAAATAGTAAAATGTAATAAAATCAAACATACAAAATCTAAAATAAATTTGTCAGTGCAAGGCCTCTCTGGGGTCAAGTATAAATATACTAATCCGTTCAAAAAGTATCAACTCCTTAGAGCAGGATGTATAGAAAGAGTCAGGACTTATACAATGTAACTCCCTCTCACGTAACTGACGTAACTGACAAGCAAACCCGACGTACGTTTCTCCACGCCCACGTGGCTTTTTCAAGGGTGATATCCAAGTGTTCCTGTTTGGTTCATTTTATACCATATGGATACAGTCCAATAATTAAAGGTAGTATTTCAGCAGAGGGATAACATATCTATTATAACATATTTCAAGGAGAATACAAAACTGTTGCAACTCTAACAAGTTAAATTAAAATAAACAAAAGAATTTTAGTGTAAAAAGACTTAGATATATTACAGCTTCATTATAACACATATGAATCAAACAGTTTAAAGGTGGTATTACATAAATGGTTCCAAATTTGATATAACATCTAACCAGGTATATATATCAGCATTAAAAAATATCTAATATATCATATTGAATTCAAATATGTAATAGCAATTCCATCAAATCTCCAATGGAAAAAAGTGACTGCTTTTGAGTCAAATATTACAAATATTAAAGGAAATGTATCAACTCAAAGTCTGAATTTAGGCCAGATGATATCAAACTATTAAGTTTGAATATCCATTTCATTTCTAACTTTGACAATTCATTATTGACATCACCGCCTCTCCACTTCGGCATGATTTTTCTGATTCCCATAAACCATAGGCTACTGGGATCTTGGTTATGATATTTTTTAAAATGTAATGATACCGGATGTTTAGTGCTGCCAATTTTTAGATTATATGCATGTTCACAAATCCTTTTTTAAAAAATCTGGTTGTTTTGCCTATGTAAAACAAATTACACTCACATATCAACAAATACATTACGTTTTTACTGTTACATGTTATAAGTTGATCAATTTCATAGCGTTTTTTCCCATTTCGAGAATGGAATTCACTTAACCCCTTTGTGATGTTTCTAAGGTGTTTGCAACCTTAACAATCCCTACAGTACTTAAAACCTTTGCTTTCACTCTACCAGTTAATAAGTCTTTGATCTCTAATATAGCTCTTAGTAAGATGGTCCTTTAAATTGGGTACTCTCTTGAAAATTAAATTTGGTCTCTCCCCTATTAGTGTTTGAACAGTACTAACCCTTTTAAGAATTCTCCAATGTTTCTCAATAATAGCTCTAAGATCTTTACTCTGATTGTTAAAATTAAAAATAAAAGACAGATTTTTACTTTCTAAGGGGGTTGTTTTCATTTTGTATTTTGTATTGTAACATACTCTCCCCCTCCTGCTCCTATCAGTACCTATCCCCATTTCCATCTCTCTCCTTTTCTTCCTTTGAAGTCCACTGCATTCGCCTGTTCTCCCCTCTCTCTCTCAGAGTGGCAGTTATCTATCGCCCCCCTGGACCAACTTCCCAATTCCTTGACAACTTTGCTGCCTGGCTTCCTTACTTTCTCTCCACAAATACACCTGCTCTAATTCTAAAGGACTTCAACCTCCCCATTGACAACCCATCTGCCCCTGCTGCCTCTAAACTTCTCTCACTCACTAACTCCTTCGGCCTGTCACAATCCACCCTATTCCCTACCCACCGCGAAGGACACTCAATTGATCTAGTATTCTCCTATCTCTGCTCTCTCTCTAATGTTGCATGTCGTCCATTTCCCATCTCAGACCACCATCTGCTCACCTTTAATCCTAATATAGATACTAAACCTACTTCCCCCTCTCGCCCCTGCACCAGCAGAAATCTGCACACTGTGGACGCTCCCCAACTCTCCAATCTTATTCAACTACGCCTCCCCCACACTTCCACTTCTGCTGCACTTGACACTCTCGTTCCACCCCAACCTCGCAAAGCCCCACGTCGTCAGCTCCAACCCTGGCACTCCCAACAAATGCGTCACCTACAAAAATGCTCCCGCACTGCTGAGCGTGCCTGGAGGAAATCCCCGCTCTGAACATGATTTCATGCACTATAAGTTCATTCTCTACTCTTACACCTCTGCCCTTCGCTTAGCTAAGCAAACCTACTTCTCCTCTCTTTTATCCACTCACTCCTCAAACCCTAAAAGACTCTTCTCTATTTTCAACTCTCTCCTCTACCCACCTGCACCACCTCCCTCATCTGCATTCAGTGCTCAAGACCTCGCTGACTATTTTCTCAATAAAACACTTGCAATCCGAGGAAACATCCCAACACAAACCTGCAATCTCCCAACTCTGCTCCCAGTCACCCCTTCTGCCACTCTCTGCACCCTCCTCCCAACCACTGAGAGTGAAGTGGCTTCCCTTTTGTCTTCCTCACACCTCACTACCTGCCCACTTGACCCTATTCCTTCACATCTAATCCCTCCTCTGTCTACTACCCTCACTCCGGCTCTTACTCACATATTTAACCTATCCCTTTCTACTGGCTCATTCCCTGCCTCCTTCAAACATGCGAAGGTCACCCCCATCCTCAAAAAACCCTCCCTCGACCCTAACTCCCCTGTAAACTACTGCCCCATATCACTGCTCCCACTAGCTTCAAAACTCCTCGAAAAACTAGTTTTCAATCACCTAACCCACTTCCTGTCCTCCAACTCATTGCTCGACCCCCTGCAATCTGGCTTTCATCCCCAACACTCAACTGAAACTGCCCTCACCAAGGTTACTAATGATCTCCTTTCTGCTAAAAACAAAGGCTACTACTCTATACTCATCTTACTTGACCTATCTGCTGCCTTTGACACTGTTGACCATCCCCTTCTCCTACAGTCTCTCAGTTCTCTTGGTCTCTGTGACACTGCCCTCTCCTGGATTCACTCTTATCTCTCTAACAGATCCTTCTCAGTCTCTTTTGTTGGTGACTTCTCCTTTCTATTGCCCCTGTCTGTTGGAGTACCTCAAGGCTCTGTCCTGGGTCCTCTACTCTTCCCTATTTACACTTCTTCACTGGGTAAACTTGTCAACAGCTATGGCTTCAGCTATCACCTCTATGCTGATGATACCCAGATCTACCTTTCCACCCCTACACTCTCTCCTTCTGTCAACTCTCACATCAGCGACTGCTTATCTGGCATTTCCTCCTGGATGGCCTCTCACCACCTAAAAAAAAAAAAATGTCCAAGACCGAACTACTTCTAATTCCCCCCTCTAGCTCCACTCCAGTCTCTAATTTTTCTATCACTGTTGGCGGCACCACTATCTCCCCATCACCCCAAGTCCGCTGCCTCGGAGTCACGCTTGACTCAAATCTGTCCTTCATTCCCCACATCCAACTGCTCTCTTCATCCTGCCGCAACCACCTACGCAATATCTCCAAAATTCGCCCGTTTCTGAGTGCTGAAACTACCAAACAGCTCATCCACCCCCTGGTAATTTCCCGACTTCACTACTGTAACAACTTACTAATTGGCCTCCCTCTCTCCCGCCTCTCTCCCCTCCAATCCATCCTAAATGCATCTGCCAGGCTAATCCACCTCTCTCGACGCTCTGTTTCTGCTGTGCCTCTCTGTGAGTCCCTTCACTGGCTCCCCATTCACAACAGAGTTAAATTCAAAATTCTCACCCTGACCTACAAAGCCCTCACCAATGCTGCCCCACCCTACCTGTCCTCAATCATCAACAAATATACTCCTGCCCGTCCCCCAAAGATCCAACAACGACCTGCTTCTTGCATCCTCTACCATCACCTCCTCTCATTCTAGACTACAGGACTTCTCTCGTGCGGCACCAACCCTCTGGAACGCACTTCCTCGAGATGTCAGACTTGCCCCTAACCTCCCCTCCTTTAAACGTTCCCTAAAGACCTTTCTGTTCAGGGAAGCTTATCACCCGACTTATTAACAAACTAACCAATTAACTAACAGTTGCCCTCTATCTCCTCACTAATATCATTCTCACCTCTGAGGTCCCCACCTCCTGTTTCCAATCCTCCTAACCATCTAGATTGTAAGTTCCCACGGGAACAGGGCCCTCAATTCCCCCTGTATTTGTCTGTAAAATTTTGTGTCTTATCGTATTGTTTCTCCACTGTACTGTTATCCTTGTACCCATGGGCAACGCTGCGGAATCTGTTGGCACTTTATAAATAATGAAGAATAATAATAATAATAATAATAATAATATCCAAAAATGCAGTTTCTTTTATAGCAGTCTCTAATTTTTCTTTCTTAAAGTTTTTTTCAAGGAATCTTTGTTTTAGGATATTAGCTTGTTCTCTAAAGATACCTTCCTCTGTACAATTTCTTCTCATTCTATAGAATTGTCCTTTGGGGACATTCTCAATCCATCTTCTAAGATGGCAACTTTCCAGTCCGATGTAATTATTTACATCTACTTTTTTGAAACTACCATTTTCTATATAAATCTCCAAATCTCAGAAGTGTATCTTTTGTTGACTACATTTCCAGGAAAATGTGATGTTCCAATCATTATTCTGGAGTTGACTCAAGAATGCATCTAACTCAATCTTAGGACCCTTCCAAACCAGTATAATATCGTTGAAAAAAACAACGTCATTTATCTGTTGATATGTGTGTGTAATTTGTTTTTCATAGGCAAAACAACCAGATTTTTGAAAAAAATAAAATAATTTATGGACATGCATATAATATAAAAATTGGCAGCACCAAACACCCGGTATCATTACATTTTAAAAAATATCATAACCAAGATCCCAGTAGCCTAAGGTTTATGGAAATCAGACAAATCATGCTGAATTGCAGAGGCGGTGATGTCGATTGTCAAAGTTAAAAATGAAATGGATATTCGAACATAATAGTTTGATATCATCTGGCCTAAATTCAGACTTTGAGTTGATACATTTCCTTTAATATATTTAATATTTGACTCAAAAGCTGTCACTTTTTCCCATTGGAGATTTGATGGAATTGCTATTACAGATTTGAATTCAATATGATATATTAGATATTTTTTAATGCTGATATATATACCTGGTTAGATGTTATATCAAATTTGGAACCATTTATGTAATACCACCTTTAAACTGTTTGATTCATATGTGTTATAATGAAGCTGTAATATATCTATCTAAGTTCTTTTATGCCAAAATTATTTTGTTTATTTGAATATAACTTGTTAGAATTGCGACATTGTCGTATTTTCCTTGAAATAAGTTATAATAGATATGTTATCCCTCTGATGAAATACCACCTTTAATTATTGGACTCTGTATCCATATGGTATAAAATGAACAAAACAGGAACACTTGGATATCACCCTTGAAAAAGCCACATGGGCGTGGCAAAACATCACAGTGAGAGGGAGTTACATTGTATCAGTCCTAACTTTTTCGATACATAGTTTGCCGAGAGATTCACTCCGGAGCCATCCTGCTTCTATGGACTTGATACTTTGAACAGATTAGTATATTTATACTTGAACCCTGAGTGGTCTCGCACTGACAAATTTATTTTACATTTTGTATGTTTGATTTTATTAAATATTACTATTTTACTAAGTGTTCCTGTATCGCTGTATAGCTGACTCAGTGGCTTATACCGAGATTGCGATTCACCCAGAGCTGGTTTCAGCTCCCTAAAGTATGAGTATACACCTGTAGTATAATCATCTGAGCTGTGTGTTTATATCACACTATTGTTGTGAATTAGGACTGCCGTATACATGAGCTTAAAGTAGCTCGGAAAACTGTGAGTACACATATTTTTATAACATATACTGTACATCTTATCCATTGATATATTACACTATATCAGATTCCTTTTTTTCAAGATCCACTGGGAAACCAGGATTAAATGGTGGACTTTCTGATTCATGTGACACACCATTTGAAGCACATTGGGAATAGAAAGACTCATTAACGTTCATATCCTTTATTTGGATTTGTATAACATTTATTTTGTTTAGGCATAATAATTAATTCACATTATTATATTAGCTCACTGAATAAATGAATTGTAAGTACTAATTTGTACATATTATATAATTTAATATTAATTCATAAATATTTTTTCTTTAAAATTGAGCATTTATGACCTTTTAAGGATTCTTTTTTTTGCAAATGTTGCCCATATTATTTTATATGTCACAAGGTTTAGTTGAAATCCACCTATAAATTATACAGTGCAAGCTTTAGAGTTGTTTGCATTGTTTATTTTTAGTGACAGTGGGCTCAGTGTTCCAAAGACTTAAGGCCCACTAGTGACTTTCAATGGACATGTCATCTGAAACCTGTCAACGCCATTTTTTATTTTATTTTATTTTTTTAAAGAGAACATTAGTATTTAGTGAATTTGCTAAAATAGCATCTTTACATCCAATGTTCTGCATGCTATTACTATTCTTCAGGGACATTTTAAGTAGTTTGTACAAAGTTTGCTAGAAAAAAAGAATTGAAGATCCCTGTGCCTCAGCTTGGTAATACCAATATAAAGAATGTAGGTAAAGAAGGGCAGGTTCCACACATAGACTTTGTATTTGAGATTAGCCATTCAATGTAATGATAAGCTTAGACTGAAAATGTTCCTGCTTACAAATGTTTTGGTCCAAATCAGTAGCAGACATCTGTAATAAATCAGTCTTCCATCATTGACAATGGGAGACTGGTTGACCATGATAGTGGCACTCTATACAGATTGCATAGTGTTTAGGCCATCTTTATGGTGAGAAATCAGTTGTTTTGGTTTTTCGGATTTTAATGAGCTTACTTGAAAGTTAACTGAAGTCTTCCATATATGGGACACTATAGCCTCCATCTGACCTTTGTTCTGTGTTACTTTGGCACTATGGTGGCTCCCTTTGGTACTTTGGGTTCCCTTATGAAGTCAGTAACAGAATGATAACTGTCTTATCCTAAGAAGTATTGCTATCATAAAATATTAGCAAAAAGTATACTTACACCTGAATAGAAAGGCTCACCAGACACACATATCACATCTTGTTCTTGGATCATTAATATATCTTTGGCTAAGTGGAGTCGAACTTTAAAAGGTTCTTGATTACCATCCTGTAGCAAGCAAATTCCTGTCTTTGCCTTCAAGAAAACATAATAAATCAAATTAAAATTAAAGCTAAAAACACAAATTGTGAAAATAATGCTTTCATTGAAATAAAGCTACACATGTAGATAATATCATTATATTGTACAAAATGCAGATTTTGTTTTGAAGAAAAAAAAAACATTTAAAGTCAAGTTTTTAATGTAATATATATGAAAGTGCAATAGTTTATATTTTTTCCCCATAATAAAGATTAAATAAAAGCCATTTAAATTTACAGTGAAAGTAACATTTAGTGCATTTTTTAGCTCATCTGGGGCGAAATTACATATGCGCCGCCCGTAATTTTACCTCGCACATCGGGGTATCACATATATGGCGCTGGCAGTCCGTAAAGTGCAGTAAGTCGGATAAATTAGCGATGTCCAGCAATGAGTGTGAATACAAATTTCTGCAGTCGCCAGTGACTTACGGCACTTTAGAAACTGCTGGCGCCTAAGAAAATAAAAAAAAAGTCAAATCTCCTGTAAAAGTCTAAACTGCCTCCAAAAATAAACTCGACACGTAAAACCCCTATATTCGCCATCAAAACCACATCGGAACTAATACTAAATATATTAAACCCTAAACCGACAACCCCCCACAATTAAACTATTACCCCTAGTCCACCATTAACCCACATTGCGATCTACCTAGTAAAAGTATTAACCCCTAAACCTGCCAATCCCAACATCGCAAACAACCTAATAAATGTATTAACCCCTAATCCGCCATTAACCCACATTGCAAAGTCCCTATTCAAATTATTAACCCCTAATCTGCCATTAACACACATCGCAAAGTACCTATTATAACTATTAACCCCTAATCCTCCATTAACCCACTTTGCAATAAACCTTATAAATCTATTAACCCCAATCCACCAAACCCACACAACGCAATAATACTAATAAAACAAATAACCCCTAATCCACCAAACCCCCACAACGCAAATAACTAATTTAATTACTAATCCCCCTAACCTAACACCCACTAAATTAACCACAAATTACATAAAATAATAAAATACTTAATTATAATTAAAATTAAAAATCCTAACAGTACTTAGAAAAATAAACCTAACATTAAATTAAACTAAATTATTCTAAAATTACCAAAAATAAAAAAGTCTAACATTACAGAAAATAAACAAAATTATCCAAAATAAAAAAATTAAACCTAATTTCTATGAAAATAAAAAAGCACCCCAAAATAAAAACACCCCCTAATCTAATGCTAAACTACCAATAGTCTTTAAAAGGGCTTTTTGTAGGGCGTTGCTCTAAATTTAACAGCTTCTTTGCATTAAAAAAAATTCTAAGTCCCCCCAAACAGTAAAACCCACCACCCACCAAACTCCCCAAAATAAAAAAACCTAACAATAAAAAAATAAACTACCGATTACCCCTAAAGGGGCATTTGTATGGGCATTGCCCTTTTACTGCTTTTAAAATGACATTCAGCTCTTTTAAAAGTGCCCATTAAAACCCTAATCTAAAAAAGAAAAAATCCTAACTCTAACCCAAAATAGTTTTTTTTTTCTTCGTAGATTAGGGTTTTAATGGGCACTCTTAAAAGAGCTGAATGCCCTTTAAAGGGCAGTAAAAGAGCTGAATGCCCATTTAAGGGCAATGTCCATACAAATGCCCCTTTAGGGGCAATGGGTAGTTTAGGTTTTTTTAGTGTTAGGTTTATTTATTTTGGGGGGTTTGGGGGTGGTGGGTTTTAATGTTAGAGGGGGGGCTTAGTATTTTTTAAGGTAAAAGAGCAATGCCCTACAAAAGGCCCTTTTAAGGGCTATTGGTAGTTTAGTATTAGATTAGGGGGTGTTTTTATTTTGGGGGACTTTGTTATTTTCATAGGTGTTAGGTTTAATTTTTTAATATTTGATCATTTGGTTTATTATTTTATGTAATGTTAGACTTTTTTTATATTTTGCAATCTTAGATTAATTTTTTTTATTTTTTTTTTATTTTTAAGTAATGTTAGCTTTTTTATTTTAATCGTAACTTAGTATTTTTTAATTTAGGTAATTGGGGTTAATTTAGGGGGTATTAGGTGGTTTAGTAATTTAATTAGTTATTTGTGTTGTGGGGGTTTGGCAGATTAGGGGTTATTAGATTTATTAGGATTATTGCGTTGTGGGGATTTGCCTGATCAGGGGTTAATAGATTTATTAGGATTATTGCATTGTGTGGGTTTGGCGGATTAGGGGTTAATAGTTTTATTAGGTTTATTGCGTTCTTGGTTAATGGTGGATTAGGGTTTTTTAGTTTTATTAGGTTTATTGCGTTGTGGGTTAATGGCTGATTAGGGGTTAATACATTTATTAGGTTTATTGCGTTGTGGGTTAATGGCGGATTAGGGGTTAATACATTTATTAGGTTTATTGCAATGTGGGTTAATGGCGGATTAGGGGTTAATACATTTATTAGGTTTATTGCAATGTGGATTAATGGCAGATTAGGGGTTAATACATTTATTAGTTATATTGTGATGTGGGTTAATGGCAGATTAGGGGTTAATACATTTATTAGGTTTATTGTGATGTGGGTTAATGGCAGATTAGGGGTTAATACATTTATTAGGTTTATTGCAATGTGGATTAATGGCAGATTAGGGGTTAATACATTTATTAGGTTTATTGTGATGTAGGTTAATGGCAGATTAGGGGTTAATACATTTATTAGGTTTATTGTGATGTGGGTTAATGGTGGATTAGGGGTTAATACATTTATTCGTTATATTGTGATGTGGGTTAATGGCAGATTAGGGGTTAATACATTTATTAGATTTATTGTGATGTGGGTTAATGGCAGATTAGGGGTTAATATACTTTCTTAGTTATTGCAGTGGGGGTTGGTGTTTGACAGGTAGATAGATGTTGTGCATGCGTTAGGTGTAAGTTAATATTTTCAGGGAGTTACGGTGCTCACATTTTCAGCGTAAGGCTTGCTGTGTCTGCCTATGTGTGGCGAGGTGAAAATGAAGTAAAATTTCTCAATTTTCATCGTGTAAGTCCTTGTGCTGAATATGTGATACCGATTTGCGACGCGGTTCTATGTTAGCTTATGGGAGTAACAATTGCGAGGGATGGGTGAAATATACGTGTCGCATTTATATGTGGCTCTGTATATGTTATACCAAAACCGCGTAAAAACCGGCGTTCCTGGCTTTTGCGGGCGACGCCACATATGTAATCTTGCACCTGATACCTAAGAATCTATTGCTCTTCTTGTTAACTTAGCGTATGAATTCATATTTAAATTATGCTAATACATTTAAAATATTCTCTATTGAATTAGACAGACAATGTGCATTTAATGGGGAATAACAGGTGAAAATGTAATTATTTGACAGACATATGAGGAAATTAAGCAATTTATTGTCATACAATTGGAAACACAATACTTTTTTTAGTAAGAGTTGTCTGAAATATTCTTAATATGTAGCTTATGATGTGTGAAAATCTTTAAAAATATTTTGGTTGCAGATATAAGCCTAAATAAATAACTGCAAATTTTTCTCCTGTTGGAATTAATATGGCTTTATATGAGTTTAACATGGCTATAGCTTGAGCGGATTACACTGATTTGTTACAGTAACAATAGTTTCAGCAAAACAGCATTTTTCCATTGAAGTGCTTCTCCAACTTTTAAGTAATTTTCCTTAAAGTAGCCAATCAATGGTAGCCAAAATGTAAAAATAGATTTTTAGTTTTAGGAAGCTTAAAAAAAAAACAGTTCCTGTATAATATTTACAATTAATCTATCTATCTATATATATAAAAATAAAACAAGAAACAAAAAATAACAGGTTAAAAAAAATAATTAAAAAGGAAAAGGGAAGAAAACAGGGTGCAATAAGTAACATAAATAAACTACAAGATACATGTAAAAATGTAATATTAACATATAACACAAAATAACTTGCAACTATATATATATATAAAATAACACATGAAAACAAGCCATTCAATTCTAAGAAATATTTTAACTATATAGTTCAAACTCAAATATGGGACCAAGTAACCAATGGGCAAAATGATAATGGAGTAAGATCTTAAGTGATCAGAGGTTGAGCCGGTTGACCCAAAGAAACAGTTTAGGTGGTATTTCTGTCTGTAAAACTGAGATGAAGAGTAATGTTGGACCAAAGTATAGAGATCCCAGTTTGCAATAATCTTACAAACTGCAAATTTAAGCATGAGCAACTTTCAAAGCATTAGCTCCTAGTGATCATGTGCAAGAGTTCACAACTCATATATGTATAGGAGTTTGCTGATGACTGTTAGATGATCCAGTTGACAGGAAAAATAAAAGAAACTTTGAAATTTGTCAGAAACAAATCTACTGCTCATCTGAAATTCAAAGTAAATGTCATTGCTTTGTGTCACGGCCCAGCCCCAACTTGACCCCGGTTCTCTGCTTGCTGCTGCTGTTTCCCAGTCTGTTGTTCTTAACCATTTACCACCAGATGGCTTGTACACAAGTTGAGGTTTTCTGGGATCTGTTACCTTAAGAGCTTGCTCTCTGGCTCCAACTGCCTGCCAGCTGTAGGTAATCATGTAGTCACTAGTATGCTGTTTAAGGCAGGTTTGCTGTGGGTCCTAGGCACTGACATTACGACTTCTACTCTGTCTGATCCTCTGTACTAGTCACCTTGTCTGCTGATCTGTTTGCTTTCCTGGGTTCTGACTTGTGCTTTGTTTGTGTCTTATCTGCTGGATTATCTATCCCATTGGCAGTGTGGCTTTCATTTGGACTGATTTCCTGGCATCTGACCCTTGCTTGTTTCCTGATATTCTCTAAGGACTGTCTTAGGTACTTGCTACTTCTTGCTTCTCCTTGCTTCTTCTCTGCATACCTGGTACCTTTGGCCTGATGACAGATTTCTTTTGACTGCTTGCTTTATGCTTTAGGCTGCCTGGTTCTGCTTTCTTTGCTACACAGCAAGTGTTAACCCAGACTGCTCTGTTATATTCTTGCTTGTGTACTGCTGGTATCCAGTTTCTGCACTACTTGTTGCAGCATACTCAAGTATCCTGATTACCAAGTGTCTACATTTCCTGCCTGCATCTTGTAACCTGTCTACAGCCCTGCAAGTGTTAACCTTGACTGCTCTATTAACACTTGCCATGGAAGCTGTGGTGTTCAGCACTCGTTGTTGCAGCATACTCAAGTATCCTGTTTGCCAAGTATTTACAAGTCCTGTCTGAATCTGTATTTCTCATTGCTGCATTCCTGAATCACTTCCTGTACCATCTACACATTATGACTACCAGTTCAGAGTTTACCAGTACTGAGTCATCTGTCTAAATTGTGCTTTTTGCCTTCATGTCCTGCCTGCTAGCTTTGACACTG